>NC_090940.1:105761179-106074347 GCF_040938575.1 Ambystoma mexicanum | reverse complement strand
TGATGGCCATTTAAGAACTGCATCGACCTTCTTTGAATCCATACGCACTCCGCTAGGTGATAATATGAATCCCAAGAATTCAACTTCAGTCACGTTGAAAACACATTTTTCCAACTTAGCGAAAAGTTTGTGTTGACGCAATCTTTCGAGGACCATTTTCACGTGTTTCCGATGTTCAGATTCCGATGAAGAATAAACGAGGATGTCGTCAATGTAAACAACAACACACACATCTATGAGCTCTCTGAGGACATCGTTCATAAAATATTGAAAGGCGGCCGGGGCATTGCAAAGTCCGAAGGGCATGACCTGATATTCAAATAGCCCATATTTGGTGCGGAAGGCCGTCTTCCATTCATCGCCCTCTTTTACTCGTACCAAGTGGTAGGCTCCTCTAAGATCCAGCTTTGTATATATGCATGCTTTTCTGACTTGGTCCAGGAGTTCAGGGATCAAAGGTAACGGATATCTATTCTTGACGGTGATCTGGTTCAGGGAGCGATAATCTATACAAGTTCTAAGGTCTCCTTCCTTTTTTGGAACGAAGAACAAAGCTGAAGAAGCAGGGGACTTGGAAGGACGAATAAACCCATTTGCCAGGTATTGATCCAGGTATTGTCGAAGGTGAAGGTTCTCAGGCTCGGTGAGGGCATAAATTCTACTACAAGGAGAAGTAGATCCAGGTATCAGGTCTATCTGGCAGTCATAAGACCTATGAGGAGGTAGAGAGTTAGCCTGATCCTTCCGGAAAACATCTTGGTATTCTAGGTATTCGGGAGGTAACTGGGGAGTCTCTGAAGAAATTGCTGCCAGTGCAACACCAGGTGGAGGGTGACAAGTAGAGACACATTCTGGAAACTGGACCGTTCTTGCTCGCCAATCGATCAGAGGATTGTGTTTCTCTAACCAAGGTATTCCTAGAATAATCTGAAACTGAGGAGCCTTGATCACATCTAACACAATCTTCTCATGGTGTCCATCTTGACTTACTAGCGTCACTTCTTGAGTGGTATGCGTTACTGGTCCGGAGGCTATCTCCGTTCCATCCACCGTAGTAATGACGTCCTTTAAAGCCTTGGGACAAAGAGTTAGATTCATCCTCAAAACCATTTCATGATCCACATAATTGCCGATGGCACCGCTGTCGACGTAAGCTTCAATTGCATGTAATCGATCCGGATTATCAGGGCTAATGAGGACCATAGGTATCACGAAATGCGAGGTCACGGAACTGGTTTTCACGCTCGGCAAGAGGACCTCTATTCTTGTCGGGCGAGGTCGTTTCCCTGCTCAGAGTTTGTAACTTTGGTAACTGCAGCTCCTACTGCCTTCTTGGCAGGTTTCACCGGACAGTCTCGAAGAAAGTGCCCTGAGTTTCCGCAATAGAGGCATAATTGCAACTGTTTTCTCCTTTCCCGCTCCTTTTGTGTTAGAGGACCTTTCAGGCCCCCTATTTGCATGGGTTCGCCGGAGTCTACTCCTTTGGAAGGAGTTGGCGGTTTGGAAAATACTCGAGCATCAAACTTGGAACGATTGGCCTTCCTGTTCTGCAGTCTGTGATCTATTTGAACGACTAAGTCTATATAGTCCGAACAATCTTGTGGGGGATTCACTACTTGGGCTAACACATCTTTGAGCTCTCCACGTAGACCTCTATAAAACAGTGTAATCCTTTTGTCCTCAGGCCATTTAGTTTCCACTATCAGTCTGTTGAAAGACGCAATATAAGCCAAAAGGTCTTGATTACCTTGTCGCAACGAAAGAAGCTCATTGTCCAAGGCCTGCCCCTGTGAATGTCTTGCGAACAGTTTTTCCATACTGAGCTGAAAAGCTTGAAAATCATGGAGGACCGGATCGTCTTGATTTACTAGAGGGATCGACAGGTCTGCCGCATTGCCACTAAGGTACGAAAGCACGAAAGCTACTTTAGCTTGATCAGTTGGAAAGGCTGCTGGCCGGCATAAGAAATGCAACCGGCACTGATTGATAAATACTGCAAACCTCTTTGGGTCACCAGAAAATCGTTCGGGCGGAGCCAGAGGTACATTCCCAGGTAGGTTGATCTGCACTGGATTCATAGAGGATGTAGAAGGAAGATTTCCCCCAGATGCGGGTAACGGGGTCTGTCCGGCTTGTGACTGTAGCAATTGTCTAGCGAGATCATCTGTTCGCTCCTTGGAAATAATCAGTTCCCTTCTTAGAGCGTTCGTTTCCTGACGGGCTGCATGCACTTCTGCCCTTAGTTCCCCAAGTAACTGGGCTAGCTGGTCGGTATCCGAGGTTTCCATAGCGCCTGGACGGGAGTTTTGCGGTAGGCTTTGCGTTCTGTAACGCTCACCTGATTCCCGTAGAGGCGCCGGTCTTGACTGGGCGTATACCGTATCTTCAAAGGTGATGTGTAACACACGGCTGGCTCTTTGGGCTGGACCTCTGTGCACTGTATGTCTGACTCGAAGGGTAAGATGTCTTAGGTAAGTGAACGCCGTGCTCTCCATCTGCCTCGGGCAGGGTGCTGTAACCAGTTTCTTCACTGGATAAGGGGAGCAGGCCTCTTAACTTCAGAGGACTGCTGTCCGTCGTTTACTGCACGAACGGTACGTTTCGAGTAATTCTAATGTCTTTAAAAGTCTTTAGTAATGATGTCTCTTGTTTTGCAGGGTTCCGGCGATGGCGGATGATGGGCTGAAGCGAGTTGAAGTTGGAGCCCGTGTGATGAATAGAAGCGCCTGGAAGCACGTAAGTAAGCGCTTGTTGCCTGCTTCACGATGCGCTCTAACTGTCTTTTTATTTTGCAGGTACAAGTTCGGAGCGGCTGCAGGGTGCCGGAATACCCACTGGGTTATATGTGGAAAGGAGTAATGGCACGTGAGTATTAAAGTTCCCCAATGTCTTTAAACGCACCTTGTTTTGTCTTTCAGATGCGGGATGCAGCGCCGAAGGCCTCCGGAGCGTGCGAAGAGTTGGTAAGCTTTTGTCTTTCAGATGCCGGAATGCAGTGCGAAGACCTCCGGAGCGCACGAAGAGTAGGTAAGCCTTTGTCTTTCAGATGCCGGAATGCAGCGCGAGGCGTTGGTGACAGCCGATGGACCAGGTAAGTGAAGCGCTGTCACTGAAGACCGTAATGCTAACCTGTTCTTTCTTGTCTTTAAAGGTGTTGCTGAAGACTGGATTCAGGATGGTAAGCCTTTTTCCTTAGGCCCAGGATCAGATGCAGAAGACACGATGAGCGTTCTGCTGCAGAGGATGCAGAATAACGCAAAGCAAGATTCATCCATCGGGTGTGGTTTAAATAGCCTCCTGTAGTGCTTAGGTGTCTCCTTCCACAGCCACGCCTAGGTAAGAAAAGAGTTCCTGCTTTCCAGAAGAGTTCCAGTGTTCTGAACCTAGGGAGTGGCTCCTGCCCCACCCATTAGGAAAAGTAGTTCCAAACAGAAGAGGATCAGAGGCTCAACTGGCAGGCAAGTAAGCAGCATGGTCTGCTGCAGGTAAGTCCACCCAAGCATTATGAGCCCGGCGCTTCCAGCGCTGGGACTGGGCATATTTATGAGCCTGGTGCCACTGGCGCCAGGACTGGGTCCAAAAGGTCCCAATTGGGACTGGTTGGCACTCGGAACCTGGGTTATGGATCTGCTTCCAAGGGAGTTGGGAAAACCCTGACCTTTTGGAAGCAGAGATCATGACACTCTGCCCTCCAAGGCGCTGGGCCTCCACTCCTGGTCAAAGCACTGAGGCGCCTGATGCGTGTAGCTGTAGGCTTGTGATGGGTAAATGTAACCCTGGGGGAAGCAAAGCCAACTTGAGCGGAAGCACTGGTGAACCCTGAGCCAGATCCAAGACAGCCGCCTGCCTGGCAGGTTCCGCCATGTGCTGTTATGCCATTTTGAAGCCTTGCTCCATGCCCTGGGCAGGAGGGTGTGAAGGCCCTGAGGCAAGCAAGGCCTCAGACACGAGAGGATACAGCTTGGGTCTTGTGCCCGAAGCACAGATGTCAACCTCAGCGAGCCCTAAGCCAGATGGCCGGTAGTCGAAACGCCCTGGATGACTGCCTTAGAGCGAGCTCCGGGAGGCTGGGAGTCCTCTGCAACTGTGCCGGTAGTCGTGCTGGAGCTAGCCGAGGAACAACTCTTGGAGGTGGCACTCGATCCCTTATCCCATGGGGTAGAAGAGGATGAGCCCGATTGTCCGAGGACAAGCTGGTAGGGCCCCAGGCCCCTCTGCTTGGGAGCCGGTAGCCTTAGTGGCCTTGGGCTGGCCAGAAGCTGAATTCAAGGAACCCCAACCAGTGGGAACCCCAGGGAAGGAGTCTCTGAGCTATGGAGCCATGCAACAAAAGGTCCTACCTTGTCTTGATGAGAGGTCCCAGAGACCAAGTCCTTAAGGGGGTGAAGTGTGGAAGATCTCAATCCACCGCGACAACCGATTCTTCAATGCCCTGCGATCGAGAGCGCTACAGGCCGCACATGAGTCGCAGTGGTGTTCAGACCCCAAACACTCAAGACAGAGTGCATGAGAGGCCGACTCCAGGAACGAGCAGTCTCAAGAGGCACACCTCACATATCCTCCTGCGTCTGAGATGCGCAGGGGAGGTGAGGCAGTAAAGGGAAGTGAAATAAGAATTGAAAAAACAAATGAGGAGCAGGCAGAAAGCAAATAAATAAATACATAAATAAAAAAGGTATCTGCGCTGACTGCCAGGTCCAACACCGTCCATGCAGAAAAAGGGTCTGAGCGGAGGCTCGGGAAGGCGGGGCATCGGGTGGGTGCTACCACGGCCAAGGCCACGCACCCGCATGATATACTAAATTTAAAGGGGAAGTTCATTTTTTGGCTGCCAAAGGTTACGGTACCGTCCTCATGTTAAGGGAAGCCCACAAGGATGGAGGAAAGGGGACGGGAATTATGAGTATGTATAGGACCAGACAAGGCAAAATGGGAACGTGATTTCCATATTGTACTCTGACCAGAAGTGGTCGGATATCTGTAGGCTAACCAAAAAAAGTATCACACTCTAAGCTTCGTTTAATTCAATTCATGATTGTTAATTGACTGCACTATTCCCCGACTGGCAGTGACAAATCTATTGCATATGTTCTGCACGTACCCGCGACTGTCGGCATATTTGGAGGAGGTTTGCGATGTGTTAAGGAAACTATTGGCCAAGACATCCTGCTATCCCCCTGGTTTGCACCCTCAGCGTTACGGCAAAATTGGCAGAAGCAAAGTGAAGTTTTCTCAATTTAGGGTTGTTGGCCAAAGGTCTTATCTTGATTGGCTGGACGCACCAGTGGCCACCGTCGGTAAACAAACTGCTTCAGGATGTCATGTGGGCTAAGGACATATGTAGGAGATTTACGGAAACCTGGTTCATATTAGTAGCAGACCCAAGGATATTTAGGAGGACTTTCGCAGATATCTTAAAGACCGTGGGAGGACACGTAAACATCAAGCGGATATATTGAGAGTCTGCCATAATGCCTAATAGTTAAAACTGTTATGAATTGTATGTGCTTTTTATATGTGTAATATGCGTTGATCTGACTTTTTGTGTCGTCACCAAGAGAGGTTAAATAAAACGTTTTTTAAAAAACACACTGGCCAAAGAACAAGCAAAAAATCTTGAGGCACGGCCATGTTGGGACACTAGCCACTCTTACAAGCCAAACACTGTAAACTTGAATGTGCATACTACAAATATAGCAGAAATGTATCTGCTGCCATCAGTTTGTCTTTAGGCACATTTAAAAATAACAAAAAATCCCACAGTTGAGAGTCCATCCCACAGTTGAGAGGGTGATACAAAAGTAACCCCACTGCACTAAATGATGCAGTGTGCAATGTTAAAAAGTAACCAAAGAAGGTAAACAGTAAAAAGACAAAAGGGAAACAAGTTTCGCAATACTGACAGTCTGAAGGACTAGTCCGTTTCGCCTTGACAAAATGAGCAAAGAGGCCAGGGAAGTGAAGCTGAAGACTTCACTTAGCTGTAAAAAGTAAGGTCAGGTCAAAATCAAAAAGTTTGGGGGTGCATAGAACATGGAGGGAAAGTTGCCTAAAAAAGAAATCGTTCCCAACAGCAACCAGTGGTAAAGGTGGAGACCCTGGAAGAGGTCACAGGGGCGGGTGGGGGGGGGGGGGGGTGAAGAGCGGTGGAAGAGCTAGCTAGGCCTTCCCTTTTTAGATAACTCACAGATTTGCACTGGTGCAGCTGGAAGTCGAATGCTGGAGCCCCGAAACTAGTGTCTGTGGTGCGATTAGTATATCCATTGACATCTCTCTAGACAGAAGGTATGTCCTGTGGGATAGGAGGCCTTGGACATGGTTGAGGCACCACTGCAGGAGCTTGAGTGGGACCTTGAGATAGAGGAAGGCCTTGTTCTGTTGGAGGCATGCCAACAGGAGGCACAGCTTCTCCTTCCTTATTTTCTGAAGACACAACCTCCACATATGAATCAGCACCCTGCTGTAGCAGTTGTGCAGGAGGGGCCATGGATGGACAGGGAACTGCAGGCAGTGCATAAGGAGCCAGTGTAAACAGTAACAGAGCACGAGTTGGCCTGCGGAGGTACTATAAATGCAGACGGGACACACCTGTCCACAGCAACTCCCCTTGGGAACGTGGAGACCAAGGGCCTCTGTACAGGCGTCGACTATGTAGACGTGCTTGGTGATGGCATAGCTCTGGATGGCAATGACGAAGATTTGGTCGTTGAAGAGGCCGACGGGACAGAAGCAATGGTTTTGCAAGTTGACGTAGTTGCCTTTGTCATCAACGAGGTGGTTGACGGATTTGGACCAACTGTATCATCAACGATGATGGAGTCGATGATGGAACTGCTCGTGGACGAGCGTTGCTTTTCAGAAGAGTGCTTGGATGACCAAGCTGTCGGCAAAGGTATTCTCAGGGCTGAAGTGGTCAACGAGGTGACCGTAGGAGTAGACTGGACCAGCCCAAGTGTGTGATCCATGTCCCTTCTGTGCCTTCTTCCCCAGGGAAGATATCTCATGTGACCTCGACCTCTGAAGAGGGAGTGCGCTCTAGAGGTCTGCTGTGCCTGGAAGGGGCAGAACTATGGACAGAGGCTGAGTCAGAGGCCACAGCATCTTCATCCAACCAGGACATAACCTGTGGTGGCAGTACTTGCGGGTCTTGGATGAGAATGACTGGCAGGTGGTACAGTCGTGGTCCGGATACAGACACTGTTCATGAAGATCCTCTACGTAAGCGCACTTCAGGTTACATGTCCAGCAGGCCTTTAAATGACTTTTCTTCCTCTCATCTCAACAGACTCCTGAAGGCCTCAGACGGAGGATTTGAACTCTGGAAGCAATGGAATGGGCAGAGACTTCACTGCCATAGGTGAGAAGCGATGCAGCACCAAAACAGGAAGATTTGATGGGCAAAACTACCAAATATAACTGAAAATCATCAAATTTCTAGACGAGCGAATTCCTGAGGACTTAACATCCAGTAACAAATCTGAAGATTGGCACCTGTCTTTGGCTGTGGGCGGTATGACCCAAAATGGCTAATAGAGCACTAAAGCGACATGCATTTTTAAAATTTAAAGGTAAACTGCTTAGTTACTGAGGATTCCAATCCTGATGACGGAATATTCAAGAGCATGTGAATCCATGAAAAATCCAATGCTGGATAATAGTGGCCAGCTGGCCAAAAGTCACCAGTTCCACAAGATGCACTTTGCAGGACCGTTTACTATGTGTTTCACGAACAAGAGATGCCAAAGCCAACAGTTACATGTAAATGTTTCAGAAACGGAATAAAAAGGTAAGTAAAGTTCTTACAAGTTACTCTTCCAATCCCAACACTGTAGAGGAAGCAGGGAGTTCAGGGTGTGTCATCGACTAGACCAGCACCAATCTTAGCCAGGCAAAGGAGAGAGATAGGGTTAGGACTTTACACCATTCAACCTTGTGGCAGTAGAAGCTGGTGGAATAGGTATGCAAACTTGATCCCTTACTTTGATTGCTTCATTCTTGTCTTCAAATCCCTCTATGGTCTTGCCCCCCCCTATCTCTCCTCCCTTTCTATACCCCTTATCGTTCTCTCCGTTCTGCTAATCTTTTCCTACTCTCTCCTCCTCCACCTCCCTGTACCCCCTCCCGATCTTTCCAACTCCTTGCTCCCTTCCAATGGAACCGCCTCCCCCTTCACATCCGCTCTTCCCCTCCTTCCCTTTCTTTCGCTCTTCTCTCAAATCTTACCTTTTTCACTCACCTCCCTAGCACCCTTTGATTCCTCTTGTTCTTCACCCTCACCTTCTACCATTGCTCTTCCCTTCCCTCTCTACCGCCTTCCTCCTCACCCCCTGCTCTCATTTAGTCCCACTCTTTCCTCTCCTCTTCCTCATTCACTCTTACATTCCATCTTCTCCCGCTCTTACCCCACTAACTCCTACCTTTCCCTCACTCACCCTGCCCCTCCCTACTCCCTCCTCACCTCTGCAATGTTGTAAATTGTTCTTTATACTGTTTGAGTTATGATTCAATTGCCATCTCATGCTTGTTGTATTTCGCCTGTTCTCATGTAAAGCACTTTGGATCAATAAAATACAAATACAAAATTCATATCAGGGTTTACTGAATCAACTGGCCCACTTACAGGATTGAGAAGAGTGAGAGATAGAGAGAAAGAGTGAGAGAGTGTGAGCGTGAAAGTGAGAGAGAGTGGGAGAGTGTGTGTGCATGTGTCACCTGGCATAGTCTGGATTGGGTCCGTCTAGTAGGTGGTTCCAGAATCAGACTAGACTGTTCTGGAGCGTGGACAGCTGGACACCCTTGGCATGACCAGATGAAGATGGAACAGGGGTCCTCCAGAGACCTCCAGGACACGAAGAAGGTGGATTGCAGCAGCTTGTTAGCACAAAGAGGTAGCAACAGGACATCCTTGTTGCGAGAACACAGGAGCAGGAACTGCAAAGCTTCCCTTTGATCACAAAGGCTTAAACTGTAGGCGCAGGCATCTTGTTCCACAAGTTGTAAACCTGCAAGTCTTCAAGGATGAACTCTAAACAGTGACAGATGCAGCAAGGTATCCCAGGAGACAGCTAGTCAGTCCACTGGGTGGTCCTGGGAAACTTACAATGGCTCAGCATGCACAGATCCTCAAGCATGGGTGAGACTCTTCACACCAATCCAGGGGTCAAAGCACAGATGAAGGCATTCTGAGATCAGGAGAGAATTGTAGGGCTTTACCAGGATTTAGCTAGAGGCTATGTTGGATGGCTGCAATGGTCATCAGCAGGCTGTACTTGGGTAGGCATCTTGGCACCAACAATGATCTGTCGAATGGCTGCAGGAGTCGCTCTTTTATCCAGGATTTGGACAGGAGTAGCCCCCGAGCCCAGAAATGGTAAGGCTCTACACCGTTCAAGCTGGCAGGAACTATCCAATTATGGACAGACTCTGGCCAGCAGAACTGCCCAGCAAAAGACACTGTGGCTTGGATGCGGATTAGGTCCATAAAAATCCAGCCGCACTCCAGGCCACAGGCACATATTGCCACATTACCCACGAAAGCAGGGGCTTTACTCATGAAGGGGTTTCCATATATGTAAATCCTGGACTTGAGAGGGCAGACAGGAGCCTAAGGCACAATATGGCCCTTGGGCAGGTGAAAACTCTGTTCTGTGGCACTATATGGATACTCTAAATGGAATTATGCGGTAAATTGCAAAAGTGCATAAGACAAAAGTAAAAAAACACGGTAGAAAAATATTCACTGCAACCAAGCCCATCCTGGACACATCGTCTTCTCAGAAGACGAGGTGCAAAAGAAAAAGTTATAGGGACACCAAGTACCACAACCGCATTTCCTGGTAAGGTGATGGGTGCAATTTAAAAAATAACAAGAATTTCACTAAGGTAGACAAGATTTCCCAGTACTGAGCCTTAGGGATTGATTGGTCTTCCCATAAAAAGTGAGCAAAAGCAAGGGAAGTAAAGCAGAGGGCTTTACTTCCCTCCAAAAAGTTAGGTCAGGATGCAGTCAATAACTAAAAGATAGGGTGCCCCACTGAAGTACATGGTAGGAAAGCAGCAACATCAAAATCTTTCTTAACACCCACACAATAGGCACAATGCCCCATTCCGAGAGGCAATTCAGTCCATAGCCCTGCACTTGTGGAACATGGTCTCCCATTCACCCTTGAATGTCACCTGGGATGGCCTGGCTCTTTTCTCTGAAGGTACCACATCGTCACTCTGGGAATAAGACAGGACTTGTTCACTACATGGGAAAGTCTTTGCTTACAACTGTCACAGTTTCCCCCTGTGTCCTGGAAAGCCCTTGTTGCATGTCTCATCACTTGTACGGTGTTGTGGTGGAATTTGCTGTACACATCTTGTGCCAGTGCCACTGATCCTTCAGGAGAAGGAAGAAGGCTGTAGTATCCAATCATTGGGTAGCAGAGATCTCCCCCATCCCTCCGAGTGGTCTTTGACTCCGGGTACAAGGTGCACTCCACAGATCCAACCTTTGCTGCTGAAACCCATTAGTCACCTTAAATTATTCCAATACCCAAGAGGAAGATGGCAAAAAAGGAGGGAGGGGTTGTCTTCCTGCCATCACTGTACTTTCGGAGGGGCTCCTCAACTCTCACTGGGATTTGTGCCTCCACCTGACCCGTGCAGTACCGGCCCTCCTCCCGATCCTTGTGGGACTGGCTCCCCACTTCCTAACCACTGTAGTACTGCCTATGTATCTCCATCACTCCCATCAGCACCATCATCCTCCACCAATAATTTATGCTGCATCATATTGCTGAAGCAGGCAGATTTTCTGTGTGCCTCAGTCCGAGATTGTACAGGAACGGTTCTCTCCCCACTTTAGATCCAAAGGAGAAGAGCTCCAAGGCCGCCTAAGGCTCCAGATTGCTATAATGCTCCTGCACAGAAAGCACCATGTCATACCCTTCCTGCATCCCTGCCATTTTACTCCAAACAAAACAAAAACAAGGAGATTCTAAACAAAATATTTGTTCCTCTTAAAAAAAGATCATCATAAAGGTTCCTTACCTAAGGTAAAGGTTTTCTCCAACAGGAAAGAAACTGGACTTCAAAATTAAGTAAAAAGATTTCCCTAACAAAATAGCTTCCATTAAAGACGATATGGCTCCCAGTGTAAAAAATATGAAAGATCCAGGCTCCCCCACCTTCACAACTGGTCGGGAACCCCTGTAACCGTAGGTGGGCCGGAAAAGCTGGCTGCCAAAGATAGCGGTTACTTTAATAACTTTGATGGGCTAGGGCCTATGTCACGCTGCACGCAGGCCCACAACTTACCCTTACGTCACGAACGTTCCGTACCCAGTTCCTGTGGCTTCGCCGATGGGACATTTTAGTATATGCTTACTGTAGGGGATGGCTGGGTGCGTGTTGTGAAAGAGGGAGAGCCTGGACTAAGAGAACATGAATCACCATGAAGGTCATTTTTTATTTCTCTGTTGTCCTGGCTCTCCCTCCTTCCCAACTGGTTGGGACCAGACTAAAAAGACTTGGCTGGAGGCGACATGTACTGAATTCAGGCAAACAAGTTGTGGAGCACCTCTTCGCCGAATTTTGGATCGTTTATAGAAGATGTATCCATAGCATAGTGCTTGCAAAGGATAAGTGGGGTATATGCTTTAAAGTTGTCTACAATGGGAACATGCCTGGTAAAGGCTACAGATGCTGCCTTGGCTCTAGTGGAATGAGCCCAAAGTCTCTGGGGAGTCGCAAGCCCTTTCATACCATAAGCCTTGGAGATACTCGAGACAACCAATCTAGCGATGGAAGCTTTCGCTGCCTTACTGCCAAGGAGAAGGACCCTCGTAAGTAATGGTCTACTTTTCTAAACGGTTTGGTCCTTTCTAGATAGAATTTTAAAGTTCTTACAACATCTAGATTATGTAGAGTCTCTTCGGCTGCAGAAGCATGCAATCTAGGAAGAAAAACAGAAAGACCTATTACCTGGTTTAAATGAAATTCAGAAACCACCTTGGGTAGAAACGATGGGACCGTACGGAGGACAACTTTGTTCTTATGGAACCCTATATATGGTTCCTTTGAGGAGAGAGTCTGTAGCTCTCCAATCCTTCTAGCCAAAGAAGTGGCTACTAAGAATGCCATTTTCCAAGTTAGACATTCCAATTCACATGAAGCCATAGGGTCGAATGGTTTTTGCATTAGGGCTGATAAGACCAAGTTGAGATCCCACAGAGGTGGAGTTTCACAAATAGGGGGATGTAAGCATAGAAGGCCCTCGAAGTGCCTTTTAATGGCTTTGTTGGAAAGAGAAAGACTTGTGTTCTCTATTCAGGTAAGCACCAATAGCTGATAAGTAATGTTTGCACGTGTCTACTTTGACACCAGTGGAAACTAGATAAGACATGAAGGACATGACATTATCAATAGAAGCCTTTAGAGTATTTAGCTCTTGGTCCACGGCCCAGTCACAGAACCATAACCATTTGCTACGATATTGTTTGTTAGTAGAATCTTTTGTAGAAGCTGACATGGTGGTTATATTTTGCTCTGACAAATTGAAGTGGGAAAAGGCTAGTTTTTCAGGAACCAAGCCTTAATGTTTAGCAATTGAGGGGCGGGATGAAGGACCTGCCCTTTCTGTTGAGTCAAAAGATCTCTCAATGATGGGATATCTAATTTGGAAGTCCCTGCTAACTACAGGAGGTCTGGAAACCAAATCCTATGAGGCCAGAACGGGGCTATTAGAATCATGGTCAGATTCTGTGACATTTTGAAATTGAGTATCCTTTTGTGAATCAATGGAAGAGGTGGAAACGCATAAAGTGTTAAGTTTGACCAATCCAGATGTAGAGCATCTCCCAGGGATTGAAGACCCTGACCTTGCCTTGATGCAAACTGAGGGCATAGAAAGTTGTGCTGATTGGCAAAGAGGTCTACTGATGGATGGCCCCACTTCTGAAAGATCATCATGTTTGCTACTGATGGTTTCAGCTCCCACTTGTGCGGAGCAGACTGTAACCTGCTTAGTTTGTCTGCTAGGACGTTCTTGTTTCCCTCCAGATGGTACGCCAACAAGGAAATGTGATTCTGAAGGACCCAATACCAAATCTCTGCTAGGAAACAGGGGAAGGGAACGCGTATCCCCCTGCTTGTTGATATAAAACATTGCAGTGGTATTGTCCGTTAGAATTTTGACCACCTTTCCTTGAAGTGAGGGAAGAAATTATTTCAGAGCGAAAAATAGGTCTCTTAGTTCCAGGACATTTATGTGGTCCTTTTCCTGAGAGGACCAAATACTTTGAGCGGTTAGACTTAGACAATGGGCTCCCCAACCGTACTCTGAAGAGTCTGCTGTTATCACTATTTGGTGAGGAGGCTGAAAAGGAAACCCGATGAATATGTTATCTGGGGAGTTCCACCAGAGTAGTGAGTCCTGAGCTTGTTTTGGAATTTGAAATTTAATTTCCTGGGACTGCAAGAGCTGGTTTCAGTTGCGAGCAAGATGCCACTGCACCCTTCTCATACGGAGCCTTGCAAAGGGAACTAGGTTTATGCAAAGGCCAGAAGCCCCAAGAACCTTTGAAACCACCAAGCTGTCAGAATCTGGTGTGTATTGAACTTTACAATGGTTTGTTGAATAGCTTCCACCCTTTCCAGGGCTCTGTGTAGAGTATCTATAATTGCTCCTAGGAATTGAATCCTTTATGAAGGAATGAGCTGGGATTTTGTCACATATATGGAAAACCCCAGGTTGAAAAGAGTGTGGCATGTTAATTGCATCTTCTGAAGCAATTCCTCTGGACACTGGGACTTGAGAAGCCCATCTAGGTAAGGGCATAGATGTACTGTCCTTAACCGACGGTAGGCTGCCACTAAACCCAGAACTTTTGTGAAAACTCTGGGAGCTGAATTTAGCCCGAAGGGAAGACATGTGAACTGATAATGAGACCCTCAGAAACTGACAGTGATGTTTTTAGATGGAGATGTGAAAATAAGCATCCTCTAGATCTCCAGATGCTATCCGATCGTTTGGATGAAGAGAAGCCAGGATGTGAGGAATGGTCACCATGTGAAAGTTTTCGATTGACAGAAATTGGCTGAGGTCTGAAAGGTCCAGAATTGGACGGCTGTGGCCTGGTATCTTTGGGATCAGAGTAACGGGAGTAAAATCCCTGACCTACTTCCTCTTGAGGAACCAACTCCAACGCCCCTAAGGAAAGGTTTTTGGATCTCTTCCAGGAGCTCCAGGATGACTTTTGAAGCTGTGGGGGAGAGGACAGTGGAAATGCCAGAAGGGCAACGCGTTAAACATCCTGAATAATGTTCAGAACCAATTCCTCTTGAGTAATGTTTTTCCAAAAGGGAAGGAAGTTGGAAAGCCTTTGTACTACCGGTGATGTATGCCCCTTGATGATAGTAGGAGTGGAAGGTATGTACATGCCCGGAAGGGCGTCAAATAGAGTTCTTTTGCTCGTGTTCTATATCTTCTCTTTTTAGAAGAGTAATAAGACTTAGCAGAAGTGGGAGAACCACTGTTTCCTTGAGGACATGGTTTGAATGTTTTAAAGTTTTGGTGATATGGCTGTTTCACCGAAATTGAGCTAAGTGTTTTAGCGGCCATGACGCTAGCCTTACGTTTAAGGACCTAATCTATGGATGGATCGAACAGCGTTTTGCCATTAAATGGAAGGTCAAGCACCTTCTCCTGGATGTCTTGGTGAAGGGAAGAGGCTGACAAATATGCATGCCTACGCATGCAGAGTGCACTAGTGGCTGCTCTTGCTGTTGTGTCAGTGAGGTCTTTAACCACTTAAAGCTGCTGGATAGCTGCCTCTCTACCTTCTGAAATCCAAAAGGAAAACTTGTCCACTGCCCCTTGGGGGAGTATGTCGGTAAAGCATTCAAGATTCCCCCAATTAAGGATATTCAATCCTGCCAAAACTTTAACAGTGTTAACCTGCCTGAGTTGTGAAGTAGAGTTAGTATAAGACTTCTTACCTTGAGTGTCCCATGCTTTTGCATTTTTATCCATAACTGAAGATGGAGAAGGGCCTTCTTACCCTTTGTGCCTAGGGCATCTGAAAATATTGCAGATTGAGCGGGAAGATTGCCTGCGAGTATGAAGGACCCATCCTTGGGCACCTTGTATTCGTTATCTAGGGCCTTGGAGATATGTGGATCGGAATAACGTTACCCACCGTAGTGACTACCTTAACTCCTAGTCCATAGTCCCCTTTCCTCCATACTTGTGACACATTATGGCCTTCGGGACAGGATTGGAGCACTTTTGTATAAAAGGAAACATTTTGTTTGTCCTTTTATTTTTATGCAGGGCCATCGCATGTGGCCGTAACCCCGCCCTCCTGAGCCCCGCCCCGCGCATCGCCATTCAGTCCTTTTCGATCGCCCGGTCGGAGACCATTTAAGCAATAATAGAGGATACATTTTAGAGGGGACGGCGGGCGGCGCACATGGAGGGAATGGGACTATGGACTAGGAGAAAGATAGTCACACTACGGTGAGTAACTTATAATCCTACGTCCCGTCCCATTTCCTCTATACTTTTGAGGGATTTCCAAACACGCACCACAGGTAGTACGGGTGGATGGGAAAACCTACTTTACTGGAATAAGTTCTTCTGAATAGCCTCGCCGAATTTGGCGTCAGCCTTGGAGCTCAGGTCTAAGCAGTAATGCTTACAAAAAGCAGATGGGGACGCCCACGTAGCCGCCTTGGCGATGGTTTCCCAAAGGATATACTTTTGGAAGCCAACAGCAGCCGCTTTGCCACGTACAAGATGAGCATGGATGCCTTTCGGAGGCTGAAGGCCCGGAATGCTATAGGCTTCTGAAATACATGCGGCAATCCATCCGGATATAGTTGCTTTTGAAGCTGGTTTCCCTTTTCGGGTTTCCAAACGTGATAAAGAGTTGTGAGGAGCTTCTGAGTTCACTCATTCTATCAAGGTAAAACTTCAGGGCTTGCCGGATGTCCAAGTTGTGTAAAATTCTCTCGGCATGCTGGGTTAGGAAAAAAAGAAAAAGACAGGTAAGGATATTGATTGGTTCAAATGAAAATCGGTAACCACCTTAGACAGGAAGGAAGGATGAGTGAGGAGCACCACCTTATCCCTGTGGAAAGAAAGAAAGTGATGTTCCACGGAAAGAGCTTGGAGCTCACTTACTCTGATGTCACTGCGATCAGAAAGGCAACCTTCCAAGAAAGGTATTTAAGATCAGTAGTGGCCATGGGTTCAAACGGCTTATGGCATAACGCAGTGAGGACCAAATTCAAATCCCATTTGGGATGAGGGCTGCGCACTGGCGAGAAGAGTTGAAGACCCACAAAATGTCTTTTAATGACTGGATTAGTCAATGAAAAAGAACAGCTGTCTGTGGACAGGTAGGCCGCAATAGCTGATAAGTAAATCCTGCATGACAGAACATGAATGCCAGAAGCTGTCAGATGAGACACAAAAGCGAGAACAGTGTCCAATGAAGCATGACTGGGGTCGAGCTGTTTAGCTAAACACCAATGGCAAAAACTGAGCCATTTGCTTCTGTACCGAGTCCTCGTAGAAGGCTTCCTGGCCGCTTGGATACTGCGCATATTGTCTTTGGACAGATTGAACTCTGCAAAAGATCTGAATTTAGGAACCAGGCTGCCAAGCTGAACGATTGTGGGGAAGGGTGCTACAACTGATGATTGCTCTGGTGACAAAGGTTGGGACTCTGCAGAAATCTGGTTGGGGGGGGAAGTACTGACATATGCTGTAGTTCTGAAACACAGGACCTGGCTAGCCACCAGGGAGCTATGAAGAGGAGCGTGCAGTTTGATGTGCTCCTGAGCTTGCAGAGCGACCAGTGAATCAGAGGCAATGGAGGAAAAGCATATGCTTTCATGTAGTCCCACAGAATCTCGAGGGCGTCCCCCAGGAAGGACGCTCCAAGCCCATCCCTGGATGCATAAAGAGGACGTTTCTTGTTTGAAGAAGTTGCAAAGAGGTCCCACTCTTAACTGGCTGTCGACTGGCGATTGAGTGAATCTGCAGCCAAATTGATGTGACCCGGAATATGCACCGCCTGGAGCCAAACATTGTGCTGGGTGGCACAGTCCCAAATCTCTATAGCCAGATCCACAAGGAGGGGAGTCTTGGCGCCCCTCTGCTTGTTGATATAAAACATTGCCACAGAATTGTCTGTGCGAACACGGACTAAGCTGTTGCTGATACACAGTTGAAAACTTTGCGCGCCAAGAACACAGCCACGAGTTGCAGGTAATTGATATGGAACGGTATCTGGTCATTTCATCTAAAGCATTACCATCGAATGCCATTCCATCGACAAAATTGCATCGGATGCATGTTTTTTCAAGGTAAAGGGTTGTGTTATTTATAATGGGTTTAAAGGGGAAAAAAACGTGGGGTTGGGGGGACACCCCTCCATTCCTCCATTTTTTTTTAAAAAAAGGAAAAAACATGCATTCAATGTTAATTTTTTCGATGCATTTTTTTAGATGGAATGCTCGTTTGATGGTAGAAATTCGATGGAATGACCATAAACCATATGGAACTGCCTCTCTTGGGGCATCCACAAATCGAACACCTCAAGGTGATGTAGCCTTGCCCCCCACCGCAGAAGGGAGGAGTTTGTAGTGACTGTTACTTGTGGGCAGGGTACCTGGAAGGAGTTCCCCACTGGTTGTTGGCGGAAGACCACCATTGTAGATCCACCATCATGCAGGATGGAACTGGAATCATTTTGGAATCCGGTTCCGAAGCCTGGGACCAGCAACTCCAGAGAGCTAGCTGAGTGCTCCTCAGCTTCAGGCGGGCAAGACAGAGGCAACACGCAGGAACCCATGAGGCTCAGAAGTCTCTGGAACCACCAAGCCACCATGTGAGAAGACTGGAGGAAGATTTGGCACGTGGTCGACAGGTCTGCAATCCTGTCCATCGTTAGGAACACTCTGGTACTGACAGCTGTTAGGGAGAATTCTCCTTCTAGGGCTAATTTCCCTCACCTAGTGAGTCCCCAGCAGCTTTGCTGGATTTCTGGAGATTATTTTTCCACCTGGTAAGAGTGTACATCTTTTTTTCCACTCTTACATGTGTTTTGGCCTATGTGTTGTTCCTCATTGTGTGATCTTGGGCACTGGAGCACACCACTCCAAGTGCCCCTGTTCTTGTATGGGTTACACCGCACCTTTAGTGTAGTAACCCAGGGTTGTCTTTTAGACTTCCCTCTGACTCCATTTCACTGGGGCTAACTACTGTCCGCCAGAGAACGGTAAAGTTGCCATTTACTTTACATAGTAATTTTTACCACAGACCCAGTACACCCCATCTTACATGGAGTACTGAAAAGGGCTAATCGGTACCCCTTTTCTGTCTGTACCTCCCTGAGCATTGTTTTGCTCTTTTAACATTTAGACTTGGCTGGTGGCAGTGGTATCTACCCTAACTTTTCTACTGCGATTATATTAGATAAACGTGGTACTGTTCTTGGCTATATTAGACTCGAACATAAACCCGCTTGACCAAATCGTCTTTCTTTTGGCTCCGGTTGGGTTTATTCGCCATTTCTTTTTGTTAAAGTCCTTTTTGTGCTTTACTTTGCGCGGCAAACTAGGTTCGCCTTCTTTGTTCACCGTCTTTTTGGCGGGCTTCTGCAGAGAAGCCCTCCTCAAGGCGCCTGGGTGTCTAGGTGGGCTGAATGTGAGGAAGGGGTGTAGTCACCCCCTGCACAGGGTATCCTAGCAAACCCAAGTCACACTTTGCCATGATTGGCTGAGGTGCTTGTCCCGGCTGGACAACCCCCCTGCTGCGCGATTGACAGCCAGGCTGTGTGAATGGGGGTTAACGCATAAAAGGCAGGTCTCTTGGGCTAGAACTCAGTCGCCTCTGGAACTACAAGGAACCGAAGAGAAGCGGAGAGAACGACGGCTGCTGCAACTACCCCGTCCCGGTGAAGCCCTGCTGCAGTCCTGAGCTATCTACCCTTCGACGACTAAGAGAAGATCCAGTCCGGAGTCTTCTTCCCTTGAGCCTGGTGGGGATAACCAGCTCATCTTCTTCAGCCAGAGATCTCCGCCGTGGTCGAAATTGCTGCACACTGCTGTAGTGGTCCGGATAGCCACCTGATGAGCCTCTCCTGTTTTTAAGGAGCACACCTTTTCGTTGTCGCTGCTGCCAGCTTCATCCCTGTGTGGTGCAGACCCCCTTCAGGAGTTCTCCTTCACAACGTAGCTCCAGGAATAGTGGGTCTGCGGGAAACCAACAGGAACAACTGCCAGGGCCCCAGCTGCATCGTGGAAATAAGGTACTGTGTTCTACTCGAGGAAACTGGGTGAACCCCTTTTTCTTCGTCTCCAAGGCTCGTCCTCGTCTTCCCTCCTTCTTATAACTTTTGCTTCCGAACATTGACAATATTCAAGTACTCTTGGGCTATATGGAATCGTGAACTAACGGTGTGATCTTCGGCACAGGCCTCCGGTGTCATCTAAACCTGGCTCCGACCCTTTGACTTTTGAACTCCTGTTTCTAAGTATTTCTCGATCCTGTCTGCCAAACCTAAATATTGCCTGTGATTTTTGCCTCCAACTCCCTCTGGGTATCTCAGGTGCTAAGTGTGATTTTGCCCCGGTAGCATTTCATGTCACGGATACGCGTTTATTTAGTAGACCGAACTGTCAAAAAGTGATCGCAATCGTATCCGCTGTATCGTGTTTTGTTCATAATACCGGTTCATTCAAACACAGGGTACTTACCTTGAGACTTACTGTACAAAGTGAATTGGTTAGTTGTAGTATATGTAACGTGTGGTTTTGTTTAACCCCTTAAGTGCCACAGACGAGCCGGCTCGTCAGTGGAAACCACTCCAGGTTGCCACCGACGAGCCGGCTCGTCGGTTTTGGCACTCGGCTTTGCTCGATCAAAACTGTAATCCAACCCCCCGGCAATGTGAGGGGGAGGCCCCCCCTCACTGCCAGGGGGCTGGATTACCTTCAGTTTCACGTCAGCATGCGTCACGCACGCCGGCGTGAAACAAAGTAATTTTCATTGCAGCAGCCATTTCGGGCTGCTGCAGTGAAAATATAAGCTGAGTCTTCACCTTTCTCCCCCTCGATCTCTGGCTGTATTTCAAGCCGGAGATCAAGGTGGGTATCGTTGGAAAGGAGAGATCCTCCCCTTTCCAACGATACCCTTTGTGACAGCATTGCTGCCCGCGGATCGGGCGCAGAGCGCTCGATACACGGGCAGCAATGCCTACTAGACGCCAGGGATGTCTTTGAATGCGGGGGGGGGCTGCTTACAGTAAGCAGCCCTCGCCCCCCCGGCCCTCAAAGCATGGGGGCACAGATATAAAGACCCCTGGGGGCAGACAGGCGACCATCTGGAAGGGGCATAAAACTTTTTAAAAAAATGAAATCGAATGGGGGGTGGGGTGGGGGACAGGATTTTTTTTGCCCACACCTGAAAGGGTGGTGGCCCTCCCCCTCCCACACCCTCTCTGGGGGCAGATATCTGCTCCTAGGAAGGGGCATCTGCCCCCAGGGAGGGCTGAATGAGATGCCCCCTGCATTTGGTGTGGGAGGGGGTAGAGGGTCACCCCCCATTACATTAGAAAATTACCTGGCGGTTTAGGGTGCCCCTCAGCCCGCCCTTAAGTGTAGTGTACCTTTTTTTCTTTGTTTACGAAACTTGCCTTGGTGCAGAGGGGCACATTGGTGTGCCAATCTGGCCCCGGGGTGGCCAAACCTTACTGCCCCACCCACAGGGGGGCCTGTCCCACAATTTTTGGGGGCCCTTTTGGGCGGGGGGAAGAGGGCACCCAAAAATGGTGGGAGAGGCCTCTCAGTGGGTGGGGCAGTAAGGTTTGGGCACCCCAGCGCCAGAATGGCACATCAGTGTGCCTCTCTGCACCAAGGGGAGTTGGGTTACCAAAGGAAAAAAGTGAAAATGGTGGAACACATTTTAGGGCGGCTGTGGGGCACCCCAAAGGGTCTGGGAATTTTCTAATGGGATGGGGCGTTGACCCCCTCCCCCCCAGCCACAATGGAGTGGGTGCCATGTCATGCAGCCCTCACTGGGACCAGATATCTACTCCTAGGAACGGACGCCTGAGCCCAGGGAGGAATGCAGGACAGCCACCCCCTTATCTGCCCCTGGGGAGGGCTACATGAGATGGGCCGCCTCTCCAATTTGGCCATGTGTGGATTCCCACCAGTGTCCTCTTTTGGGAAATGCATGGGGTTCCCTCTTTTCCTTGCTGGCTTCGACACCCTAGGCCCAAATCTGTAGGTTGCCCACATGAACAAAATGGGCAGTGGCGAAAGGCTTGGGGTTACCAGTGGGTTACCCCTTTTCTTTTGCGCCCCCGGTAGGTGCACCCACACATGTGAGGTACCGTTTTCATCGGGACACGTGTGGGGACTCGGGAAGGTAGGCAATGTGTTGTTGGCGGTGTGTTTCGGTGGGTGGCCAGAGCAAAATGTCTGAGAATGGTCTTCATTTCCAGCCAATTTCAGAGACATTTCCCTGTGTCCACTCACCGAAACACGTCGCCAACAACAGATGTCATACCTTCTCGCGTTCCCACAGGTGTTCCGACGAAAAAGGTACCTCATGTGTGGGTGCACCTACCGGGGGGGGCAAAAGGAAAAGGGTAACCCACTAGTAACCCCAAGCCTTTCGGCACATCTCATTTTATTCATGTGGGCAACCTACAGATTTGGGCCTAGGTTGTCGAAGCCAGCAAGGAAAACAGGCAACCCCATGCATTTTCCAAAAGAGGACACCCGTGGGAATGCGCAGAGGTCTGACTTGCGCGAAGCGGCCCAGAATTTATTACCCAGAACCCCAGACAAAGTGAACATTGTGTTTTTTCCCCACCAAATATCACATTTTGTCAGGGATTGTGGCTAATAAAAACTGGGGGAATTTGCGCAAGGCAGACCTCTGTGTATTCCCACGGGTGGCCTCTTTTGGGAAATGCATGGGGTTCCCCGTTTCCCTTGCTGGCTTCGACACCCTAGGCCCAAATCTGTAGGTTGCCCACATGAATAAAATGGGCAGTGGCGAAAGGATTGGGGTTACCAGTGGGTTACCCTTTTACTTTTGCGCCCCCGGTAGGTGCACCCACACATTTTGTGTCTCTGTCTCCTCGTATGCGCCCCGATGCTTGCGAGCGGTCGGCGCTCTACAAATAAACAAATAAATAAAAAATAAATAAAATGAGGTACCATTTTCCTCGGGACATGTGTGGGGACGCTGGAGGGTAGGCCATGTGTTGTTGGCGGTGTGTTTCGGTGGGTGGCCAGAACAAAATGTCTGAGAATGGTCTTAATTTCCAGCCAATTTCAGAGACATGTCCCTGTGTCCACTCACCGAAACACCTCGCCAACAACAGATGTCATACCTTCTCGCGTTCCCACAGGTGTCCCGAAGAAAAAGGTACCTCACATGTGTGGGTGCACCTACCGGGGGGGCAAAAGGAAAAGGGTAACCCACTGGTAACCCCAAGCCTTTCGGCAGATCCCTTTTTGTTCATGTAGGCAAGCTACAGATTTGGGCCTAGTGTGTCAAAGCCAGCAAGGAAAACAGGGAACCCCATGCATTTCCCAAAAGAGGAAACCTGTGGGAATCCACAGAGGTCTGCCTTGCGCAAATTGCCCCAGTTTTTATAAACCACAATCCCCGACAAAGTGTGATATTTGGTGGGGTAAAAACACAATGTTAACTTTGTCTGGGGTTCTGGATAATAAATCCTGGGCCGCTTCGCACAAATCCTACCTCTGCGGATTCCCACGGGTGTCCTCTTTTCGGAAATGCACGGGGTTCCCCGTTTTCCTTGGTGGCTTGGACACCCGAGGCCCATATATGTATGGTGTGCGGAGAAAGTGTGAATTTCACGTGTCAAAACAGACTTTGGGTTACCTGTGTTTTAGGCTTTCCCCTTGGCGCCCAGGTAGGTGCACCCACACATGAGGTACCGTTTTCATCGGGACACCTGTGGGAACTTAGGACGGTAGGCCATGTGTTGTTGGGGGCGTGTTTCGATGGGTGAGCCGAGCGAAACGTGCGGAAAATGCGTTTTTCCCCACATTTCGGACTTTGCGGGGGTGTCTGGGTACTAAATTCTGGGGCAATTTGCCCAAATAGTACCTCTACGGATTCCCACGGGTGTCCTCTTTTCGGAAATGCATGGGGTTCCCTGTTTTCCTTAGTGGCTTGGACACCCGAGGCCCAGATCTGTATGGTGTGCCGGTCGGCAGAGAGTCTGAAATTCCGTTCTGAAAACAGACTTGGGGTTACTTGTGTTTTAGGCTTTCCCCTTGGCGCCCAGGTAGGTTCACCCACACATGTTTGGTACCGTTTTCATCGGGACACCTGTGGGAACGCGGGACGGTAGACCATGTGTTGTGTTTGTGTGGTTTTCATAACGTTTTGACCCATTTGCTGGTGCCCTTTGTCACACAACCATTTCATTTCCCAAATGTGACATACATTTAGTCGCTGCTTTAGGCACCATACACTTTTGTAACCTACACAAGTCACCTACCCTTGAAAAGGTCTGCCTGTGCTCTTTCAGAAAATGTATGCTTGCCGTTCCTCACCACATTGGTTTTCCCGATTTACACATGCTAAGTGCGTCTGTTCAGGCCGTGAGCATAAAACTCCTGTGTACCATGGCTCGGTGTTTGGCTTGTGGTATTGCTTGTTTTGTAAAACAGTACAAAAATTGTGTGCTTTCCTAACTGCAAGAGTCGGGGGAATGTAGCGGAGAATTGCTTTTCTCAAAATTCATACAAGCCATTGCCGTACCAAGCCAACCATGTCCAACACATACCTTTTTTTTCGGTCATTTTCCCGCTTTTCCCCCAATCTATGGCAGTTTCCCCTACCTAGTTGTTGCCTGACCTACGCAATTCACCCTTCCTAAACTTGGAATTTTGTCTACTTTTCAGAAATATATGCCTTTCTGTCCTCCACATCGGCTTTCCTACCCTTTTCTTCCATTCCGTCCATGCATGTCCAATTGGCAAAAATTGCCAAAATCGCCTACCTCTCACAAAACAGTTGATAACCACATCAAAAGGAACAAGTTACTTAACTGTAACTGTTGTTCTCCAGCATGGGTCTGGCATGGATTCACATGCTCATGAATATTCCCCGTCGTCAGGCCGGGAATCCTCGGTATAGAAAAAAATCAGTATCAGTTTCGTTTCTGATCTGTTTTTCTTAGTAGTAACCAATCACTGGTCTCTGGGTCATACTGCCCCCAGCCAATGACTGCCCTCTCCCTAAGCCCCGCCTCCGGCAGCCATCCTCAGATTTGGAAGCACGTAAAGTGGCAGTATGACCAAGTGAAGACCCGCAGAGGGGTCGGCGGGAGGGTTTGCATGTGAATCCATGCCAGACCCATGCTGGAGAACAACAGTTACAGGTAAGTAACTTGTTCCTTCTCCAGCATGGGGTCTGGCATGGATTCACATGCTCATGAATAAGAGAATACATAGCAGTACACACATGCACAACCACGGGAGGTGGCAACAGGCTCAACATTAAGCAATACAACAACTCAACATTAAGCAACTCTTACCTCTCACCAGGCTCACCTTAGGCGAACAGGTTGCGCAGCACTGCTTGGCCGACCCTAGACTCCTCCCTGGAGTTCCGATTGACGCAGTAGTATCTTGTGAAGGTGTGCGTCGACCTCCACGTCGCAGCCCTGAAGATGTCCAGCAGGGGCACACCAGACAGGAACGCCGTGGTAGCAGCGATCGCTCTGGTCGAATGGGCTCTCGGACGGCCAGGCAGCTGTCGGTTTGCCAACCGGTGACAGTGCATGATGCAGCCGGAGAGAGAGAGAGCCTTCCCTTGATTCACAGTCCCAAAGTTCACAAACAGTTGTGACGTCTTCCGAAAACTCTTCGTGCGGTCCATGTAGAACTTCAGCGCTCTAGCTACATCCAGCGAGTGCAAAGTCCTCTCGGCTGGCGACGAAGGCGACGGGAAGAAAACTGGCAACACCAAGGGCTCGTTGAGGTGGAAGTCCGACGGCACCTTGGGCATAAAGGATGGGTGTGTCCTCAGCACCACCCTTGTGTCATGAAATGTCAAGTATGGAGGCTTGCAAGATAGGGCCTGGATCTCTCCCACTCGTCGTGCGGAGGTGATGGCCACGAGGAAAGCTGTCTTCCACGACAGGAACTTCAAAGGCGCCGAATGCATAGGCTCGAATGGGGCCCCCATGAGCTTGGTCAGCACCACATTAAGCTCCCACGCCGGGGCGGGAGCCTTCACCGGCGGGAATGATCGGAATAGTCCCTTCATGAATTCTTTCACCAGGCGATGAGACCACAAGGACGCCCGTCCCGTCGCCCTGATATATCGGGAGATTGCAGCCAGATGTATTTTGATGGAGGCGTGAGCCAGTCCAGCTTTGGCCAGCGACAGTAGGTACAGCAGTACTTGAGGGGCCGTAATCCGCAGAGGGTTAATCTTCTGTGCACGGCACCAGACAGAGACCCTCTTCCATTTTTGTCCGTAGCACTTGAGAGTGGAGGATGCCCTGGCCTTTGCAAGAACCTCTCTGCAGTCGGCCGGGATGTCGTACCCTCCAAACTCTAGTGCTGCAGGAGCCAGGCCTGCAAGTTCAGCGACTCCGGGTTGTGGTGAAGAATGGCGCCTCCTTCTCTGGAGAGAAGGTCTGCGTCCGTCGGCAGCTTGACTGGTGGGGACGTTGACAAGTCCAGAAGGTCCGGGAACCAGATCTGCCTCGGCCACACCGGTGCGACGAGGATCATCCTGCACCGGGACCTCTTGAGCTGGTTGATGAGCCGGAGCAGCAACGGCAGCGGAGGGAACGCATAAAGAAATAGGCCGTCCCAGGGGAACGAGAAAGAATCGCCCATGCTCCTCGGCTGGGGGAACCTGCTGGCGAGCCTCCGGCACTTGGAATTCGTCGCCGTCGCGAAGAGATCGATTTGGGGTTCGCCCCATCGTCGGAAGAGTGGATCCACTTGATCCTGGCATAGTTCCCACTCGTGGCACGAGCGCAGCTCCCTGCTGAGTGAGTCGGCGATCGTGTTTTTTATTCCTGCCAGATGAAGAGGCACCAGAAACATCCCTTGGGCGACGGCCCAAAGCCACAGATCCTGGGCTTCCTTGGATAGGGCCGGGGACCTGGTTCCGCCCTGCTTCCGGATGTAGAACATCGTGGTGGTGTTGTCGGTGAAGATCCTCACCACCTTGCCCTTGAGGGACAGAAGAAAGGACCTGAGGGCCCAGAACACCGCGCGGAGCTCCAAGATGTTGATGTGGAGAGACTTCTCCTCCGGGAGCCAAAGGCCTCTTGCGTGAAGATCTCCGGAGTGTGCTCCCCAACCTTCCAGGGAGGCGTCCGTCGTCACCGTCACCTGGTGAGCTGGGGTCTGAAAGTCCGTGCCCGCTGACAGATGGGAGCGGGTACTCCACCACCGGATCGCCTGACGGAACGTCTCGTTGAGAGGGATCCTGTCCTCGAAGCTGCCCGTCGACTGGATCCAGCGGGCGTTGAGGAACTCCTGTAAGGGTATCATCCAAAGCCTGCAAAGGCGCACCAGATAAATGCAGGAGGACATCATCCCGAGGAGGGACTTGATGGATCTTACCCTGGCCATGTCCGTGGCCAGCAGACGCTGCACCTTGCCCAGAATGGTCCTGGTCCTTTCCTCCGACAGGGAGGCCAGCCGCGCCACTGTGTCGAGCTTGGCTCCCAGAAACAGGGCGACTTGCGACGGGACCAGGTGGGATTTTGGAAAGTTGGAGAATCCCAGGTCTGTGATCAGCTGGACGGTCTTCACAGTGTGCTCCACGGCGAGCTCCCTTGTCCTTGCCCGGATGAGCCAGTCGTCCAGGTAGGGGTAGACGTGGATCCCCTGTAGGCGCAGCCGCGCCGCCACCTGTGCGAGGCACTTAGAGAACACCCTGGGTGCCGAATTCAATCCGAACGGGAGGGCCTTGAACTGGTAGTGCCGCCCTTGGACCACGAACCTGAGGAATTCTGTCTTTTTAGAATGGGGATGTGGAAGTACGCATTCTCCAAGTCCGACGACAGGAAATCGCCCTCCTCCAGCTGTCCCAGCACATGCTGGAGGGTGACCATACAGAACTTCTGTGCCTTGATGTACTTGTTCAGTCGTCGTAGGTCTAGGATGGGGCGCCATCCTCCTGTCTTCTTTTTTACGAGGAAGTACCTTGAGTAAACTCCGGAGCCCCGAAGCCTCTTTGGGACGAGCTTGATGGCACCCTTCTTGAGCATCGCCCTTACTTCCAACAGTAGTTGAGGGACGTGATTTTCCTTCCTGGCCATGGGTGGAACGCGAGGGCACTTCTTCTGAAACTCGAGGGCGTGCCCTTGGGCCAGGGCGTCCAGCACCCAACGGTCAGTGGAGATGGACTCCCACACGCTGACGAACCTCGCCAGCCGGCCTCCCACCGGGGTGCTTCGGCAGGGGCCCGACCCCACGGTCGGTTCAATCTTGTTGGGAGGCCACCTTGCCTCCTTGTCGACGACGGGCACCACCTGACTTGCCGTGTCCCCTGTAGGCATCCTGGGATGAAGATCTTGCCGCTTGGCGGTAAGTGGAGGAGCCACTGCCGGATCCCTTGGAGGCACCTTGTCTGCCTCCGGCGCTCCGAAAGGACGGCCGTCTTTTTGGAGCACTCCCAGTGCCCGGGCAGACTCTGTCTGTCTTGATGGCCTGAAGGGACTCATCAACCGCCTTCCCAAACAGGTTGTTCCCGTCGAAGGGCATGTCCAAAACCTTGGTTTGTACGTCCTGGTGGAAATCCATGGCCTTGAGCCATCCTCGTCATCTCAAGCAAACGCTGTTGCCCAACTGACGGAAACCGGTGTCGGCGATGTCCGTTGCCACCGTGATGGCGTGGTCCGAAGCAATCTCCCCCTCCTGTAGGATTTCAAGGGCCTCAG
This sequence comes from Ambystoma mexicanum, assembly GCF_040938575.1. Lineage (NCBI taxonomy): Eukaryota > Metazoa > Chordata > Amphibia > Caudata > Ambystomatidae > Ambystoma > Ambystoma mexicanum. Next base: position 106,046,385 of record NC_090940.1, on the reverse strand, counting down.
CCCTTTTGGCATCCGGAAGGAAGTCTAACAGAGGGGCGATTTTGAACCACAACTCTCTGTCGTAGCGGGCTACGATAGCCAGGGCATTGGCCGCCTTGATAGTCGTCACTGCGGATGAGATGATCCGTCGTCCCATCGTGTCCAACTTCCTGCCCTCGCCGTCCGGCGGTGAAGTTGATGTCGAGGCCGATGCCCCCCCAGCTTTCTTCTTTGCCGCCGCCGAGACGACCGAATCCGGGGTAGGTTGTGCCCGAAGGCACAAGGGGGCAGCGTCGGGGACCCAGTACTTCTTCTCGTACCGGTCCCTCTTTGCCGGCGCAGGGTTCTTGAGGAGGGCGAGCCCCTCATCCCAGATGTCATCAAGAAGCGGTACGGCGAGGACCGTCTTCCTTTTAGCCTTGCGCCGTTGGTAAAGGAACCCTTCTTTCTTCTTTTCTTCTGGGCAGAGCTGGAAAAGCTTGGATGCCCTGGAAATCATGGCATGAAAGGATCCAATCTCGTCGGGCGGGGACGCCCGAGCAGGGGGTGACGGGGGACACGTCCCGTCATCGCCTCCGTCATCTGTACCTGTCGTAGCCGTGTCCGTGCCTGTATCATCCCCGTGGGTAGTAGACCGGGGGGAAGGCAGAGCAGGCCGCAGAGGTGGGAGAGGTGGCGTAGGATGCGTCGTCCTCCTCTTATGCGGTGGACTCTCCGAAGGTCCTGGCTCCGGTTCCCCCGTCGGGTCTGGCTCAGGCACCTCCGTCGGGGGAAGGGGCAACCTTATCCTTATCTCCGAGCATAAGCACGGAATCGCTGACGAAATGGCCGCCGATGTGTCCTGCGGCACCGCAAACGACAGGCGCGAGAGCTCTTGAGGAGCCTTGTCGGCGACACCGACGCTCTCGTCGTCGCCCTCGTCGGGATCCCTCCCGATGGGCTGGGCCTCTTCCACGACTTCGATGAGCTCTTCTTCAGAGGTCGTGTCCGTATCCACGAAGGCAACCAGCCCCTCCCCCACCTTTTCCAACGAGGACTTCGTGGGGGTTTTCTCAATGGGCCTGAAAGACGACCCCCTCCGTGGTGGCAGGGAGACTCTGGGTCCTGAGGGCGCCTCCACTGGTGTAGCCTCCACAGGCAGAGCCAGGGCCGCGGCGACATCCTCAATCAAGGTCTTAGCAGGGTGAATTAAGGCCATTGTCACTTTCTGTATGCCTGGGGCCTTCACCTTGGGGGGGAGGGTCCGAGCCTCGCTCCCCCTCTGCCGGAATCTTCGAGATCGACCGGGGCCTCTCCAGAAGCTTCGCCAGGTTCTCGGACTTCCTCTTACCCGAGCCAGAGCGTTGGCTCGTGGTTGATGGCGCCGGGGAGGATGCGCCTTGCCTGGCAGCCAAGGAGCCAGACCGTTCGGCGCTCCCGGTCTCGCGGTGTTTGGCCTTTTGTTGGGCCCCCATCGCCGGGGCTCCCTCACAGGACTTAGAAGACCGCTCAGACTTCTTTTTCTTCTTCTCGCCTGATAGGCTCTTCCATTCCAGCCAGTTGGCGAGACGGAGGTGGCGATCCTTCATGGTCCGCTCCGACATGTTCCCACAAAACGCACAGTCCTTCTCCTTGTGCGTCTTGTCCTCATGGAGACAGTAGAGGCATAACTAATGCTCGTCCTCCTTGAAAACATTCTGAAGCTGGCATCCAGGGCAGGTCCTGAACAGCTTCCCATGTGTCGAGCTTCCTTTCTCCTGGGCCATGTCCGGGGTAGGCCTCGGAACTTCTGGAATCCTTCAAAAGCGTAACTCGATGAAATCTTCATCCTTGAGGGGCGTAGAAAACTCCGAAACGGATCCCCATTGATCGGATGTAGAAACGGTGGAGCTTCAGGCTCTATTAAACCGAAAAATTAGAAAAATCTCCTGAAAAAGCACAAAAACGCAGCAAAAGCTCGAGAGCTACAGCACGAGGACTCCCAACACTTGAACGTGCGGTAAAAAAATCTGAGGATGGCTGCCGGAGGCGGGGCTTAGGGAGAGGGCAGTCATTGGCTGGGGGCAGTATGACCCAGAGACCAGTGATTGGTTACTACTAAGAAAGACAGATAAGAAACGAAACTGATACTGATTTTTTTCTATACCGAGGATTTCCGGCCCGACGACGGGGAATATTCATGAGCATGTGAATCCATGCCAGACCCCATGCTGGAGAATCATTTTTTTTCGTTTCTACTCAACCTGTTCTTGAAAGCCAGGAAATTGGGGAATTCAGCACAGTAAACCATTCGTTCCTAGCTCTTACAAGGAAAAAACCACAGGCTACTTTGTACATCATTTTATGGGCATTTTTTGAAAAAACCCAAAATGTTCCCCCTTTTTGGTTATTTTTTCTCACCCCCCTACAGCAACCTAGGATGCCTGGGTGGCGTTACGACCGCCTACAAGTGGGAAAAAAGGAGCTAAATTTGGCCGATATACCTCATGCAACAAAAAAGTTACAAGGCTTTGAATGGCCACATACCAAAATCACCAAAAAAGGCCCTGGGGAGAAATACCCATGGCACTTAAAGGATTAAAGTTTAATAGAGGTGTTGTGTTTATAACTGATGGTTTAAAAATAAATGTACTTATATTTTTTACCTGAAACCTTGAGTCAGTGTTTGCTTGAGTCACAGTAATTGTGGTCCCTTTGTGTAATCTCTGCTACTGCTCATATACTCTTGAGATAAGCCTGGCTGCTCTGCTACTGCTACCACGATAACTTAGTAGTACGGGCTTGTACCAAAGGTAAAACTTGTATTGCCACCTGTAGTCTTAATTGTGTGTAGTGGTCCCTAAGGGCACTGCACAAGATTCTGCCTAACAACAGTATTCCAACGTAAACCCAGAAAGATCAGGTCTTGAGAGACCATCATGGATAATTTCCGCCATTCGACCGACATCCCAAGACGGAACAGAAGATGGAGTGACTGGAGATTGGCCGTAGCCGTCTGGGGGCAGGGACTGCGCAGGAGCCAATCGTCCAAGTATGTATATAAATGAACCCCCTGCTGTCTGAGGAATGCTGCGATAACCGACATCTTCGTAAAGACCTGCAGTACCAAGCTGAGACCAAAAGGGAGCACTTGATACTGGAAGTGTTCCGCTCCCCCAGAGAACCGCAGATATTTCTGATGTGGGCTCCAAATCAGAATGTGCATGTATGCATCCTGGAGGTCTACCACACTAAGCCAATCGTCCTTCCGAAGAGAGGACTTTATATGGCAGGGCATGATCATCTTGAATTTCTCTTGGGGAAGAGATAGATTAAATGGGAAAGATTGAGGATAGTGCGCAGGCCAGCCAGGTTGGGTTTGGGCACTGAACAGACTGGAGTAGTAGCCCTGCCCTTGCTCCCTGAGGGGAAACTGGCTTCACCACTCTGAGGTCTAGAATTTTCTGTACCTCGGCTCAGGGAGGGCGACCCGGTCTGCTGGGAGGGTTGAAGGGTGAGGTACGGGGGAGGAGCAAGCGGAAGCCCGCCTGAGCGATGGACAACACTCACCGGTCTCTCACGCCTCTAGATGAGACGACATTCGTCCTCCCACCAGAGTCTCATGCGATCGACAACAAATGTAATTTGGATGATTTGTCGGCAGGGAGACTACTTGTCCCTGGAGAGGAGGCTGATGGGCGAGAAAAAAACAGGCCACCTTGCCGTTGTTGCTTACAGCGGGGCCCGCCAATCGGAGGTTCATACCGGCGCGCACACTGATCCTGAAACCCCTGAACACAGAAGAAACGAGTTTGGGACCTTGACCTCAGTGTATAAAGGGCCTTAGCTGGGGCTTTTGACAGGACCGATAAAGACTTGGCGGTTTGAGTACTCGCCTTAGTCTTCCTGAGTTCCTCATTTGTGGAGGAATGGAACAGCTCTACCATCCAAAGGAAGGCCCAGCACTTCCTTTGAGAACTTCGTTGCATAGAGCCACACTTGGCACAAGAGATCAACGCCGACCATAAGGCCTCGAGCAAAGGTATCTACGTGGTGTGCCACCGCCTCCAGGACATCCTGTGACCACTCTGGCATCCAACAAACCAGCTTTTAAGTCGTCTAGCCTATCTGCAGGAATACACTCCTGGAAATCGGCTAGCTTCCTCCACAGCTTAACATTGGCTGCGGCCAGGATGAGCTTGGTGTCAGCCTGACAAAGCTGGAGTGCCGTATTGGAAAAGACTTCTTGCCATCGGAGTCAATAAGTTTGTCCTCTTTGGAGAGTATTTGGACCGCCGCAATGGAGGATGCAGAGGCCGGCTTGGATTGGAGGGTGGCTGCTGCCACCAGAGTTGACGTTGGAAGCGAACAAGCCGACAAGGCTATATCTTCCGAGCCATGAAGCTTTTATCAAGCGTCAATCCTCTTGTTGAGTTGTTGCCCAGTGTGGGGTTTTCTCCAGACCTTACAGGCCTCAGCCAAGACATCCTTCTGGAGGAACAGGCCGGTGCACTCCTGAGGTGAGAGTGAAGGCTCCAGAAAGCACCCCCTCCTGCGGAGCAGGGGCTTCAGACACTGGAATGTCAAGCAGAGCCATCATATTCAGCACACGGTAATGAAATGTTCTAATAGAGCGGGACTGTTCATCGCTGTCTGTCCTGGTCCGCTTGGCCCTCATCCAGTGAAGTGGGAACAGAAGACTGATCCACTGCACGTAGCGCCTCAGGTTTCAAAGTGTTATCCAGTGCCGCTGATGTCTTTTCTATTGGGGAAAGCGGAGGCAGAGGAGGAAGTGGTGGACGAGGTCCGGCAGAAAGAGGTGGGGGAGGTGGCACCACTGGGACCTGCATAGGAACAGCCGGAACAGAAAGCGTTACAGGAGGTTCAGGATACATTTCCCTGAAAAGACCCTTAAAGTACGCCCTCATGGGATCAGAGTGCACGAGCGTCTGAAATTTCCCAAAGAACGCATCTTCAGACAATGGTCTAGAGGCTGGAGTGTGCAGAGGCCACACGTGAGGGGCATACCACCATGAACGTAATGAGGTTGGTTGCCAGGAAGGCCCGCCACCTGCTGAATCCACATAGATCAGGGGTGCGGAACCAGGAGGAAGGGAGAGTATGAGGCAGCGGTGCCCGAGCAAGCCAATCGACAGAAGGGAAGAACTGGTTCTTCTTGTTCACATGGCATGGAACAAACTGCTCAGCCCCAACAGGAATGCTCCCAGCACCAGCCGTAGTGAACGTCGGTGTAAGAGCGGTAGTCAAAATGGCCACCGTGGACCATGGAGGTTGAGCCTTCATTTTGTCGACACCTGAGGTGAACTGCGTCACAGGAGAAAGTGAGGCAATGGTCTCCTCAGAGGTCTTATGTGCCATTTTAGCCTTGAAACAAGGACCCTCGGCCAAGCTGGTACCGACAGATCTAGGGTGTTTAGTGGACACCTTAGGGACTGCCCCAGAATTAGCCTCCAATGGAGGAACCTCAGCAGGCCTGTGGTGCGTGACCACCTTCTTTGCACCCTTGACAGAACCGGTACCACCACAACCCTCAGCGTGGGAAGGTTGAGGAATGTACCTCACCGACGGGACCCTCAAAGAGGATCTCTCGGTTTTGTCGGTATTGGATTTGGACCCAAGAAGAGGTACCTCGGGGTTTTACCCGAGGACGTTTAGCTCCCTCAAAAATACCTCGAGTCGCAACTCTGTGTGGAAAGCTCCAGAAATAATATGATAGGTTATTTATAACGTGCTTAATACACAAGAGTTTTCTAAGCGTGGACCCGGGGATCGAACCTGTGTTGCTCAGTGTCATCTTGCTTCTAAGGCGAGCACATTACCCCCGAGCTATCCTCCCGAGACTAGACCTCAGGGCTAAACCCTGGTATCCAGAGCCACAGAAGCTCTGGGATGAACTTTAGCCTCCAAATGGGGACCCTCGGAGGAATGTCTGGTTTTGGCAAGCCCACTGTGGGGACCCTCGGAGGAAGCTCTGGTGTGCCCGTTTGGCCCCTGGCGGGACACCTCAGGAATAACCCTGGTAGAAGAGCTACTTGAGCCCCTCCTGGTCCTGGAAGACCCCAGGAAGGAGTCCCCTGGTTGGGGCACCTTAAAAAGTAAAGAATTTAACAGGAGTTTCTTTTTCCATCGATGAAGAGCTGGAAATGAGCCTCCCACCGAAGAAAACGACGCTGGAGGGCCCAGACGGAGTGGAAGTCGCAATAAAAACACGAGTCCCAACGATGTTCCGGGCCTAGACACTCCAGGCAAAGAGTGGGGATCTGCCTTCGCAACCACATTTGCAGGATGAACAGGACCCGAATCCCAGACGCTCCGGCATAGACAGAGGACTAGATGATCGTGAAACCGGAGCAGGAAGGAAGGACAAAGGGAATAAAAGAAAAACTTCACGGTGATGCTAGTGCACCCAGCACCGACCATGCAGAGAAAACGACTGAAGGGTGATGCGCTGGGCTCAGGAGGGCAGGGTTACGGCCACGTGCTGTGGTCCAGCGTAAAAATAAAAGGACAAAACCATCATTTTCAAAGCTTTTTTTTTTTTTAAACAAAAGTGCTCCGGTCCCGTCCCGAAGGACGAAATGTCCCACAGGTATGGAGGAAAAGGGACGGGACGTAGGAGTATGAGGCTTACCCCAACGAGCTAGACCTTGTTCTATAATTGACAATTCCATGGAAAGTGTGACTTTTGACTGCCGAGATGGCAGATTCCCAAAAACACAGCCGTTTCAGGCTTATCCATAGGGAGGATTCCTGTTGCCTGCATGGCTTTATTGACTATGTCATAAAAATGATACGTTACTCACCGTAGTGACTAATGTACACCTAGTCCATAGTTCCCTTTCCTTCATACTGTATGGGAGGAGTCCCTAGCTAGGAATGGGAGACGGAACCCTTTTCACCATCTTCCCCTTTAAATTTATATGTGCGTGGGGGAGCGCCCCTAGGAGTATGCGCTCCCCTGACTCCGAACACCGGCACCACTCCTCAGTCTCCTTTGACGCATCGACAATATTCAAATTGCCGAATGACACCAGTTTTATTGGGGGAAGGGGTGGTGTGACGTATGGAGGAAAGGGGACTATGGACTGAGTATGTTAGTCACTATGGTGAGTAACTTATAATTACTCCTAAGTCACGTTCCCTTTCCTCCATACTGTAGGGGCGAGTACAACTGAATGTAGCCCCAGGGTGGGGAGGTGCTCTCTTAGGAAAACAAGTTCCTTAACACTGCCTGACCAAATGCAGCGTCCAACCTGGAGCCAGCATCCAAGCAGTAGTGCTTGAAGGCCGAGCGCGTAGCCCATGTAGCCATCCTGCTGATAACCTCTCCTTGCTCCTCCTCTGTACTCTTCCGTGACGCCTGTGACTCCCTCTCCCTGTCCATCCTCCCCTCTGGTCCGACTCATTCTGCAGGGCACACACTTGATGTCTTTATCTCCTCTGACCTCCCCCCTCTCCATCCCTCTGACCACTCCTCACTCCTGGAGCGATCACTCGTCCTCTCATCTCATCTCTCCCTCTCTTCCCCGCCAAGTCAAGCCTACCCCAACACTGCCACCTACCTTCTCGGACATCCGGCCCATGAAGCGTGTGTCAGTTGAGGCTTTTGCCGCCACTTACTCTCCCCCCCCCTCCACCTTTGGCTGTCTCTCATCCTGATACAGCCCTGTCTCTGCTCTACTCTTCAATTTCTGATACGCTTGATGCTCTTGCCCCTGTCATGAGGATCCGTTTGAAGTCCAAAGCCAAGTGCAATTCCTGGTATGACTCTGACCTAGCTACACTTAAACGTAAGTGTAGGGCAGCTGAGAGGAAATGGAGGACTTCCTGTTCATCCTCTGACAAACTGGCCTGCCGCCTGCTACAAAGGCAATACCGACTCTCTGTCCTCACCAAGAAGAGAGTCCAGATTCAAGCTTGTGTCTCTGCGGCATCTAACAACTCGGCCGAACTCTTTAAAATCTGCAAGGAGCTGGCCAACCCTGCTGCAGTCTCTACCCCTCCTGTTGCCTCCCAGGCTCTTTGCAATGCCCTTGCCTCTCACTTAATTTAAAAAACCAGGACATCCTGTCCACCCTCTTCACCCACACTCCTCCTCTTCCCTCTCTATCTGTGCTTGCTGACCCTCCTTTAGCCACCATCCTTCTCGTCCTTTCCTGTTTTCACCCCTGACGAGGTTGCTAGACAAGTCCGATCTATGAAAGCCTCTTCAAAACAGGTTCATCCCTGTTCCTCTAAAACCATCAAGGACCACATTGACACCCTTGCTCCGGCCCTTGCTGATTTTTGCAACCACTCCTTTGCCTCTGGATCCTTCCCCTCCCCTCTGAAGCACTCTTTTGTGCATCCTCTTCTCAAGAAACACACAGCTGATCCTTCTTGTCCAGCTGACTATCGCCCAATTTCCATTACTCCCTTTCTTGGCAAACTCCTGGAAAAGTTGGCCATCTCTCAGCTTAACCTTCATTCTAATTCTGTTGGCTGTTTCCATGACCACCAGTCTGGCTTCAGAGCTGCCAGAAGCACGGAAACTGCTCTCCTAAACATCCATTAAGATCTGCTCACCAACCTTGACTCTAACATTCCATCTGTCCTTATCCTCCTCGATCTCTCTTCTGCCTTCAACACGGTCAACCATACCATCCTGCTCAACTGTCTCAGTGAAAACCTGGGTATCACTGATCAGGCTCTGGCCTGGCTGACCTCTTTCCTCTCAGATCGACCCTCCCAGGTCCAACTTGGGTCCTTCCTTTCATCTATCTTCCTCTCTACCTGTGGTGTTCCCAAGGGGTCTAACCTCTCGCCCTGGCTTTTCAACCAATACCTGGCAACTCTCGCCCACTGCATTGCCATTTTCTGCTCAAATGTCCAGTGCTACGCTGACAACACAACTCATTTTCAAGCTGCCCTCTGCCACCTCCTCTCCCTCTCTCATCTCTGATTGCCTAACTGCCATTCAAGATTGGTGTGCCGCCAATGATCTTTGTCTGAATGCCAGCAAGAGGGAGATCCTCCTCATCGGCACACATTCACCATCCTTTCCCCTCACTCTCTGGCCGGCCTCCCTTGGCCCTCCTCCTACCCCCACCTGCAAGGCTAAGAACCTCGGGGTCATCTTTGACTCCACCCTTTCCTTCTCGGCCCACATATGAGGTCTCTAAAAAGTCAAATTTCCGAGTGCACCTCCTCAGATGTACTCTGCCTTTCCTCTCCTTCCCCCAGATGCTCATGGTATCTCAAGCTCTGGTTCTCTCTAGCTTAGACTATTGTAACAGCCTCTTTCTAAATCTACCTGCCTCTACTCTCCGCCCTCTGCAACTAATCCAGAACAGGACTGCGAGACTTGTCCTTGGCCTCAAGCCCTGAGATCGTATCTCTCCAGCTCTGAAATCTCTCCACTGGCTCCCAGTGGATGCAAGGATTAAATTCAAAACCCTCTGCATTGTCCACAAGGCTTTCTGGGGCATGGGTCCAAAATACCTTCAGCTATCCCTCCGCAAATACCTCCCCTCTCGAGCTCTTCGCTCCTCTACCTCCAACTCACTCAGGGTCAGTCGTTTTTCTAGAAACGAGCTGGGGGTAGATCTCTGTCTTCGGCTGGGGCCTCCCTCTGGAACAGCCTCCCTGCAACTCTAAAACTTGAGAACCATCTCTGGTTCCGGAAGCACCTCAAGACCTTCCTCTTTTCTTCTGCCTTCGCTCCCCCTCTCCCCTGCTGATCTGTTCTCTCTAGGCACCGTGCACCTGGCCACCCGCTGTCTTTTGGGCCCAGGTACCTGCTCATCCTGCCACCCTCCCGCACTGCCTCCGGGCCACCCCTTGCACTGGGGTTTGTATCTGTACCCATACAGCCCCCCCCTTTTCTTCCTGCACTTATCAGACCTACCCTGTCTGCTGCCTTAAACCTAGCACTTGCAAATTCCTGGCTGCATTGCCACCGTTTGTTGCCTTTATTATTTATTTATTGTTATTTATCAGTTTCTCCTCTGCTTCGCACTTTACACCTCTCCCCCCTTCCATGCACTTTTCCCCTCCCCCCCTCCCCCATGCACTTGCGCGTTCTCAATGTCACTGGGCCTAGTAAGATCGATGTTTTGTCCTCCCCTGTTCCCCTCCCTTGCCTTGTCGCGCTCTGAAACACTTGTGTACGAGCGCGATAGAAATAAAATATCAATCATCAATCAAACCTGCCACAGGAACTTGTTTCTGGAACGCAACAGACGTGGCTTTGGCACGGATTGTGTGGGCATGCATATTTGCTGGAAGCAGTTTGTGCTGCCCCTCGTACACTTCCTTGATGGCAGTAACCATCCACTTTCCTATGGGACCCTTGGAGGCTTTGACAGGCTTTGACCCCCTGCCCCGAAGGTGACGAATAGAGCATCCCATTTGCACACTTTGGTACTGTCTGGGTAGTATCTCAATGCATGTCTCACATCCAGACAGTGCAACACCATCTGAGCATCATCCTTGGGGTCCACGAAGAAAGTTGGTAACATTATCTCATTCAGGTGAAACAAGGAGACCACCTTAGGTAGGAATACAGGGTGAGTTCTAAGCACCAACTTGTCCTTGTGAAAAGAAGTATAAGGTTCTGAAGCCACCAGCGCCTGGATTTCACTGATCCAGCGCGCCACGGTAAGGCCCACCAGGAGGGCCATCTTAATGGTGACTAGTCTGATGGCCGCAGACGCCATAAGCTCGAATGGTTTATGCGCCAGGGTGCCCAAGACCAAATTAAGGTTCCACACTGGGTGTGGCTTCTCGATAGGAGGATAGAACCTAGTAAGGCCCGCCAAATGTCTTTTAAACAATGGAATAGAGGAAGAAAATACCTCTTCCTACGAGTTCCTGTAGTCTCCAATGGCCACTAAATATGTGCGGCATGTGTCTACCTGCACCCGCGAATGAGCGAGGTGCGCAGAGAAGGTTAGCACGTCGTCTAACATGCAAGTCAAGGGCTCAATCTCTTGAGTAGGCGCAGTGACAGAACTTAGTCCACTTGCTTTTGTACTGGCTCCTGGTAGCAACACTCCTAGCCCCCTGTATAATGTCCAAGTTGGCTTGTGACAGATGTAGATGCCTCAGTGTGACCTGTTCAGGAACAACGCTGCAAGGGCTAACTTCTGGGTGGTGGGGTGGATGACAGTGCCTACCTTGGACCAGGGGACTGGGAGGGAAGGCATATGTGTTCAAGTTGCTCCACTCGTTCAAGTTGTTCCACTCTATCTGCATCGCATTGCCCAGAGAGCCCCAACCCTGTCTCTGCCAGGACGCAAACTGGGGCACCTCCCCTGTTGGAACAGGTGGCAAAAAGATCCACCCGAGGATGACCCCACCTGTTGAAGATCACCTGAAGCACCTATTCGTCCAACTGTCGTTCCTAGTTGTCCGCACCCAGCCGGCTGAGCCTGTCCGCCTCTAGATTGGCCTCTCCTGGGAGGTGGATTGCCGTCAGGTGCATGTTTTTCTCCAGAGCCCACTCCCAAATCTGGACTGCCAGGGTGCAGAGTAGGACCACATTGTGCTACCCTGCTTGGTGATATAATACATGCTGGTGGAGCTGTCTGTTTGAATGAGAATGGCCCTGCCGCTGATCATTGGGAGGAAGGCCTTGAGAGCAAGCCAGATGGTCCTCAACTCGAGCCAGTTCATGTGGGCCGCCTGCTGAAGGCGGACCCATACCCCATGGACACTGTGGCTATCCAAGGTAGCTCCCCAGCTCTCTAGGTAAGAATCCGTGGTGATGGTGACTAGGTGGTTGATGGAAGGGCTGGCCTACTCGCAGCTTACTGTCCTTGCTCCACTAGACTAGGTCCTGGCAGAGATGATGTGGGATGTATACGGGCTCCGATTGGGAACCCTTCTCCTGATTCCAGGAGGCTGCGAAGTGAAGCTGTAGCCTCCTCATCTTGAGTCTCGTACGCGGAACCGCCAGAAGGCATGCCGCCATTATGCCCAGGAGGTGTTGGTACAACCATGCCGAGGTCACTGCTCTGAGAAAATGCCCCGTGGCCCTCTTGATGGGTCCGATCTTGTCCGCTGATGGGAAAATCCTCTGAGCTCGTATCCCAGATGTTAGGGGGAATTCTCCGTAAAGGCCAATTTCCCAAACCTAGTGAGTCCCCCAGCAGCTTTGCTGGATTTTTGGGGTTTAATTTTTTCTCCTGCTAAGAGTGAGACTCTTTCTCCCACTCTTAGGCATGATTTGAGAATGTCCTTTGACTTTGTAATGTGTTTTATGGGCTAGGGGGTCTTTTACTCCATAGAGCTTCATGTGTTTTTGGTAAGTGTGTTACACAGCACCCTCAGTGCAGTAACACAGGGGTGTCATAGTGACCCCCAAACATAGACTCCATACCCTGGGACTGACTGTCTCCCAGGGCATGTAAAGTCACCATTGACTTTACTAGTCTTAAATTGTGAACAGAACCAGTACAAACCATCATATTGTGGAAGTACTGGTAGGGGTAATTCGATTGCCCCTGGGTCTGTTTTTCAAGGGGGCACTTTCCAGTCCCCCTTTGTCGAGTTTCTGGCTGGTGGCAGTGGTTACCACGCGAAATATTCCACCGGAATATTTCCTATGGGATTTTCCCATTCATTTTAAATGCACCACTTTTTTGGTGCAATGTTAAAGATACCGCCGGGTTATTTATTTAATATTTATTCCCCGGTTGGGTCTTTTTGCCAGGACTCGGTTTTAAAATGGCGTTTGTGTTCGCCTCTGTAACTCCGACCCAAGTCGAGCCCTTTGGTCCACTTTTGGCAGGCTTCTGCACAGAAGCCTCCAAAAGTGGTGCCATTCTGTCTGGGTCTACAGGATGTGTGGGTGGGGGGGAGTGGGCATAGGCACCCTGGACTGAGTTGCCTTGGCAACTCAAGTCGCACTCTTGTATGATTGGCCCAGTGGTGAGCCGCCTGGCTCACCACTTAGCATGTTTGATTGACAGCTAGGCTGATGAATGGGGGTTTTGCTGCATAAAAGCAGGGCTTTGGGGACTGGAACTTCAGAAGTCGCCACAGGACCTAAAGAATCCAAAGAGGGGAGAAACTGAGCCATCTACAACGACGACAACACCGGTGGAGCCCTGCTATACGAAACTCACCACTTTCCCCGACGACAGAGAAGATCTTCTTCCAGGAGAGCCTTCTTCCCTTTGAGCTTGTGGGACCAACCAGTTTGCCTTTTTCGCCTTCCTGGATCGTCTCGTGGTCGAATCGCCCGTGCCAAGCACCCCGGTGGCAGGATAGCCACGCTTCACCACTACTGCAAATAAAAGGGTAGTACCTTTTAACCGGGAAACTCTGCGGCTGGTTTCTTCCCTGGCAGTGCAACGACCTCCAGCTTTTCTCCACATCGAGATCTTCTCTTCCCCTGGACGAAGCACCGACTTGCACCCGCTGCCAGGAACTGCCCCCGCTGGAGCTTTCTCACCATTTCAGGTACTGTGTCCCGCCTGGTCTCCCTTACAACAGACTGTTCAAGGTGTCCCGTAAATCCTTCACTCTCTATCCTGGGGTGACCTCGGACCCGTTAACATTACCTTTCTAACTTGATCCAACCTCTTTTTGACTTTCCTGCAAAGACTTTGAGTGCATTTGCACGGTGTGATCTTGGGCACATTCCGCCTTGCTCTCTCCAAGAGTGGGCCTGGCCTATGAACTTTTTGCTCTACAGTAGACCCTGCCTTTCTTGACTTGCTGTGGTTCTTTAAAAAGTGTTGGTATTGTGTGTTTTTCCTATTTCTGCCTTTTCTCTCCCTTTTTAAAATAATTATTGGAGTGCCATCTATGGTTACGCGCTCACCTCTGTTTTCCTAAATAAGTGGTGTATTAACCTAGACTTGTCAAATAATTAATTAGGGAGGTGTATATATTTCTAGTGACTGTTTGAACTTGCTTGACATTAGTGCCAGTGTATTTTTACAAGTGTGTTTTTAAATAAATAATTATATACTTTTATACCAAAGCTCTGGTCAGTGTTTGCTTGTACTACTGTATTTTTAGCCCTATTGTGTATACTCTATATACTGCCTAACTCTTCTTGAGAGAAGTCTGACTGCTCAGCCACAGCTACCAGGTAAATCTGGGTAGTGCAGACTGCTACCAATTGGGTTTACTGCTAACACCTGTAGTCTTAAACTTTTAGCAGTGGTCCCTAAGGGAACTGCACAGGTTTCTGCCTAACACCAGATAAGGTTCAGGAAGGTTAGACTCTGAGTGGGTGCTAGCTGTGAGTTCTTGAGATTGATGGAAAATCCCAGCTTGTGTAGTGTATTCATAAGGGCGGATGCAGTGTGTTGTACTGCCTCCAGAGACCTTGCCCAGACTAGCCAGTCATCTGGTGACCATGCGTCCCGAGTAGGGTTGCCACCGCGTTCATCAGTGTTGTAAAAACCCTGGGAGACCATTCATGCCAAGGGGCAGAACCTCGTATTGGAAATGAAAACCCATGATATGATCCTGAACCTTAGGAAGGACAGATGGGCTGCCAGATCGGGACGTGCAGGTAAGCATCCTTCAGATCCAGGAAGCACATCCAGTCTCTCGCACACAATGTGTTCGCTGTGAGCGCTGGGGTAACCATCTTCAGCTTTTGGAGAGGGAGGGAAAGGTTCAAGGTGAAAAGATCCAACAACTCTCAGGCCCACCTGGTTCTTTTCGGCGGAGATCCGTGAATACAAGCTCAAGCCTAGTTGTGCAGCTGAGACTTCCTCCACTGCCTGACTCCCTACGAGCGAGCGAATTTCCATCAACAGAGTTGCTGTACCAATCTTTGGCAGCGGAGGGGAGGAGAGAGGAAAAGTAGGGTTAGGTAGCCGGAAGCCTGTGGATACTACAGATAGGATCCATGGGTCCGTGAAACTTGTCTACCAGTGGTGAGAGTGAAGGGCAAGCCTTTCTCCCACCGGAGACTAGTGTATCTGAATGGGTGTGTCATGCCTTCTAACCTGCTAGGGCTGAAGAGGTGAACTGAAAAAAAACCTTGTGCGCTGTTTTATGCTGGCTCGGGGATCTGTCCGGTCGTCTGGACTGTCTTTCAGGAAGCGCCTAAAGCCCCCGTAGGACCAACCTTAGTCTGAGCGCTGGTGCACCTGGCTACATGCCTTGGGGGTGGACTTGGTGGGGATTGATCAGTATTTTGCAGTCTGTCGAATCAAGTTCCTCGTCTGTGGTTGAATGAACAGATCCACCCCCTCAAAAGGAAGGTCCAGAATATGCCCCTGGATGTCAGGGTTCAACTTTGTGGCCCTGCGCCAGGCCGTCATATCGGTCACAATACAGATGGCCCTACCTGATTTATCATTGTGAGCCACCGTGCACTCCATTATGTCCTGAGCCACTATTTTGGTTTCCGCCAGCCCTGCCTTGATCCAAGCCTGGCTCTGCACTGGGAGTACAGGTTGAAAGTCAGCAATCTTGACAGAGCCTCTGGTTGACAGCCGCAAGCATGGCATCCGCATTGGACTGGCGTAGATGGAGAGTAGCGTTGGAATAGTTATTTCCGAACGCCTCCAGAAGAACAAGTGACTTTCTTACCTGGTAACGTTCTTTCGATGGGACGGTCCGACGACGTATTCCATATCTATGACATGTAATCACCACAGCTGTGCTGCTTCGGAAACTTTTTTCGGCGTCTGCGTCCTGCGTCGATTGACGTCAATGCGCCGTCGTCGAGGACCTCCTCCGACGTCATCCGATGTGATAAGTAGGACGCACGACGCCCGTAGCCTCAGTTGTAGTTTTTTCCCCCAGAACGTGTGACATTAGTCAACTGCCAGTCAGACACAAAGCCTTGCGGAACGTAAGCTGCAATCGCAAAAGAAATTCTGCAGCGGGGAAGGCAGGGAGGGAGTGATATGGAATACATCGTTGGACCATCCCATCGAAAGAACGTTACCAGGTAAGAAAGTAACTTGTTCTTCGAGGGGATTGGGTCCTCCGACGTATTCCATATCTATGACAGACTCCCAAAGCAGTACCAGAGCAAGGAGGAGGGAAAGAATTTAGAATCAAAATTTAGAATTGCCAATCAAATAGCAGAGCAAAGGACCACCTTGCCAAAGGCCAGATCCTGTCCTCGGATGGAATCGAGGGAATAGTGACGTACAAATGTATGTACTGAAGCCCAGGTGGCTGCATCACAGAT
The DNA here is from genome assembly GCF_040938575.1 of Ambystoma mexicanum. Classification (NCBI taxonomy): domain Eukaryota; kingdom Metazoa; phylum Chordata; class Amphibia; order Caudata; family Ambystomatidae; genus Ambystoma; species Ambystoma mexicanum. Next base: position 106,030,274 of record NC_090940.1, on the reverse strand, counting down.
GTTGCGAATAGGAACACCCCTCTGCAGGGCAGTAGATGCAGCCATACCCCTGGCAGAATGGGCCCGCAAGCCAGCCGGTGGGTCCATACCCGCCAAGAAGTAACACTCCGAGATGGCCAAAATAATCCAGCGAGACAAAGTCTGTTTCGTCACAGCTTGCCCCAAACGCTTTCCAGCGTAACCAATAAAGAGTTGATCGTCCACTCTGCCCCGGGACATGCGTGAAACATAAAAGCTTAAAGCTCTCCTAGGATCAAGCCTATGGAGCCTCTCCTCTTCCTTACCAGGATGCGGGGGAGGATAGAATGCCGGAAGAACAATCTTCTGGGCCAAATGAAATTCCGTCACTACCTTCGGGAGAAAAGAAGGACGAACTCGAAGGACAACCCTGTCCTTGTGAAATACAGTGAAGGGTGGCTTAACTGAAAGTGCCTGTAACTCACTCACTCTGCGAGCGGAAGTAACCACAACTAAAAACACAGTTTTCAGAGTTAACAGCCTCAAAGGGCAAGAATGTAAAGGCTCAAACGGAGCACCCATAAGAAACTTAAGAACAAGGTTTAAATCCCAACCGGGCACCAGGAAAGGTGACGGAGGGAACACATTAGTGAGCCCTTTCATAAACTGTGAAATTAAAGGGATTTTAAAGTAAGAACACTCTTCAGACGAGCGCTTAAAGATGGACAGCACTCCCAGGTAACCTTTAATGGTACCCACTTGCAAGCCCCTGTGGGCCAAAGAAAGTAAAAAGGACAGAACCATGGGGATGTCACATGCAAAAGGATCCACATTCTGAACTCTGCACCAGTCGCAGAACTTACGCCAACGGTACAGAGACTTTGTTGCTGGCCTTCGGGCCGAAAACAAAACACCTCCATCACGTCTTCAGGGAGGTCCCAATCCTTATACCTCAACCTTTCAGAAGCCAAGCGTGAAGGTTGAGGGATCTGACCTCTGGATGGAGAACCTGCCCCCCATCCCGTGAAAGCAGATTGTCTCGGTAGGGAAGACGACGTGGAGGACAGATGGACAAGTCGAGAAGGTCCGGGTACCACGTCCTCCGAGCCCACGCCGGAGCAATGAGGATCATCCGGGAACCGAACTTCCATAACCTCCGCAGCACTTGCGGGATGACGGGGACTGGAGGAAATGCGTACAGCAGCGGGAATGACCACTCCACCACGAACGCGTCCCCGAAGGCTCCTTTTGGAGGAAATTCCCACGAGCAAAACCTTTCGCACTTCCGGTTGACACTGGAGGCGAAGAGATCCACTTGAGGGGTCCCCCAAAGGGCGAAGATCTCCAGGAGAATCTCCTGAGCCAACTCCCACTCGTGAGAGATTGTGCTCTGCCTGCTCAGAGCGTCCGCCGTCACGTTTTCGTCTTCGGCCAGATGAACTGCCGAGATCGAAACTTCCTGCTGGATGGCCCAGAACTCGAGCTGCATCGCCTCCCTGCACAGAGGAAGTGACCCTGCCCCACCTTTTTTTTGAGGTAGTGCATGGCCACTGTGTTGTCCGTCAGGATCAGGACACTCTTTCCTCGCACAGTCGGCAGAAAAGCCTTCAGGGCTAGCCTGACGGCCCTCAGCTCCAACAGATTGATATGGAGTCTGGACTCCGACGTAGACCAACGACCGCTGTCAGCCCGTTGGCATGAGCTCCCCATCCCGTGAGGGATGCATCCGTCACGATCGTCACCTCCGGCCAGGGAAGCCAAAATGGAGCCCCCTTCATCAAGTTGCCTTCGACGGCCCACCACAGAAGGTCCCGGGCGACCGAGGGCGGCACCTGAACCGGGTCCGACATCCTGCCGGAGGACTGCGACCATTGCATCTTGAGTGCCCACTGCAAAGATCTCATCCGCAGGCGAGCCTCTGGCACCAGAAGAATGCAGGATGCCATGAGGCCGAGCAACCTCAAGAACTCGAACGCTGGGAGCGTCTGGGCATGCTGAAACTTGTGCACCATCTGCTGAATGTGAAGAGCCCTCACCTGGGGAGGAAAACACTGCCGCAGGGAAGTGTCGAGCACTGCTCCGATGTACTGGAGCCGCTGTGTTGGCGTCAAATGGGACTTCTTTAAATTGAGGGAGAAGCCCAGTCTGTGAAGGGAGTGGCAGGTGACGGACAGATGATCCAGGACCTGCTCGGGAGAGCTCCCCCTGATCAACCAATTGTCCAGGTAGGGGTAGACATGAATCCCCCCTTGCCTGAGATGCGCTGCCACCACCACCATGAGCTTGGTGAAAACCCTCGGGGCGGAGGTCAATCCGAACGGCAGGACCCAAAACTGAAAGTGAGAGTCGCCAACCGCGAACCTCAGGTACTTCTTGTGCTTGGGATGGATCGGCACATGGAAGTAAGCTTCCTTGAGGTCGAGAGACAACAACCAGTCCTGAAGCTGAAGGGCCTGGAGGACTTGAGAGAGTAACCATCTTGAACTTGTCCTTCCTTAGGAGTTTGTTCAAACCGCGCAAGTCCATGATGGGTCTCAATCCCCCGTCTTTCTTCGAAATCAAAAAATAAGGGGAATACCATCCCTTGTTCCTCTCCGCTACAGGCACCAGTTCTATGGCGCCTTTCTCCAGCAGGGCTTGAATTTCCTGCGCAAGGAGCGGATACGGACTCTGCAAAGAGGTTCCCCGGTGGATTGTTGCGAGGCCTGTGCCGAAAGGGAAGACAGTAGCCGTGGGTTATGATCTCCAGAACCCACACATCTGAAGTAATGGCACGCCACTCTACAAGATGCTGCGCCAGCCTTCCCCCAACCGGCGAACCATGGGGCATGGCCTCATGACTGAGTGGTAGCGGCTGCGGCGTTACCTGTGGGCAAAGAGGCAACTGCCAGAACGGCCTTGGCACCACGGGTACCCTGTCGTCCACCTCTGGCACCCCTGCGTTGGCCTCTTTGACTGCCAGCTCCTCTCGCTTTACTGAAGAACGAGTAATAGCGAAAGGAACCACCCCTCCATTGCTGTCCCCTAGGACGAAAAGGCGGAGGTTGGCGAACTGCAGCGCCCAACGACTTTGCTGCAGCTTTTGAGGTCTGCAACCTCTCAAGGCTCTCGTCAGCCTTGCTGCCAAAAAGGTGTTCACCGTCAAAGGGCATGACGGGGACTGGAGGAAATGCGTACAGCAGCGGGAATGACCACTCCACCACGAACGCACGAGGAGCCAGGACTGCACATCAGGAGCAAACCCCGACTTCCGCAACCACGCAAACCTGCGTATCAAGGTGCTCGCCGCCATGGACCTGCTGACGCATTCAGCCAAGTCCAAACCCGACTGAACGGACTCACACATGGCATCCTTACCATCCTGGACCATAGCAAGGAAACCATCCCGTTCGTCCCCTTCAGGAATATGTTCAGCCGCTAACGCAACACAGTTCCACAGAGTGTGTGCGAAACGAGACAAGGCACAAATGGAGTTGGCCGCCTGAAGCGCCATACCACCAGAAGAAAACACTTTATTCGCCCAGCCATCAAAACGTTTGTCGTCCCTACCAGGAGGGATGGTAGGGTACGACGCCTGCTTTGACGGGGCCGTGGCCGCCTGCACCACCAAACTCTCCGGAGTGGGGTGCCTGGTCAAGTATCAGGGGTCGCTACTGGCTGGACGGTATTTTTGCGACAAGGACCTGCCCACCGCCGGGAGACTCTCCGGAGCAGTCCAAGCCGCCGCCACCCTTCTCTGTAAAGCCATATGGAATGGCAGTACCAGGTCAGTTGGGGGACCAACATCAAGGATGTCCGTGAGATCATCCTGCACAAACTCCCCTGGGGGAGCAGACCATCCCAAGTACTCAGCAACCCTAGCCATAAGGCGTCGGTACGAGGAATCGGCATGAGAGCCAGGCTCAGGCCTACAAAACTCCACCTCCGGAGGTGTCCAGTCCACTGGCATCATGCAGTGACTGCCTCAAATCGTCAAACTGACTATGGCCCGAGACAATATCATCTGGAACCTGACTAGGAACCAGGCCAACAGAATCCTCATCCGCCTCTGAAATATATTCCAGGTGGCGAAAAGAAGGCACCCGAGAGTGCTTGCTCTTAACCAGAAGAGCCTTCCTAGGGGGTTCCCCTGTGCCACGGGGTACCTCCGACACCCCGGCCTCGAAAGGAGTCGAGTGAATCGGCGCCAGCGTCGAGAGAACAGGCATCGGCGCCGAGAGGATCGGCGTTGAGTAAATCGGCGTCGACGTCAGATGCAGCGCCGCCAGCATCGACGGCGTTGACACAGTCCTCGAAGCCGGAGCTCCGAGCCTGTCCTTCGACGACCTGAGCGTCGACGACTTCCTCGGAGCCGGAGCCTCGAGAAAGCCTGTCTTTCTTCGAAGACATCACAGGTGCACACGGTCTCGAACGCGTCGAGGACCGGGACCTGGAACGGGTACGTCGAGAACGAGTCCCCTTGTCCGAACAGGACCTCTCCCGTGACTCGTGCCGACCACTCTTGCGAGCGGTGTCTCTCGACCTCTCACGACCGACCCCACTCGGGGGCGCGGACGGCTTAGTACCCTGCGACTCGAGAATCGCCAGCATTTTCTTCCCGAAGGAAGCCCATTCCTCCGGCGTCGCACGGCTGGTGGGGTAAGCGACGTGCCGGGCAGAGTCCTCCGAAGAGGACCTGGAAGACGACTGGTGTCGGCGCTTCCGAGAATGCCTCGAAGAGGCTGAGGAGTGGCGAGACCGACTCCTAGAAGGAGACCCATGAGACTTCCGACTATGATGCGGAGAGTCACCCCTCGAATCATCCGTCGAAAGCCCCGCAGACTTCGACTTCCGGGGCTTGGACACCCGACCTACCAACAACTTCTTCTTACGCTCACGTAAGGCTTTGGACGTGAGCGACTGGCAGTCGATACAGTCATCCGTGTCGTGGGCCTCCCCGAGGCACCAGAGGCAGTCGTCGTGCGAGTCCGTCACCGACATCTTGGACCCACACTCCCCGCACTTCTTGAAGCCCGGACGCGGGGTCGAAGACGAAGTAGAAGACATCTTCACACAAAGGATTTTCACAAAAACGAACAGGTTCGAAGAACCGAGAAGAACAGAACTCCAAAGAGTCGAGGCGTTAACCGAGATTCACGAAGCAACACGTTCGCGGAAAAAACGGAACTGAGGCTACGGGCGTCGTGCGTCCTACTTATCACATCGGATGACGTCGGACGTAGGAGGAGGTCCTCGACGACGGCGCATCGACGCAGAAAAAAGTTTCCGAAGCAGCACAGCTGTGGTGATTACATGTCATAGATATGGAATACGTCGGAGGACCCAATCCCCTCGAATCTTCTCCTTGCCCAGTAGTGCAGAGGCTGAGGTACCAGAGGATGATTTCCAAAGAACCTAAGAAAGAAACCCACGCCGATGACAGTCCTAAATTCTGTCAATAATTTCGGTTAAATCTCCATATTATTATAAGGTGTGTGCTTTCAAAGAAAGTCACAGGAACAACAAAACCAAAGGAAAATCCTAGGAGTACATGAAAATAAATGTATTATACAAACATTTTTTATGAATTTCAGAATGCTTTTTACACAGGTTTAAAAGAACATAGCAAAAACATGAAACGGAAACAAAGCATAACATTCATCATGTGTACATTATAATTTCATCAGAGAAATGAACTAATGATAACAACTAATGAAAGAACAGGAGCCTAACAGGAAAGCAATTGTACCTGTGGGCTGAATATAACCAGGGTGTGTAAAAAATTACCCTGGTTTAGACAGAGTGAAATTATTCACAATCAACTTATGTCATATGGTTATTTTGCCATATAATTAACTGCCAACATGTATGAAATATCGAAGATTTGTTCCCAAAGTGATTCCAGAAGGGAGGGGAACAAAGCGCAAGGAGAAACACGTTTCGGTGGGCCTATACAGGCTAGTGTGGTCGGAGCCTTCCTCAGGGCAGAAATGACATGGTATAGTGATTAATCCCTTGGAGCACGGTATCAGTCAGTGCTGGGAGGAGAAAAGCTGTCAACACCGCAGGTCAGTCCAGGAGAAACTGATGTGGCGCGGTCATAATGCTGCAGCACAGAAAGAACTTTCGCGCTTAGAGCAGGAGTGTAGAAGACTAAGGCACACAGCGTAAAACAAAAATGCCGTGTCATGCAGGAAAGTCATATCGAGGGAGCCTTCACCCGGCGAGCAGCTACAGCCGAGTAACGCTGACTAGCGTACTCGCGCGGTGGTCGTCATGACAATCTGCCTGCAAATAGCCTGGAAGGGGGTGTGACTGGCGCCTGCATGACACAGCATTTTCGTTTTAACCGAAATTGACAGAATTTAGGACTGTCATCGGCGTGGGTTCCTTTCTTAGGTTCTTTGTTTTGAATGTTTATACTGCCCCTGCCCACGCATGCACACTGGGGCACACCCATTGTTTGTATTCGTACCAGAGGATGATTGCAGCTTAAAGTATAGAGATGCACCCGCGATCACCGAGGAGTGTGGATGGGGGTATGCCGACAGTAAAAGGGGTCCCCCTTCAATATGCCTAAATTTGGTGGTGAGGTGCCGATTGGTAAACTGAGTAGAATGAGGCTTGAGCCAACCTTTTTTGGCAAGGGCCACCACATCCTTTTGCAATGGGATTCACGTTCTCGCCGCGGGGCTTAGAGTGAGGACTTCTGCTGTTTTTCCACCTGTGGCTGTGGGATGCCGAAATATTCAACCAGACCAGCCAACCGTTCGTGGAAGGATTTGACTGATGGGGGGTGTCGGGGTCCTCCTCATCTGTGTCAACCATTGCATCATGCTGGTCATGAGCAGCCAGAGGAGTGCTGGGCGCAGGTAGCTGTGGCGTACTGATAATCTGCGCCGGAGGCTGCTGCGGCAGCAGAGACGGGGCTGCTGTGACCGGGACGGGCCTGGGAGCTGGTGTTGTAGGGACTGGGGAGGGCAGCAGAGGCTGCATTGGGCCCATAGGAGCTGGCCCCAAGGGATGCATGACCGTGGGAGCAAGCAACTATAGCGGGGGGAGCATGTCCCCAATGACAACCCTGAGGAGGTTGCCCATCTGTGGGCCAAGTGCCAGGCGTTGATCAGTCCCACCTGGAAACTCGTTCCACTGTTCCCAGAATGGGGTGGTGTCAGGCAAGCTGCCATTTTGTCTGGCCCGGTGGCCATCTGGTCTTGCAGCATGACACGTGCCTGCGTCATGGTACTCACTGCAACAGGCCCAGCTTCCTCCAGTATCCGGAGCGTTGGAGATTGAGGTCTACCCTTCACCTCAGGACAGGGCCTGGTAGGCAGAGTGCCCTCGGCTGTAGCGCCGGTAGTGCTGCGTACAGGCGCCACCTCAGACATCAGTCCGGTGTTAGGGTGTAGCCTCTCGGGTCGAGTCCCGGTAACAGAACCTTGCAGTCCCTCAGCGGAGTCACCGGTAGGATCCTGCAACCCCTCGGCCGGTAGCTGACACAGCCTCGGTACTCCTGCTGGTACTAGGACCCACCAGGTCCCTGCCATTCGTGCGCTTCCTGGGGAAGGAGTCGCCTTTGCGGGGTGCAGAGGAGAACAGGGCACCTACCTTGGGCCTAGTCTTCTGCTTGATTAAATACTTCAGGTCTTCTGGAGGCAACCTACCGAAGAGCTCTCTCCACCTGGCTAACCTGTTCTTGAGTGCGCATGGTGTGATCGCGCCGCATGCAGTACAACCTTGCCAGCCGTGGTCGGGCCAAGGCAGCGGAGGTAGAGGGCATGTGGGTCAGATGTCAAGAAGAGACTCTCGCAGGCTGGTACCTGCTGAAGCCCGAAGACGTCGACATGCGCCGGGGAGGAGCGTGGCACAGAGGACAGAGTGGTACCCGATTGAAAAAATACACAAAAGACAAAAGTACTTCTCCGGGGAAGAGTGTGTGGAATTACTAGGCGAGAGGCCTAACCCAGGAGCTCTGGTGAAAGCGGTCCGTTCCAGTCCACACGGAAAAGAGGACTGGGAAGTGGCGTCAGTGGGCGAAGTCAGGGGAGCGCATGCTCCCAGGGCCGTTCCACCACACGCATCTACATTTGAAGGGGACGATGATTTTTCTAGTGAAAAAGGTTTGGTTGCCCGTCCCTAGCAAGGGACGCCCATACAGTATGGAGGAAAGGGGACGGGACGTAGGAGTATACCTTGCATGGTGACTGAGTGGTGTTGTCATCTGAATCGGAGTCCGAGTCCTTGGAAATGTTTCGTTTCTTGGGTGGAGGAGCAGAGTCCTTGTTGTCCACTAATACCGGGATTGGCTCAGGAATAGGATCAATGGGCACAGATCCCTGAGGTACAATAGGTGACATTTTGTCTTTAATGCGCCGAGCCAGAACGTCTAGGAAGGGCTCAGAAAGCATGGCATCCAGCACAGTACTGGTGAAGTCGTTCACCATTTGGGAAGGACTAGGTTGAGGGTCTTCTATTCTGAAAAGAAAAGTAGAAGAGTAGGCCCTGTTAAATGGTTGGTTAGGATTGTAGATGTTAAAAATCACGGGTCTAGGAACCTGAATATTGGTTAGAACCAGCCGAGGTCCAGGTTGTGTTGGTACCCGAGTAGGTTGACCCAAATTGTTGTCAGACTGAAGAAAATTGTGGCAAAATGTGAGGTGACTGAACACAGAAGAATGCTGAATAATTGTTCCGGTGGAACTGGAAACAATTTGGAAGCATCAAAGTCTTCCGAGTCAAAAATGAGAGTAGAATTATCCTTCCGACTCTCTGGTACCGAGTCAGAGACAGATGCCACAGGAGATTTCCTTGGTTTGTGCTTTCTGGGATAATTCGGTACCGGCTAGATCCCAAATGAGTGTGCTTATGCTTCTTGTGAGGGCTTATGTGATTTCCTCGGTACCAAGGATCTTGAAAGCTCAACTACAGCAGTAGAGGGTAAAACTTTGTCTTCCGGTACGGAAGTAACAAGACGTTTTACATGCGGAAGCCGACATGGCTTTATCCGGTACATGGAAGTTGGAATGGACCAAATCAAACTCAGAGGCACGGGCCTCTTTGCATGAACTCTTGCTGGTTCGGCTTACCAAGGCTAGAGAGAGTTTTCCCGGTACCTTCGTTATTTTGTCTGGTGTAATTAACTCTTCCGATTCTGGGTGGGTCTTCTCATACCTTTTCCCACCTGGAGGTACTAACACTTTCCCACCGGGAGGTATTAGTGGTTTCCCACCGAGAGGTAGTTTCAGGTGAATAGGCCTGGGGTTTCCCCCTGAACTGTCCCGTGAAGACCCGAAACTGAGGAGGCAGTCTTCCCCTGGGTACCGAAGGCTGGTGCTGAAACTAATACCTCACCTGAACATGTAGTCCCCTTCTTACCAATGTCAGCCTCCCTCCTGTTCCGAACGAAAACATTGGTACCAGTCCCAGCTGTGACATGGCGAGAAGACATGTCTGCAGAGACCTCGAGTGAATCCCACAGTAAACGACACATGTACTCATTGGATGATGTATACCCAAACAGCGGACGCAGGCATGATGGGGGAATCGGTCGTAGAGAAATGCTTCTGGCAACGGATGCACTGCTTGAATCCTGTCGCATACGGCATGCGCAGAGGGAGGCACCACAAATTGAAAAAATAAAAATGAAGAACCAATGAACTAAGAAAAAAGGGTATGCAATCTGTTTTTTATTTTATTATAAGTTTCATGCTGATTACCTATCCATTATTTTGTAGCATTGAAATGATTATTTAATTGTTCCTTAAAAGTTAAATAAAGAGGTAAATAAAACATAAATAAAAAAGGGATGGACAGCAAAAGAAACGCCCCGAAAAGGAGGGAGTCGCAGAGCAGCAAAAACTGCGACCCGCCCAGTAGGCAGAAAAACACAAACTGGGTCTGAAACATTGGTGACGTAGGGGTAAGGTGTGGGCCCAGTGTGCTGAGGGACGCACATGTGACATAGGCCATACCCCTTCAAAGTTCTTAAAGAGACTGCTATCTTTTGCAGCTTTTCCAGCCCGCCAGCGGCTGCAGGCTTTCCTGACCAGTTGGAATGGAGGGGGAGCCAGGACGAAAGAGAAAATAAGTGTCCCAGCTATGAAAACTCTGAAAAACAGTCCCCAAACACAAAAACAAATAAATTCTGCCCAAGTCCTCAAAAAACGTCTTTTCTGGTGTAGATCTGCCCTGCCTAGGGTTCCTGCAGCCTAATTCAGTCCGAAAAAGAAGCTGCAAGTTTCTGGTTCTCTGCATAGGCTTCCAAAATAATGTTCTGCCTAGAATATTCACCAGAACCTGCCCAAATCCATTCAAGAATACTCAAACCAGACTTCAATATAACGCTCTCGGTCAAACACTCGTACAATTCCAGAGTCCACGTAAAGGTTTCCCAGTCTAATACGAACTTGCAAGAGAAATTCAGCCATTCATTCTTCCAGGGGCTCCTGTGCATTCATCCAAATCTAGCAATTGAGCTGCAGAGAGATCTGCCGAGGTTCAAATGTGGGCCACTTTCCCATTAATGCCAGTGCCTGCGCTATGTTATTTCTGAACCTGTACACATCGATATTCATGATTATACCACAATATAGGTCAATAAAGCTCTCTTCCAGCAGCTAGTCCGTCTCTTGCTTTGCTGGTTCCCTGATGAAGGGCAAATGGCATGTGCCAATGATGGGCTGTGTTTTCTCTTGTCAGACTGCAGCAGGGTCTGTAAATCTAGGACAAAAAACAATTTGCAAGCATGCGTTTCATGAGGCATCAGGTGATACTCGTGGGTACTGTGCACATAGAGAGGCACGTGAGGCCCCCTCAACTGCCACCTTCCTTCCTCTGAGGTAGGACTGGCTCTGGCTTCTACCCTGGAAGGCATCATACCCCAGGCTGAGAAAGGTTCCCATTCTTTTCGTGACCTTGTCACATCAGTTTGCATAGGTTCCACCATATTCAGTCCCAGTTTTCCAAGTCTGATGCAATCCATTTTTGCCCACATTTGCTGAAAGGACCGAACAAAATAAAGTTCCCTCTTTTTTCTGCTCTTTTCAACCCTCTATTTTTCTACAGCCTATGCTGTACCTGGCTTTCTTGTGCTACCTCTTCCCTGACCTTTTCCCCTCGTTTCTGCTACTTACATCTTTCTTCTGCGTCTCCTTTTTCTACAGCCTCTGCTGTACCTGGATTTCTTGTGCAATCTCTCCCCGGCCCTCTTTCCTACCCCAACCCGCCTCCCCGAACCTGATTGGCCTTTCCTTCAGAGGAAGGTGAAACCACCTTCTGGGACCAGGACTGCTCCACTCCATCTTGCGTCCTTGCTCCTGCTAGGTCAGTGTCCCCATAATGCACTTTGCGATCCCTGCTTCCACTTATTTCTGCTCTTTTCAGCTGTTTGCATCCCGCTTCGGCCTTTCCTTTTTCTACGACCTCTGCCGTACTTCGCTTCTGACACCAATTTAGCTTGCTGTATGAAGGTAAGTGTCTGGCTTTTAATCTGCCTGTCCCCTGGGGCGGATCTGTTTTTGTGTAATTTATATTAAACTTCTCTGCGCTTAGTACATTGCCTCCATAGTCTTGCCGCTTCCCGATTCCTTCTCCAGCTCACTGACCCGCCTCCCATCCCGCCCCGATTTATTGAAGAGATCCACTTAGCTAAACCACATAGGAAAGCCCTTGCCCGGGCAGCCCAACGGCAAAGGGCTCCAAGGAAAAGGGCAGCTGCTTTAGAAGCAGCTCTAGTCCTTGTTTGCCGAGCTCACCTGGGAAGTCTGCCGCCATCAACCAGCAGCAACTGACAAGGTAAGAGTTGTCTGGGTGGGGAATACAGCAATTACTGTATTCCGGAAAGCCCTACTGCCCCTCTCACCGTCATAGCATAGCTTAACAAGGTCTGCTATCTAGTAATTAATAGTAATTTCACTGCTGAACTTTAACTGTTAAGTACCATTTCATTCATTCTTGGGTCCCCATCATAGGCGTTTCGGAAAATCTAGGTGTTAACCAATTTACTGTTGTGTCCCATTTTAGGTGTTTCTTCTCTATCCTGGTATACCAAATCTAGGTGTTACTGCATTCACTGTTATGCACCCATGTTAGTCATCTCTACCTCTAATCATGGTGTCTTGAATCTAGGTGCTACTGCATAAACTGTTATGCCGCCATTTTAGGCATCCCTCCCTCTAATCATGGTGTCTCAATCCTAAGTGTTACTGCTATTCCCCCATTGTAGGCATCTCTCCCTCTAACCAGGTATCCAAAATCTAGGTGGTACTGCATTTACCGTTATGCACCCATTTTAGGCGTCCCTCCTGCTAATCATAATGTCTCAAATCTAGGCATTATTGCATTTACTGTAATGCACCCATTTTAGGCGTTTCTCCCTCTAATCTAGGTATCCCAAATCTAGGTGTTACTACATTGACTGTTATGCACCTATTTTAGGCGTCTCTCCCACTAATCATGGTGTCTCAAATCAAGATGTTACTGAATTTACTGTTGTGCTCCCATTTTAGGCGTTTCGCTCACTCTATCCAGGTATCCCAAATCTAGGTGTCGGAACAAGTTACTTACCTGTAACTCCTGTTCTCCAGCATTGGTATCTTTCATGGATTCACATGCTGTGAATATTCCCCATCGTCAGACTGGGAATCCTCAGTAAAATAGAGCAGTTTAAATTAAACTGAAATTTGAGTCACTTTAATGCTCCATCGTTGTCGTGTAGGGTCATACTGCCCGTAGCCAATAGGAAACACTCCCTTAGCTCCCCCCTGTCTGCCATCTTCAGATTTGGCAAGCGCACATGAGTGGCAGTAAGAGCCAAACAGCCATGAGGGGTCAGAGGGAGGGTTGCATGTGAATCTATGAAAGATAATGCTGAAGAACAGGAGTTACAGGTAAGTAACATGTTCCTTTCCCGGCATTGGATCTTTCATAGATTCACATGTGAATCGATTACAAAGCAGTAAAAATAATCAATACACAAGGGTGGAGGAGCTCTCTGTATCACTTACCACAGGAGATTTACCAGCCTTATGCAAACAGGTTTCGTAGAACTGCCTGGCTGACTCTAGACTCCTCTGCAGAATCCCTGACGACGCAGTAGAACTGCTGGTGGTAGAATGAGATGTAGGCCGCAATCCATCTAGCAAGCCAAGATTTGGACACAGCCTTGCCGGGCCCCAATGGTCCAAATACGACAAACAGTTGATCCGTTAAACAGAACAACTTTGTGCGGGTCTCAGAACTTGAGGGCACACACCACATCCAAAGTGTGAAGTGTGTGCTCCGCCGGAGATCCAAAGTACACAGGCAATACGACCTGCTGGTTAAGGTGGAAGGATGAAGGTTCCTTGGGTATGAACTTTGGATTATTTCACAATGCAGCCTTGTCCTTGTGGAACATCAAATAAGGCGGTTTTGAAGAAAATTCCTGTAACTCCACTACTCGCCTCCTCGAAGTAATGGCCACCAAAAAACCGTCTTCCACAACAGGTGCTTGGGCTCAAAAGGGGGTCTCAGAAGCCTTTTGAACAGTACGTTGAGTTCCCTGGCTGGTGCGGGGCATCGGACTGGAGGGAACGAAACAGTCCTTCTTGTAGGAATTATTTCACTAGCCGATGAGACCAGAGGGAAGGCCTTCCCGAGGACCAGCAGTATCTCGAGATTGCAGCCAGGTGCACTCTAATGGAGGAGTGAATCAAACCAGACTCCGCCAGAGAGTAGATATGGCAGCAGTTTCTCTGACCTGATGGTCTGGGGACGCATATGATGGTTCCTGCACCACACCTGGAAATGCTTCCACTTGCTCTTGTAGCATTTCAGAGTGACCGGAGGTCTTGCCTTTGCCAGCACCTCCTGGCAAGCCTGAGAGAGGGAAAGGGTCCTGAATTCTAGGAACACGGGGGGCAGGCTGCTAGATTGAGAGAGGGACGATCGTGGTGCAGTCCAGAACCATTCCCTAGTTCCTGGACAAGACCGACTGGTGCGGGGGCTATAGCTGAAAGAGCCAGGAACTCAGAGTACCAATACTGTCTCAGCCACGCAGGGGCAACTAATATCAGCCTGCACTATCACGGTTTGAAAATATGTAGTACTCGCGGCACCAGAGGAATTGGGGGAAAAGCATACAGACATTTCCCCTCCCATGGGAAGGAAAAGGCATCCGCCAAAATGTCTGGGTGAGTAAATCAGATGGCAAAGGTCTTGCAGCAGCTTTTGTCGCATGTGGCAAACAGGTCGATCTCAGGGGTGCCCCACTCTTGAAACAATAGGTGCAGCTGGTCTTCATGCAACTCCCCATTCATGATATGAGCGCAATTCCCTGCTTAGGCAGTCCGCCAGAGCTTTGTGGAACCCCAGTAGATGGAGGGGAATAACATTCTGTTGCATGGCCCAATGCCAGAGCGCTTGGGCCTCCTTGGAAAGCTGTGGGGACCTGGTCCCCCCCTTGCTTGCGGATGTAAAACATTGATGTCGTGTTATCTGTATACATCCGAAACCACTTTCCCCCCCTGTGCAGGGGGAGGAAAGAATTCAGTGCCCAGAATATCGCCCGTAGCTCCAGCAGGTTGATTTGATGGGTCTTCTCTGTCTCGGACCACAAACCCCTGGTGTGCTGGTCTTGGCAGTGGGCTCCCTAGCCCTCCAGGGAAGCGTCTGCAGTGATGGTGATCTGATGGTCTGGGAGCCTGAAAGGGGTCCCTTGCTGGATGTGTTCTCTCACTGTACACCAGAGCAGACCCTTCCTGAAGGCTGGAGTCCGTGTAAGGCGCTCTTCAGAGAAGCCTGAAGCTTGTACCCATCTGGCATCCAAGAATTCTTGCACTGGTCTCATGTGCAGTTTGCATTTGGTGACCAGTGGGATGCATGAAGACAACCCCAGCAGAGATTTGTAGCTGCTAACTGTGGTCGACCGCATCTTGCTAAGGCAGTGCACCTTCTGCAGAAGGGCCGTCACTCTCTCGTCCGAGGGCCTGCACTCTCTCCGAGGGCCTGGCTCTGCATGTGCTGGTGTCTAGCAGCGCCCTGCTTTAAAGCACCCTCTGAGAGGGGGCCAGTTGATGGAGAACACCAGTTGTTGAAGACATTGGATCACAACAAAGTTAAATTTATAATGCCCACAAAGTTCTATTATAATGCCCTTTCCTCAAACAAAAAGTCTGGCGCCTGTGTTGTAACATGGCCAGGGAGCAGGCAGTTTCAGTGTCTGTCTATATGTACTGCAGGGCCTCATTCATCTTCCCCCCAACCTCCCCAAACAAGGCTGTGCCATCGAAGGGCAGGTCTGTAACCCAGGATTGGACATCTGGTCAAAAGTCAGTGGCCTTGAGCCAACCATGTTGGTATAGGGCCAATCCATTACACATCTGGCAATAGCCCGTGTTGGCGATGTCGATGGTGACAGTGATGGCATGGTCAAATGCAATCTCACCCTCATGGAGAATGTTCAGTGCCTCTTGCTTCCAACAGGAGCCCCAACTTGTACCATAACTCGCAATCATAGCGGGCAAGTATGGCCATGCTCTCCTTTCTTTGCTGCTCCAGTGCTAAACCGAACATCTTGGATGCTCTAGACATGAGCGCATGAAAGGTTCCTACTTCGTCTGGGGGAAAAATCCCTGAGAGGAACCACATCTGGTTCACCATCTGCACTGATTAAATCAAACTCATCTGGTTGATCGGAATGAGTGGGAGACGTGCCCTCAGGCTCTGTGTCTGCTCCCTCATTCGTCAGCGATTCGGGTGCTGATGGGTACCTTTTGCGGCCTGGGTGGGGGGCAAGAAATCTCATACCCCTCTCCGAAGGGTCCCGGGACCTCAGCCGGCATCCGCTTGCTGGGTTCGGCAACCGGTAGTCTTATGGGCAGTGCATGGCAAGGTCACCACCAGTGTTGTCAGTGTTGACAAAAGACCCAGTGATCCGTTTGTTTGAGGGAACGGTTGTTGAGGGACTGCTCCTGCATGGGGTTCTATTGGGGCAACGTTTGTAGATGGTGTACAACCCCAGCTGACAGCACGGGGGTTCAAAGATGGTGGTCTAAATAGGCTTGCCTCACCCCACGGTGGACTCCTCGGTGTCAGTGTCCTAGGGGAAGATGGCTGCTGTGACACAACAGCTTCCTCCTCTTCTGATTGCAAAAGACACGGTTCTGGGACCACAAGGCCACCTGGTAGTAGATCCACCCCCAGGTTTGGAACCACAGTTTGTGGACAATCTGGCCATGCTTCTGTGTTAGTGCTGGTATCAGGGCCAAAGGTCTGGTGACAATAGTCTGGTGGGATTTTTGACTCAACAACTGTACTGTCGAAGACTGTAACGCTCACCTGATTCCTACGGAGGCGCAGGTCTGGCTTCGAGTGCTGATGCTTCTTCAATGGTGAAGCGCAGGACTCTGAAGATGGACAGGAAGGGCCCCTCTACTCTGGCTTCTCCGGCTCGCAGGAATATTCCCCTGTGCGTGAAAAGGGAGTATTACCTACTGACTGAGTTATGCTCAAGCCTCCCACTCTCTTCCAACCCTCCACGATACCCTTCCACGATTCCCCGTGAAGTCTCACCTTAGGGTCAGGAAGGATGAGCTCTCCATCCTGCTTCTGATGCAGGGGCGCGTTGAAACCCAGTTACTTCACTGGACTGAGGATTATGGGAGTTCAGGTAAGCTTGACTATTCAGGTAAGGCTCTGTAAAAGTTCTGTTGCAAGTTCAAAAGTCCAAGCTTAATAATAATGTTCATTATCTTTTTCCCCTTAGGGGCCGGGGTTCGGAATGCCGGAGATATGGCGCCGACCCGAAGTGATACGTGCAGTTCCAGTAAATGACAGGTAAGTTCTGGATGAGTGCTCGGGTAATGTCTTTGCATTCACTCATTCAATGTCTTTGTCTTTTTTCCCCATAGGGGCCGGGGTCCGGATGCCTGGAAGCGGCAAGACCCGAAATGAAATGGGAATGACCCAACAGGTAAGACATAGAAGGAAACTGAGCTTTTCCTATTCCCTTCCTTCTCTCACCTTGTTCTTGTCTTTCTCTCTAGGTTCTGGGAAGTGGCTGTGGATCCGGATGATCGCTGCTGAAGATGGTGGCGTCCAGGAAAGGTGAGTGAAATGCAGCGCTGCAGCGATCGTAGCGAAATGCTTTTAAAATGATGTCTTCCTTTTCAGGATCGTCGGTGTGATGCCTCTGTGGTGCTGATTTAGCAGGTAAGGTCTTTTGTCTCCCTTTGCAGGTGACCCAGGATACTGACAGGCGTGGCTGAGGTCCAGATGCAGGAGCTGGCACGGTGAGCGTCCAGCTGCGAGGAGCAGAACAACGCGAAGCGCGAGTTGCTGATCGGGTGTGGTTTAAATAGCTTTGGAAGAAGTTCCAAGTGTGTATCCTTCCTCCGATCAGGTATGTATCCTTCCCCGACCACACCCGGGTGGAAAGTAATCTCACAGGTAAAGTAGTTCCATTCAGGCCTCAAGAGGGCCTCGATGTGGCAGCATGGTCTGCATCAGGTAAGTGCACATTAAAACACTTGAACACATGTCTAGCTTTATGAGCCTGGCGCCTAAGGCGCCAGAACAGGGGTCCAACATGAGCCTGGCGCCTAAGGCGCCAGGACTACGTCCAAAGGGCCCCAAGCTTGGGCCCGCTGGCACTCCCCTGGGGGAAATGATGCTTGCCTCTGGGGTTGCTGGGTCGGACCTGGCTCCTTGGAGGTAGGCATCATGACAAAGACTGTATGGTCGACGAAGGGCTCTTGGTCGATGCGCTTGTGGTTGTAGCCGTTGAAGTTGAGGTCAACGACGGTCCTGTCATCTCGGTCGATGGCGGTCCTGGTGTCGAAAGCTTTGTAGATGATGTAGATTATTTTGTCGCCGGCTAGGTCTACAATGCCTTCGTCGCTGATGAGAAGTCTGCAGACTTTGCCAACACGGAAGTTGCGGCCGATGACTTCGGTGAAGATGACCTGGTGTGTGATAAGGTCAGAGAGGAGTGCTCACCATACTTGGAGCTGGACCTCAATGTAAACTCTTCCTTTGGGTGATGGAAAGGGCTTCAGTTCTTCTCCCGCCCCGCCTCTGAGACCGAAGCACAGTCCGAGGCCTCACTGGCGTCTTCCAGCCAAGCAATGAGACGGCAGTGATGGTCCTTCAGTGTCTTGGAAGAGAAAGTCTGGCATATCTCGCAGTCCTTAATGACATTTTGGGGGTGAAGGCAATAGAGATATTCCTAGTGGTGATCCTTCACAAACATTCAGCCCACAACGGGCACACGCCCTGAACAGGTACTTTCTCATGGAGTCCACCATGAGGTAGGCCCAACTGTGTAGCTGACTTGTCTTCGACATTTATTGGCGACGGGAACGTTGGTCTCGTTGGAACTGCGTTGCCGGTCGTTGAACGATGTCAAAGAAAACACTTATTTTGAGTAGAAAATGCAAAATTATTGCATATTGATCGTAGAAAATTGTAGAAGATTTTAGAGGACTCCCAACATTAACGTGCAGTGAACAATCTGAAGATGGCCAACAGGGGAGGAGCTAAGGGAGTGTTTCCTATTGGCTATGGGCAGTATGACCCAAAAAGACGACTATAGACCACTAAAGTGACTGAAATTTCAGTAATTTAAAATGCTCTAATTTACAGAGGATTCCCAGACTGATGATGGGGAATATTCACAGCATGTGAATCTATGAAAGCTCCAATGCTGGAGAAAGTGCATTTACTGTTGCGCCCCATTTCAGTTGTTTCTCACTCTTTCCAGGTATCCCAAATCTAGGTGTTACTGCATTGACTGTTCTGAACCTATTTTAGGCATCTCTCCCTCGAATCAGTGTCTCTCAAATCTAGGTGTTACTGCTATGCCCCCATGTTAGGCTTCTCTCCCTCTATCCAGGTATCCAAAATATCGGTGTAACTGCATTTACTGTTGTGCCCCATTTTAGGTGTTTCTCCCTCTGCCCAGGTGTCCCAGGTCTGTGTGTTGCTGCATTTGCTGCTGTATCCCCAATTTGGGCGTTTCTCCCTCTATTCATGGTGTCTCGAATCTAGGTGTTACCCCCAAATGATTGTACATCACTCCCCCGTCCCTCCAGAGCCCTTTTCCACTTGTTAAGGCTCTCAATCTATGGAGACCACAGCTGCCGAGACCAGTGAATTGCGCAGGACCTAGGAAAAACGGCATCGAAGATGAACTCCATCAGAGTTTAAGGTATGTATACCTTGCACCACATCTGTGGACACAGGCCGCAGGTATGGCCACCCATCCATGCATGCATGCATGATCGAATGTAGCTATGGCTATGCAATTCTGGTCTACCCGCTCTCATAGCCATCCACACCAAAACCCTTGATGTACCTAAACACCTCTGCCATTAGTATACAGCGACAACCTACGAAAAATATTTAGTCTAGCTGGGCACACATCGAGTATCCGGGACTAGCACTATCCCTAAACCAACAATGGCATCCGCCCACATGCCTGACATCCTGGCTGCTTAATGAAGCCTAGCCAGTCCACCGAAGTCCTAACCTGGCACAATGCACACACGCTTCTTAAAATTAACTCTTACAATCTCTGGCACATGGACTTCGGTCCTCAAGGGCGTTTCAACAGACAAAGTGCATTGAGGCCATACAAATGGGGAAAGGGCGCTATATACAATCATCGCACTCATATCCAGAATAGACTATGCCAACAGCCTTTACCTTGAAATGCTGGTACACCTGCTGAAGAAACTGCAACGTATCCAAAATGCAGCGACTAGACTTCTCCTCAAACTATCACAAAGGGACCATATCACCCCAGCGCTAAAAATGTTACACTGGCTGCCTATCCAGGAATTACATTCAAAACAATGTGCATTATGCACAGAGCCATTCATGGCGAAGGGGCAGTATTCCTACAAAAGAAAATAAACATCTACCTACCAACAAGAACTCTCAGATCAAGCAATGACATCCGCCTGGGACCAAAACCATACACTAAAAAAAAAAACTTGGAGGATCCTCACTCTCCCAGCTGGCAGCTAAAACATGGTACACCCTTCCGAAAGAAATATGTAATACACAGGATCACTTGAGTTTCACAAAATCAGTTAAAACCTGGCTCTTCAACTCACAATCAGACGGAAATTAGTAGAAACACGAAGACACCACTGAAAATAAAATGGGCCACAATGAATATGCATGGAAGTAAGAAGCCGGAGAGGGAGGTAACTCGAGACACACCCACTCCCAAGCCAACACCTACTCTAGGCCTAGCCTAAGGATAGGCACCGTAGCTGCAGATGAGGGAGGACTAACCAATAAATGGCACCCAGTGAGACAAGGATCACAAAAATCGGAGGGAGGGAACTCACCCTTGAAATTAAGGGAGATGATGGCAGGCAATCCGGCATGATGACCTATGAGCAAACCTAGTGCCATACACTTCTTGACTGGGGGGCAAGTGGGGCCTTCAGCAACTGCCTACCCTCAGACCAGACCACCAGAGACAAGACACCATTACGCACATAACACGGTGAGGGACCCGACAAGTAAGGGATGTCCAAAAGCAACAAGTAAAAAAAAAAAGTCCCACCAAGCCAACCGCTAAACCTCAACTATCCTCTCTACATACGCCTCTCAAACACTAAAACACAACCACGTCCTTGCACAGCAATCCGCACGCATTTCACTATACCACAACAACATGGGATGGGAGTCTACCGATCTGCAAACCGCACCCATGCTCAGCGAACAGTGCTAACCGAACTGAAACTGCCAACAGTACATCAAAATCTTCTCGCTCTACCTTTGTCCCACTATGCCCCACTAACACACCCCACCTACTTACCTTTCAGAACCGCCAGAGTACCAGGGGAGCCCTCTGGTGGTGATAGTGCACAGTATAAATATCCTTTAACATTAACATCATATCCACAAGTACAAGCTGTAGTCCAAGAGGTGGCCTTACTCTCACAGGGTTTGCTTCCCCAAAGAAAGCACCTTTTACTCTTGCCACATCTAATGCAGTTAAAGAAATCTCAGCTGCTTCATTGAATTCAAACTGTCCCGGACTCCTCATGTCAACTCTGCGATGAAAAGTGGCATCTATCGCATCCGCATCTTCCAGTGCATTACCCCTTTCCTAACCTTGCCCAGAGTGACTGCATTTACCTTCTCACGACTACGTATTGTACTGTATCTTGGATCCCATATTATGCAACACAAAACGGAGTACCGAATTTTGCAGCAATATTGCTCCACGTTCAGGACCTAGAAAACTCAATCTTCTCTGCCCTACAAGCATAGACAACACGAAGGGGATGCTAAGAGGGGCCATGGCCGCCCTTATAAAAACGCTGCACCCCCCCCCCCCCCTCAACCTGCCTCTTAAGTGTTTGTTTTGGTGTCACACCCCAAGATTTCCAGTGACCTCATCAGGTCAACCCTATGAAAAATGTCTGGGGGCGCCACTGCCTATAAGTCCACCACTGGATTCCAAATGGACGCCAAACCACCTTCAAAGCCATGTGTACCACTCACAGAGCCATTCACCATAAAGGGCCTGAATTCTTGCAACAGAAATGTTCATGCTATAGGAATACCAAAGAACCCAGACTCATCTCCTGTCACTTAAAAAGACCTAGAAATGATCTTGCATTGGTTGTTTCTCCTTATAAGCAAAAGCACCTAAAGAAATGTAACTTCATTCCTGTCAACATACACTGCTTCTCTCAAGACCTGGCTATTCCCATCCTCTGATGACATAATCAGCTACCTACACTTCACCACGCCGCGATATCCTATATATGATCCTCATAACATTCTGTCTAAATCTCAAGACTTCTTACTTCTACTTGCATTTTCAGGAGCAGTTTCAATGGCCTTAGGTTCGTTCTGGGTTGAGATCAAATTTGACAACTGGGGCACTCATTTCCAAAGATGCTTCTACACAACTTGCAGATGCTAACAGATTCCATAACCCGACACAGGCGAATACTAGTGAGCTTCAGATCAGCTGACTTGCTTTGTATCCAGTTCATGTTTATTATAAGCACAGATGAAGGCAGTGGAGTGGGTACTGTATTTATATGTTCACCTAGTTTAATACTCAATTGAAACAATAGCCAATATGTGGCTCTTACTGCTCATTTGTTCTTCAAGATTGTCAACCTCTCAATACTTCTACATTTTGATCTTAAAACGTGCCCCTTAATTCTTAGCTGTGAGACACTCTCAAACAAATTAGCACTTCACAGCTGGAAAATTGCAACTTACTCTACTTCAAAATATCCCTTTTGCACACTGATATTACCATACATGCCATTCATCGTCCACCAGGCCCTGGACTGAACTCTTTCGAGGAGAACATCCTCTACCTGCTCAGTACCAATATCAAACCCACCTTCAAAACAATTCTCCTTGTTGATTTCAACCTAGATCTCGAAGACCCCAATGAGCCCAATGTTGCTTCTATAGCTAACACCCCCAACGCCTTAGGCTTTAAACAATGCATTTTAGCACCCACCCACCAACAAAGTCGCACCCTGGACTGGCTAACCGCCCTCAACTGCCAAATCACTGTCCTCTCCAACCTTCCCTGGACAGACCACCATAACATTTACAATCTCCCTCAACAGCCTGCAAGCCTGCAGCACCACACCATTGCATGCAGTTTGCGGAGGCTTACCAAAGACCGCATCCTGCCCCTGCTTAACAGGCAACAACCTGTGCACCTGCCACACCCTGAACCAGACATGTTTGCCAACCTTTATTCCAATACGTTACTGCAAGCAGTCAACACTATTGCGCCACTTGCACCTCGCAAATCCAAACCAACTACCCACCTCAACTCCAGGTTCACGTCCAACCTCCTGTAGCTCCGTGCAAAGAAAAATAAGGCCAGAGTCGCTTAAACATATAAGACAGCCATTGTACAAGCTAAATCGCCCACCTACAACACGAGAATTGCCAATGCAAAATCTAATATTCATGAGATTTTCTCCATTGGCAAAGAACTTTAAACCCTCTCTGTCCCCACACTCTACTTCTCCAAAGCTGAGGCTTGGTGCATCAAGATCCAAAATGCCCATTTGGACAAAATTGCTCAGCTACACGCCAAAATAATACAGAAACAAGTCACTAATAACCCCAACAGCCCAGCCCACCTCACACCTACCATCCCAACAGTCCCGTAAGACATCCTCCATTCCTGTTTAAACACCATCTAGGAGGACAAAGTCAGCTTCATACTAAAAGGGCTGAAGCCTTCCAGATGCAAACAAGACTCATGCCCATCCACAATTATTAAGGACTGTGCAGACGCCTTAATTCTGTTTATTATCACTTAAAATCAACTCCTCCTTTTCTTCATGCCAGGTTCCCACTAGTATAAAAGAAGCCTGGGTTCTTGCACATCTAAAGAAACCATCACTGGATCCCACCACCCCCACTAACTACCGAGCAATTGCAACAGTCCCCTTCCTTTTGAAGAGCTTGGATAGAGCAGCCTATATCTAAATCCAGCAATACCTGGATGCATAGCACATCCTAGATATCTGCCAATCCGGGTTCCGCCCGATACATGGTACGGAATCTGCCCTGCTTGACGTGAACCAGCTAGATAAAATTAAAGATACAGGGAAATCAGCTCTCCTATTACTCAGACATTTCGGCAGCGTTCAACTTAGTGGACCACAAAATACTCTGTAAATACCAGAATACCGCTGCCAAATTCTCACCAGTGGCATCTAGCCGGGTCGCCTCATTTCTTAAAGACAGGACAATCAGAGTTTTTCCCCATAATGCAAGTGCCCCCCCCCCCCCTCCCCACTCATCTCATCCGGCATCCCCCAAAGCTCCTGTTTCTATTCAACACTTTATAACATTTTCACAAAAATCACTCTTCGACCTAGACTGAATTGGTATCTTCTACACTAATTACGCCAACGATACACATTCTCCTGCCCTCTCTGGAAACTACCGCCAAGACTCAGAGAACCTAAACACCACCTACCAGACCATCCAAACTTGGATGGCCACTAACTTGCTCTGACTTAACAATGAAAATACAGTTACTTATCGTCGGCCTGCCCACAGTGCTTAACCTCAACCAGCAATACGCCTCCTTCACCATTGACGGAATAAACATCCCCGTCTCTCAATCAGTAAAAACCCTGGGAGTCTACCTAGACACCTCACTTCATCTTACACGCCAAATCAATGCCATCTCCCATCCTCACAGCCAACACCAGCAAACGTATTAAAGCCTGCAGACCATTCCATATTCCTACAGCTGCATTAACATTGCTCGTGCCAACATAGGCGCTTACTGGAAAGCATTGTTTGCAGGCACCGCCAAGCATAACATTCACAAACTGCAAGTGATCCAAAATAAAGTTCTCCGACCAGCGTTAAAACATTCCCAAACAAGACCAAATCACCACTGCTAGAAGAAAGGCCCACTGGCTCCCGATACAAGAAAATCATATTCAAAACGCTGTCAATCACCCACAGATGCCTCCCCAAGACTGCTGCTCCACCCCCCCAATCTCGCTCAGATCTTCACAAGCACCGACAACTAGACCAACCTGACCTGCCTATGCCAACAGGATCATCCTGCCCTAATTCAGAATGTCCAGAGCGGGGGAATGAGGCTTCCCAGTGATTGCAGTCAATCTGTGAAATACACCCCACAAACCACCCCCCACCCCGAGAGCGGAAACAATCATACTGGATCTTCCGCAAATTACTGAAAACCTGCCTCTTCACATAGAGCACTTTGACACTTTCCCTTCGACCAAGAAACCTTGTCCTTCCCTGCAAGCTGTGCTTTGTTGCCCACAGGTTTATGCACGTTACAAATGTAAAAATATATCAAAATCGGCCTTACAAGTGCACATGAATTTAATATATCTTCGACATATCTAACAAATTTGCATGTAATTTGAATGCAAGGTATAGCAGAACCCTTATCTGAAGAAAGTAACACTTGGTCTTGTTACAATGATTTATAATAGCCCCACAACATAGTAATCTACGCTGTACATGAACAATATATACTAAAGCTATTATGTCACTACACTAATCATCTCTGTTACTAATTGAACAGTTGCTTATTACAAATTCTCTTTTCATGCAGCATAATGCTCTTTACATGTTCCTGTATGTTCAAACACTCTGGCAAAGAGTGACTCAAACCACAGCACTTAAAGTCTAACAATATCAATAAGGTCCTACACAAGGAATTCGTTACTTACCTGTAACTAGTTCTCCAGCATTGGCATCTGTCACACATTCACATGCTGTGAATATTTGTCGTCAGGCTGGGAATCCTCGATAACAGAGCAGTTTAAACAAACTGAAAACTTTGTCACTTTTGTGCTCTATTACAGTCAGTTTGGGTCATAGTGCCCACAGCTAATAGGAACACCTGCCTTAACTACTCCCCTGTCGACGATCTTCAGATTTGGCAATCGCACGTGAGTGGCAGTAAGAGCCAAACGACAAGCCATGCAGGGTAGGTGGGAGGGTTGTATGTGAATCTATGAAAGATACCAATGCTGGAGAACTGGAGATACAGGCAAGTAACTAATTCCTTCTCCAGCATTGGATCTTTCATAGATTCACAGGCTGTGAATAGATTAGAAAGCAATATTACAACAATACATATGGGCGGAGGCAAGCTCCCAGCATAACTTACCACTGGAGACTTCACGCAAAAAGGTTCTGCAGAACCGACTGCCCGACTCTTCTGCGGAATCGGTTGACACAGTAGAACCTGGTGAATGTATGCACTGATCTCCAGGTGGCTGCGCTGCAGATGTCAGGCAGCTGGATTCCGAGAGAGGAAAGCAGTGGTTGCCGCCCCTGCTCTGGTGGAGCGAGCCCGGGGCCTGCCAGGAAGCGGCTGGCCGGACTGTTGATGGCAGAATGAGATGCAGGCTACAATCCATCTTGAAATGGAGGACTTTGAGAAAGCATTCCCGGCCCAAAGGTCCAAATGAAACAAATAGTTGATCTGTTGTCCGGAATGACTTAGTACGAGCCACATAGTACTTGAGGGCGTGCACTACAGCCAGCGTGTGCAGTGCCTGTTCCTCTGGAGGTGTGCCAAAAAACACAGAAAAAACCACCCACTGATTGAGATGGAAAGAGGATGGCACTTTAAGAATAAAGCTTGGGTTAGAACGTAGAACTGCCTTGTCCTTGTGAAACGTCAAATAGGGCTGTTTCAAGGAAAACGCCTGGATGTCAATCACTATGCCCAGACAAGTGGGTGTCACTAAGAACGCTCTTTTCCAGGAAAGATGTTTAATGGATGCTTGGTGCAAGGGCTCGAAAGGCAGCTTCATGAGTCTCGCAAGTAGCGCATTTAGCTCCCACGCTGGTGCTGGGCGACATACTAGTGGAAAAGATTGCAACAGCCCATGCAAGAACTCCCTCCTTCACCAGCTGGTGAGACCACGGGGAGGACACCCATGCGGAGCGATTGTACCTTGAGATCGCCGCCAGGTGCACCTTAATGGAGTAATGTGTCAACCTAAACTGAGCCAGGGGCAACAAATACGGCAACAGATCCTCGGGCTGGATGGTCTGAGGTCACAGTTGATGGTTCCTGCACCATACCCGAAAATGTTTCCAATTGCTCTTGTAGCACTTCAAGGTGGATAGAGTTCTTGCCCAGGTCAGGACCTCCTGGCACTCTTGCGGAAGGGACATAGCTCCAAATTGTAAGAACACAGGAGCCAGGCCGTCAGATTGTGAGAGGCCGGGTCATGGTGCAGCACCGCCCTCTGATTCCTGGACAGGAGCGATGGAGCGGGCGCAGCTTAATTGGCGCGGCTGACAAGAGGGCAAGGAGGTCAGAGTATCAAAACTGTCTCTGCCACGCAGGGGCCACAAATATCAGTTATTCAGCAGCAACTGTTCTGGTAGGTCGCAAAAAGGTAGATCTCTGGAGTGCCCGACATCTGAAACAGGTGAAGCTGGTCGTTGTGCAGTTCAAGAGCACGACACCCTGCTGAGGGATCCACCAGAATGTTCTGAATCCCCGGTAGATGAAGGGGAATGAGAAAAATGTGCTGCAGAACCCAATGCCACAAGGATTGGGCCTCCTTGGAAAGCTGTGGGGACCTCTTTCCTCCCAGCTGAGGACATAAAACATTGATGGTGTGTTGGTGTAAATCCTTACCACATTGCCCCTCAGGAGGGGGAGGAAAGACTTCAGGGCCCAAAAATAAAACTAAAATAATACAAAAAAATGAAAAATCGCCTGTAGCTCCAGCAAGTTCATGTGCTGGCCCATTTCCTCCTCTGACCAAAGGCCTCTGGTATGTTGCCCTGACAGTGGGCGCCCCTGCTCGCCAGTAAATTATCTTCTGTGACAGTGGTCTGGCAAACTGAAGGGGGCACCTTGCACCAGATGTTCCCTCACTGACCACCAGCGAAGGCTCGGCATGAAAACCGGTGTCTGAGCAATGCGGTCGTCCCAAGACCCCAAGGCCTGGATCCAGTGGGTATCTAGAAATTCCTGCACCAGCCTCATGCAGTTGGTGATCAATGGGATGCAAGATGAGAACATCCCCAGCAGGGATTTGTAGTTGCGGACTAGCATTTCCCGGGTGCAGCTGAGACAGTGCACCTTTTCAAGAAGAGCCGCCACCCTTTCCTCTAAGGGCATGGCGGTGCAGGTCTGGGTGTCGAGTCGTGCTCCAAGATCGAGTGCCTGTTACAAGGAATCTGGTACGGCGAAAACCAGCCGCTGTAGACATTGGATGGTGGCAGCGGTGTTGGTTTCTGCCAGTGGATATGAGGGGGCTCTCAATCAGTCGTCTAGATATGGGTAGACGTGAACTCGCCTCCGTCGCAGGTGCGCTACCACTGGTGCAAGGCATTTGGTGAACACCCGCGGAGCAGACCGCAAGTCGTGTGGAAGGGCCTTAAACTGATAATGTACTCCTGCCACCATGAAGCGTAGGTAGCGCCGGTGTGACTGGCGAATAGGGATGTGAAAGTAGGCGACCTCTAGGTCAAGGGCCGCTAGGCAAGACCTGCTGCAGTGTGACCATGCAGAAAGTTTGTGCAGAACGTTTGTGCCTTTAGGAACTTGTGGAGCACCCTTAGATCTAAAATGGGCCTCTAGCCCCCCGGTTTGTTGTGCAGAGACTTTTTCCTTACCAGGAAATATAGCGGGAGTAGACTCCTCTGCCCAGCTCCTCCTTTGGATTCATCTCCATTGCCCCTTAAGGCTGCAGTGCTTATACTTTCTGTAGCAAGAGGTGTCACACATTTTCTGGTGTGTGTGGGAGGCATGTCCGGTGGATAGTCTATGATCTCCAGCGAATGGCCCTATAGCACCCATTTGTCGGTTGTGATGTTTGCCCATTCTTCGAGGAAATTTGACAGTCCTCCCAACGGAGTGCTGAAGTGGGACGAGCTGGCCCTGAGCTGGTCATGCCCAATTGCTGGACTGGCCCCTAGATTGGGAGGAGCAACGGCGCTGCTGCGTTACCCTGTAGGACTGGGAATGTGTCCTGTACTGGTTCCCTGACTAGTATGGGGTCTTGTAAGAGGAGGAAGATTGGCATGTGGAGTGGTAATCCCGTAAAGTTATGCCATAATGCCCTTTTGAATAAAAAGACTGGCACCTTTGCTGTAGCGTGCCCAAGGATCGAGTGGTTTCCGTGTCTGTTTTTATGGACTTTAAGGCTTCATCCACTTTCTTCTGAAAAAAGGGCTGATCCATCAAAATGCATATCAACGACCCTGGAATGGATAACGGGTCTAAAGTCTGTGGCCTTAGGCCAACCCTGCCTGCATAGAACCGCTTCCAAGCTGGCGAAAACCAGTATCGGCGATGTCCACTGAGACTGATAGCATGGTCGGACGTCAATTGGCCCTCATGAAAGATGCCCATGGCTTTTGTCATTTGGCAGAAACTCTAGCAGGGGACCCATCTTGTAGCACAGCTCGCGATCGTAGCGTGCGAGTATGGCCATTGCATTTACCGCCTTGATAGTCGTGTCCGTGGTGGTGATTATCTTTTTACCGAAGGAGTCTAGGCGCTTGCCTTCCTTGTCTGGTGGGACAGAGCAGGACGACAATGGGTTAGCCAACCTTTCCTGGTAGCAGCAGAGACAACAGAGCCTGACATGGGTTGGGTGCGGAGGCAGCGCTTTCTGGGGTCCTTTTCGTCAAACCGGTCTTTCTTAGCCGCGGCAGTTGCGGTGTGCACCAAGATGACCAGGCCATGCTCCCAGACGTCTTCCAACAGAGGGATGGAGATGGCAGATTTCCTGCCCTGTTCTCTGCGTTGGTATAGCACACTCTCTCTGCAGTGCTCTTCCGGCGCAAGGCCGAACATATTGGCCGCCCTGGACCTGAGCGAGTGGAAGACCTTACCTTGTCAGGGGGTGAATCCCTGAGTGGAATGTCATTTGGTTCCCAATCACCTGCGATGAAATTGTCAAATTAGTGTGGGAAGTAGAAGCGGAAACAGTCATCCAATTGGTCGGGATCAGTGTATGTTCCAGTATCGGATAGCCACTGCAGTACTGACCGGTGTTTTATCCTTCTGGGAGGGCGAGGGATGCAATCTACCTTCCTGGAGGGCCCAGGGACATCTGCATGGCCGGAACCGGGGCTAGTGCAGGCAGCCGTTGTTGCAAAGTTGCCATCAGAGTGGTTAATGTGGATAAAATGTCCAGTGACATGTTTCCCTGTGGAAGCAGCAATGGAAAGGCAAACTGTCCTGTGCCAGAGATTAATGCAGGGGAGGTAATGGTGGTAGTTTGATTAGGCTTGCCTCACCTCGCAGTGAGCTGGATTTCCTTCTGGGAGGCTATGTTCTGCGTGCTGGAGACGAAGGCCATGAAATGATGGCCTCATGTGCTTCCTCCTACCTCTTTCGATAGGGAAGGACTTTGCTCAGAGACAACAATAACTCCCGGTAGAAGAGCAACCCCAAAGTTGGGGAATTATGCCTGTGGACAGGCCATAAATGACGCCAGTTACAGTGGTGGTGGTAACAATCTTATGGGATGATTCACTTTTTCCCCCGTCGACGGTGCCATCACAGCAGTTGGAGTAGATGCCATCGAGGAGTTTCTCAATGACGTAGCAGTCGTGGCTGTTGACGGTTTCGTCAATGACGCGGTAGTCGTGGGCGACGACTGCTTTGTTGCTGGTGCGTCAGCAGACAACGTCGACGGCCTTGGGGTAGACTGCTTGGAGGAAGGCTTGGTCATTCACGATGACACACCCGTCGATCTGGACGAGCCATTTTCCGATGAAGGCGAAGAGTGGCCACCAGATTTAGACATGGACTTAAATGAAGCCGTCTCCTTGGGGCGCTAGAAAATGCCCTGGCTCTCCTTCCCGGCTGACCCCTCTTGGGCACTGACCTTTGGTGTACACTGGTCCTTGTACGAGGATCTGGGTTTGTTGCTGCAGGTGTCTTTAGGCCTCTTCTTGCTGGTGGCCTGTACTTCGTGCGATCTTGACCTCTTACTAGAGGTGGTTCACTGGGCCATCCTGCCCTGCCACAACGAAGCATGATTCCGTACTGAAGCAGAGTCAGAGGCCCCACCGGCGTCCGAGAGCCACGCAACAAGACAACAATCCCTCAGCGTCTTTGAGAACGACTGGCAGATTTCGCAGTCTTGGATGACAAGGTGAGGGTGAAGACAGGAGAGGCAGTCGTGATGAACCTCTATGTAGACATCCTTCAGTTTGCATCAGGCACATGCCTTCAACAGGCATGTGCCTGGCAGGAACAGTCTACGGATCTAATGCGGTCACCGCCAACACCGGTCGTCGAGTAGACGTAGAAAGATATACATTTTTCATGGAAATTATGTTAAAAACCAAAATTATTCATAGAAATGTTGAAGAGCTGATATTTGAGGACTACTTACACCAACGTGGGGTAAAAAATTTGAAAATGGCCGAGAGAGGAGTAGTTAAGGGAGGTGTTCCTATTGGCTGTGGGCAGTATGACCCAACATGACTAATACGAGCACAAAAGTGAGTGAAATTTTCAGTTTAAGTTTAAACTGCTCTAGGCCTGACAAGAGAGAATATTCACAGCATGTGAATCTATGTAAGATCCAATGCTGGAAAAATATCAAGTAACATAACTCAAGAGAACAATCATAAGTAGAAGCAGAGTGGAGAGACCCACTGCTGCTGTGCTAAAGCTCTTTCAGAGGCACTGCATATCAGGTCAGCAGGGACAGGAGGACCACACCTCAGTCTCTACTCCACTTTTGTTTCACAAATCCAAGCCTAAGCACAGCATACGAAACCTCCCCTAGATCCCTAAACCTCAGGGGGGATTTCAGGCACTGCAACAAAAGCTTCGGCAATTGCAGAAAACAAACAGGTGAAATGAGGGTAGGTAGATAATAAAGGAAATGTAAAGCATCCTTACAGATATGCTTTTGGAGTTTAAAGAACCGTACATCTGGTTCATATCGATGGCTAACTGTCATCCAAAGGATCAAAATATTCAATGTACTATGTCAGGTATGGTAATTTGAGATTGTAGTGAAACAGGCAAGTCAGTGAAAACTCGAAAGTGGTTTGGATTGACAGTACAAAAACATCCTACAAGTAATATGGATTTGAAACCAATATATTGTATTGCGCTCTAATAAGGTTCTGGTGTGCTACAATAAATGTGGGATTCACCAGTTTAAGTCTATACTTTTCAATCTTTAATCCTTCAAGTCAAATTTGCTAGTGTGTGAAACATTTGTTGGAAGTCAGTCAATATGGTCAAATGTATTTTTGCATGTCTTGTCTCAAGTATTTCAGAACAAAGCTTTGTAGGGTATTTGTGGTTTCCGGTTGAACTCTAATGCAAGCCATGTGATTATGTAAGAGATGCTAAGAGTTGGCAAACAACTGTCCCAAAACAATGAATTTCATCAACAGCACACTGATGGTTGTAGATCCAAAGTAAGAATCCCAATATTTTGAAATCCCCATTTCTTAAAATGTAATAACTTATTGATTTGTATTCTATGCATTTATTGAACTCAGGGAAGCAATGTATTTTTGGCACAAAAAAGCATACAAAATGTAACATTGACAAAGCGGAGGACATGGGTATTTGTCAATGGGTTGAGAGAATGTGACTTGAAGACCAGACGTTTTTGGGTCAGTTGGAAACAAACCAGGGACGAGGACATGACAGAATAACATAGGAAGGGAATGGTGGAGGAAGTGCTAAATTAAAGCTGGAAGGGTGAAGGCAAGGTTCTATTATGTTGTCCATGAGGGTAGGTAGAACGGGAAGCAGGGTTATGAAGTAATGTGGAGTGCTATGAAACAGGTTCTTCAGAATGTAGGGCTTTGAGGTTGGATTTACATAGTGGTAGAGTTGGAGCAGAACAGACACGGAGAGGAAGAGCCTTTCAGAGTAGGAGAGCGCGGAAACAAGAGGGTGCGGTGAGGGGGCTCCAATAGTGGCAAGGAGGTCACCAGAGAATGATTGTAACGAAAAAGGGGAGAGTAGGGAAGGAGATGAGCAGCTAGGTAGGGGCAAGTCCTTGGATAGTTTTGAAGATTAGATGTTTATACTTTGTTCTTTGTTTCATAGATAGCCAGCCAATCTGGTGACGGGCAGGGGAGGTAGAGGTAAAGCGAGAAAGGTTGAAAAGTGTGCAGAACGCAAAGTTGAGGACTTTGTGCAAAAGTGAAAAAGCATAGTTGGGTAGGCTATACAGGAGACTGGCACAGTAGTCCGATCTATAAAGAACTAAGGAGGAGATAAGCAGTTCAGCAGTATTGAAAGGACAAGGACACATTTTTCGAATATTTAAGCGGTGGCAGATGTGCAGATTAAGAACAAGAAGTTGAGATAGGCCGAAGAGGACAACAGGATACGAGTGGAAGCAGAGTAAGGAAGGTAGTCGTGCGAGAAGAGAATTAAAGGGGGCGAGCAAGAGATGGTCTTCTTAGCTGGTAAGTAGAGAATATCAGTCTTTGTGGAGTTGAGCTAGAGCGAGTGAGACGCCATCCAATATTTGATGGCAGAGAGATAGTTTAACATTTTTGACAACAGCTAGTGGGATTAGGAGGGGAAGGAGAAGATATTATAAGTTACTCACCGTAGTGACTAACATACTCTTAGTCCATAGACCCCCTTCCTCCATATTGTATGGGCGTCCCTTCCAAGGGACGGGAGACAATCTTTTACCAGAAAAACCTTCTTCCACTTTAAATTTAGAGGCGTGTGGGGGTGCGACCCAGGGAGCATGCGCTGCCCCGACTCCGCCCTCCGGCGCCACACCTCAGTCCCCATTGAAGCGTAGACAATGGATTTAACGTTGCCTAATGACACCAGTATTATTAGGGGGGAGGTTGGTGGGAGGTATGGAGGAAAGGGGACTATGGACTAAGAGTACGTTAGTCACTACGGTGAGTAACTTATAATTACTCTTACATCTTGTCCATTTTCCTCCATACTGTATGGGCAATTACAACTGAATGTAGCCCCAGGGAGGAGAGGAGGCCCTCCTTAAGCAAACAGGCTCCTGAGAACCGCCTGACCAAAGGCCGCATCAGACCTAGAGCCAGCATCCAAACAGTAATGCTTACAGAAAGCAGAGGGAGAGGCCCAAGCGGCCGCCCTGCTCATCACCTGCCAAGGGACATGGCACTGGAATGCGATGGCGTTGCCTTGGCCCTGACTGCATGGGTGTGCATGTTGGCCAGAAGTGGCTTGTGCTGACCCTTGTACGCTTCCTTGATGGCAGAGACCATCCAGCGCGCTATGGAAGCCTTAGAGGCCCGATAGCCTGGCCTCGAGCCTCCGAAAGTGACAAACGGGCCGTCTGATTTGCGGAAGGCCTTTGTCCTGTCAAGGTAGAATTTCAGGTCAAACCTGACATCCAGGAAGTGCAGAACTCCATGTGCCTCGTCCTTAGGATTGGCAAAAAAAGTAGGAAGGTCTATTTCCTCGTTCAAATGGAAAGCAGATGGCACCTTAGGCAGAAATGCTGGGTTTGTCTGCAGGACTACTTTGTACTTGTGAAAGGTAGTATATGGTTCAGAGGCGACCAGCGCCTGGATTTCGCTGACTCTGCAAGCCGAGGTGAGGCCGACCAGTAAGGCAGTCTTAATGGTGACCAGTCTGATGTCCGCGGACGCCACTGGCTCAAAAGGTATATGCGCCAGGGTGCCCAACACTATATTCAGGTCCCACACGGGGTGTGGCCTCCTGATGGGTGGGTAGAGCCTTGCGAGCCCAGTCAAATGTTTGACAATCGGATTGGAGGAGAAGACCCCCCTCCTCCGAATTCCTGTAAGCACCGATGGCTGAGCGGTAAGTGCGTCAGGTGTCCACCTGCACGCCCGAGTGGGCAAGGTGTGCCAAGAAGGAGAGCATGTCATCTAGAGTACATGCCAGAGGGTCGATTTCTTTGGAGCCTGCCCAGTGGCAGAACCTAGTCCATTTACATTTGTACTGAGCCCTGGTAACCTTGCTCCTTGCGCCCTGTATGATTTCCACATTAGCCTGTGAGAGGCTGAGGTGTCTTAGCGTTACATGCTCAGGAACCACGCTGTGAGGGCTAATTTCTGTGGCGCAGGGTAGATGACCCTGCCCCCCTGCTGTGCCAAAAGATGTGCTGGGCCTGTCGGAAGGTGAATCGGAGGCATCTCCGAGAGGCTGAGCAGCTCTGAGAACCATGGCCTGGCCGGCCACCAGGGAGCTATTAGGATGATACTGAGCTGATGAGACTAATTTATCTTGCAAATCACTCTGTGATTCTGCGGAGTGGGCGGGAAGGTGTACGCTGTCATGCCATTCGACTGAATACGAAATGGGTCGCCCAGGGAGCCGGGCCCTGTCCCTGCCATGAGGAGAACTGAGGGCACTTCTTGTTGTGCCAGGTGGCAAAAAGATCCACCCTGGGGAGACCCCATCTGTTGAAGATCTCTTGAATAACGAGGTTGTTTATTTGCCACTCGTAATGGTCTGCACCCAACCTGCTGAGCCTGTTCACCTCCAGGTTGGATTTCCCGGGAAGGTGGACTGCGGTGAGGTAGATGTCGTTTTCCAGGGCCCAATTCCACATGCTGATTGCCAGTCTGCACAGTGGAGGGGATCTGGTGTCTCCCTGCTTGTTGACATAGTACATGCTGGTCGAGTTGTCCATCTGGATGAGGAAAACCTTGCCCTGAGAAGTGGAAGGAATGCTCCGAGCTCTAGCCAGATGGCGTTCAGCTCCAACCAATTAATGCAGTATTCCTGCTCCTGTCAAATCCAGATGCTGTGGACCAAGAGGTCCTCCAGGGTGGCTCCCTAGCCCTCGAGCGAGGAGTCCGTGGTGACCTGCGGGGTGGGAGGCCGGAAGGACTTGCCCGTCCGCACGCTGCAGTCCCTGGACCACCATGTGAGGTCCGGGCAGAGAGATGGAGGAACACTGATCATCTTGGATTGAGAGCCCCGCTCCTGGTTCCATGAATCCGTGAAGTGCAGCTGAATCTTCCTCAGCCTCATGTGTGGGACGGCTACCAGGACCGCTGCCGAAGAGACCCAGGAGATGCTGGTGTCACCAGGCCGAGGTCACCTCTCTGCTGAGAAACTGAGTTGTGGCCCTCCTGATGGCCGCAATCTTGTCCTCCGACGGAAACACTATCTGGGAGCATGTGTCCCAGATGAGGCCCAAGAATGTCAGAGTCTGCATGGGCTGCAGCTGCAAATTCTTGAGATTGAGCGAAACGCCCAGATCGTGCAGTGTGTTCATAAGGACATGGCAAGAGTGGTGAACCGCTTCCGGAGATGTAGCCCTGACGGGCCAGTCGTCGAGGTAAGGGTAGATGTGGAGGCCCTGTGCTCTGAGGAGGACAGCCACAGTATTCATGAGTCTGGTAAAGACCCTGGGGGCCGAGTTGAGGCCAAAAGGAAAGACCTTGTATTGGAAATGGTAGCCCATGATCCTGAACCGTAGGAAAGAACGATGGGGCTGTCAAATCGAGACATGTAGGTATGTGTCCTTCAGATCCAGGGAGCACATCCAGTCTTCCTTGCACAATGTCTCTGCTATAAAAGCTGGCGTCACCATCTTGAATTTTTGTAGAGGTAAGGAGAGTTGAGGGTGGAAAAGTCCAGCACAACTCTCAGGCCCACCTGGTTCTTTTTCTGGATGGAGAAAATCCTGGAGTAAAAGCCCAAGCCTTGCTGCCTCCACGGCCTGGTTCTCCACGAGCAAGTGGATCTCCCCCAGAAGAGTTGTTGTCCCAACTTGAGGGAGTGGAGGAGAGGCTGGGATGGGTAGGCAGTACCCCCTGGACACTACAGAGAGGATCCAGGGGTCCGCGAAATTGTGGTGCCAGAAATGTGCATGGAGAGCAAGCCTGTCCCCCCTCCCCCACTGGAGACATGTGGATCTGAAGGGGCGTGTCATGCCTTCTTTCCCTCAGAGGCTGTTGTGGAGGAGGGGGACTGGAAAAAGTCCTTAAACCCCCCCCAACCCCTTTTTGTTGCTTGCGCCGATTTTGAGTCGGCGAACGGTCCGGCTGCTTGGACCTCCGTTCCTGGAAGCCAAAGAACCCTCTGTACATACGCCCCTTGTCAGAGCACTACTGTGACTGGGTGTACGATTTGGGCGTGGTCTTTGTCAAGATGCATAAAGACTTGGCCGTTTGTGAGCAGTTTTTCTTTTTGTCCAGCTCCTCGTCCGTTGTGGAGTGGAAGAGGTCACCCCCTTCGAACGGAAGATATAAGATGCGTTCCTGGATGTCCAGGTTGAATTTTATTGCACAGAGCCAGGCTGTCCTTCTCATGTCCGTGGAAATACAAATGGCACTGCCAGAGGTGTCAATATGGGCCAAGGTGGACTCCATGAGGACTTGTGCCACCAGCTTGGCCTCAGCCAGTCCCGCCTTGAAACATGATTGGCTCTGCGTAGGGCGTTCTGGGAGAAAGTCCGCAATTTCCCGCCATAACCTCTAGTTGGCGGCAGCCAGCATGGCATCGGCATTGGCCTGACGAAGATACAAGGACACTTTAGAATACAGTTTCTTCCCGTAAACCTCCTCCAAAATCTTCTCCTCATTGCATAGCAGCGTCGCAGAGGAGGAAGCTGAAGCCGACTGAGGCTTGAGTATAGTGATGCTGCAGCGATCACCGAGGAGTGTGGCTGAGGATGGGCCGATAGCAAGAGTGTATCCCACTCCATCTGCCTGTACTTGGCGTCCAGGCGTCGATTGACCGGCTGGGCAGAGTGGGGCTTGACCAACCCTTTTTGGCCAGGGAGACTACATCGGTCTGCAGTGCAATTCCTATTTTGGCAGAGGGGTGCCGTGTGAGGACTTCAGCAAGGACCCCCTATGCCGGTTGCTCAACCTCAGGTCGAGGCAGGCCGAGGTACTTGCCCAGCCCTGCCAGATGTTTGTGGCAGGTCCTGGTTGACTAGGGTGTGTTAGGGTCGTCCTCCTCATCTGTGTCCTGAGTATCAGGAGGGTCCTGCGTCAGTGGGAGAATAGCGGGAGCCAGCGGCTGGGGTACCGGGATCAGAGCCAAAAGCTGTGGAGAAGGCCGGTATGGAACCACCTGAGGAATTGGCTGGGTGGCTGGAGGCAGAAGCTGCGCCGGGGCCGGCGGAGGAGGAGGAGACTGAGGTGCTGGAAGCATTGGAGGGAGCACGTCCCTGATGGCATCCCTGAGGATAACCCCCATCCGAGGGGACTTCATGAGTCTGAGTAACCTCTCAAAGAACCTGTCGTCACAGCCTGGGACTCTTGTGTGGATCGCAAGGCCTACCCTGCTCCTCGGGCCTAGATCCAGTAGGTGAGACACCCTCGGCCCGGGGACCGAAGAGCTGTGTTTAGGCACCCCCTTGGACGAATTTTTTTGCCGGTACTAGGGCATGGCCAAATGGACATAATGCCAGTGCAAGGGCGGCGCCCCTCACGTAAACACCCGGTACAAGAACCTTCTGGTCCCTCAACGATGTAACCGGGAGGATCCGAGGGTCCCTCGGCCTGTAGGCTGGTAGCTGAAACAGCCTTGGTGCACGTGCTGGTACGAGGACCCTGAGCAGTCCCTCCGCGCAGGCGAGTCCTTGGGAAAGAGTCTCGCTTGTGGGGTGTGATGGAAAGTAGAGGCCCTACATTGGGCCTGGATCGGTGTTTCACGAAGTCCTTGAGGCGACTTCCGGAAGAGCTCCCTTGACCAGACTAGTCTGTTCTTCAGAGAACTCGATGACAGGGCGTTGCACACTGTACAAGCTTGCCAACCGTGGTCTGGACAGAGGCAACATAGGCAGAAGGCGAAAGGCTATGAAGTTCGGAAGAGCACATCGCAGGATGGACACCTGCTGAACCCTGTGGAAGTCAACATGCGCCAGGGAGGAGCATGACGCCCAAGGACCGAGTACCTGTATGATAAAAGAGACAGAAGTATCCGCGCGTGGAATTACATGGCTGAAGCCAAATCCAGGAGCACTGGTGAATTCGGCCTGTTCCCATCGATGCAGAAAAGGGGACTGAGGTGTGGCGCCGGAGGGCGGAGTCAGGGCAGCGCATGCTCCCAGGGCTGCACCCCCGCACGACTCTTAATTTAAAGGGGAAGAAGCTTTTTTTCTGGTGAAAAAGTTTCTGTCTCCCGTCCCTTGGAAGGGACACCCATGCAGTATGGAGGAAAGGGGACGGGATTTAGACAGGCCAAATGTAGGAATGGTCGCCAGACCTCTTCAGGAGTCGTGCATGGGTCTTCAGTCTGCTTGTCTACACAGAATACTTGGCTACTTCGCTCTTCTTATCCCAAAAACTGTCTGGAAGCAAGTCCAAGGCCATCAATGGTAAGGATCAGCACCATTCAAACAGTCAGCAGTGGTCCAGTCAGGGACCACTCTGGGTTCACTCATACATGCATACATGCCACGTTCTCTGGCACCACAGACGGAGGGGAACCAGACAGTCCCTCACACTTACTGGGCCCACACACATATGGCGTGCACTAGCCTTTAAAACCAGCCGCTTACCCAGGCAAAAGCATGACCATTTTAGGCATTTCCTGACCAGAGAACCCAGGAAGAAGGCCAAGAAACAGGATGGCCAATGAA
Source organism: Ambystoma mexicanum (assembly GCF_040938575.1). Lineage (NCBI taxonomy): Eukaryota > Metazoa > Chordata > Amphibia > Caudata > Ambystomatidae > Ambystoma > Ambystoma mexicanum. The sequence continues at coordinate 105,991,296 of NC_090940.1, read as the reverse complement.
CAAGCTAAGAATCTCATGGCAGAGCCATTTTAGGGCACTAGCCACGTTTAGTAGACAGATGCGGTGAACTGGAATGTTCACACAAAGTATTGCAAAAATGGTAACAATTTAACTGCAGCCACTAGCTTGTCTTTAAGCACATATAAAGTAACCAAAAATCTCAAGTGTAAAAGACTAGGGTGATGCAAAAGTATCCCCACTGCAATAAATTTGAAGATGCTGTGTGCACTGTTTAAAACCGTACCCAAACAGGTCAAAAGTAAAATACAAAAAGGAAACAGTTTCCCAGTACTGATAGTCTAAAGGACTGATCAGTTGCCCCATCACAAATGAGCAAAAGGCCAGGAATGTGAAGCTGAAGGTTTCACTTCTCTTTAAAAAGTCAGGACAGGTTCAAAAACAAAAGAAAAAAGTTTGGTAGTCATAAAATATGGAGGGAAAGTTGTCCAAAAGAGAAAGCTTTCCCATCACCAACCTAGGTGATGAGTAAGGGCTTTTGAAACTTTTTCCTACCAAACTCTCTCAAGATAGCATAAGTTGAGCAGTAAAACAGACTTACATCAGGGGTTCTTTATGTAGTTACAGTCAACACTTTGAGACAGTCACGTAATGGAGTTCAACACAGAAGAATAAGTTACTTACCCCTGGTAACGTTCTTTCAACTGGATGGTCCTCCCACGTATTCCTCATCTTTGATATTCAATATCCAGTATCAGCTGCTTCTGAAAAATCTTTTTGGCAGAGGGCGCTGTGCGTCGATGCAGTCAACTGAGTCCGGACTCTGTCTCGAGGATGATGTCATCGAAGGCATACATAGCACATGCAGCGCCCGTTATCTTCAGTTCTGTTTTTTCACGTCCTCAAGTAGAACTACCTGCACCAACTTGACCGTACTAGACTGAAGAAGCGAAAGCTGTAATAGCATGGGAAATTCTACTGATTGGTAGGCTTGTAGGGTGCTGAGGAATATGTGGCAAGGAACATCCAGTTGAAAGAACGTTACCAGGGGTAAGTAACTTGTTCTTTGAATGGATTGTGTTCTCCCACATATTCCTCATCTTTGATAGACTCCCAAAGCAGTGTTCGTTTTGATGGAGGGAATTTTGTCATCAATGGTTTCCATCAACAGACTAGAGGACAGCTTTTCCAAAGCTTCCATCCGGACTTAGTGAAAGTGTGTATTGGGACTACGTAGCTGCCTCACAAATGTTTTAATAGGAACACCTCTTTGCAGAGCAGAGGAAGTAGCCATGCCCCTAGTGGAATGGGCCCTCAAGTCTTCTAAAGGATCCTTGCCCGCCAGCCTGTAGCATTCTGAAATAGCTAGAATAATCCATCTGCATAAGGTCTGCTTTGTTACATCCCGACCCAGTCTATGACCCATATAACCTATGAATAGGTGGTCATCCAGACAAAGTTTTGACAATCTAGAAATGTAGAAGTACAGAGCACTACGTGGATCAAGTTGTGCAACCTCTCCTCCTCCTTGCCAGGATGAGGTGGAGGACAGAAAGTGGGTAACACATCTATGACGTCCAATCTCTTTCACTGCGGCGCCTACTGAAAATTGTGTATAAATTGTATATCCCCCCTCACCTCTATGACTAGATATATCTACAACTTGTAAATTATGTATATTCACCTAATGTATCCTTTGATGTTCTGGTCCAAATGTTTGATTTTTCCAACACTGTAACCCAGTTGGATTCATTTACTGCGTGCTCTGTAACTTACGTTGTACACTCCTCCTGTTGCTTTGCGCCTTGCTACCCATGGGTTAGGTGCGCTTTACAAATAATAAAACAAACAAAACAAACACAATCTTTTGTCCTAAATGAAAGTCTGAAATGATCTTATGTAGAAATGAAGGCTTAACCCTCAGGACGAACTTGTCCTTGTGAAACAATGCAGATCGAGTTTTAGAGGATAGTGCCTGCAACTCACTCACTCTACGGGCTGAAGTTAAGTCTACCAACAAGATGGTCCTGAAAGATGATCCTGAAAGTTAGTAACCTTAAGGAAGGAACAAGTTACTTACCTGTAACTGTTGTTCTCCAGCATGGGTCTGGCATGGATTCACATGCTCATGAATATTCCCCGTCGTCAGGCTGGGAATCCTCGGTAAGAGAAAACCAGTATCAGTTTCGTTTCTGATCTGTCTTTCGTAGTAATAACCAATCACTGGTCTCTGCGTCATACTGACCACAGCCAATGACTGCCCTCTACCTAAGCACCGCCTCTGGCAGCCATCTTCAGATTTGGAAGCACGTGAAGTGGCAGTATGACCAAGTGAAGAGCCGCAGAGGGGTAGGCGGGAGGGTTCGCATGTGAATCCATGCCAGACCCATGCTGGAGAACAACAGTTACAGGTAAGTAACTTGTTCCTTCTCCAGCATGGGGTCTGGCATGGATTCACATGCTCATGAATAAAGAATACATAGCAGTACACACATGCACAACCACGGGAGGTGGCAAAGGCTCAACATTAAGCATTACATCAAACTCAACATTAAGCATCTTACCTCCTCACCAGGCTCACCTCAGGCGAACAGGTTGCGCAGCACTGCTTGGCCGACCCTGGACTCCTCCCTGGAATCCCGATCGACGCAGTAGAATTTCGTGAAGGTGTGCGTCGACCTCCACGTAGCAGCCCTACATATGTCCAGCAGGGGCACACCAGAAAAGAACGCCGTGGTAGCTGCGATCGCTCTGGTGGAATGGGCTCTCGGACGGCCAGGCAGCGGTCGGTTTGCCAACCGATGACAGTACATGATACAGCCGGAGAGCCATCTGGAAATGGAAGCCTTCGAGAGAGCCTTCCCCTGATTGACAGGTCCAAAGTTCACAAAGAGTTGTGACGTCTTCCGAAAACACTTCGTGCGGTCCACGTAGAACTTCAGCGCTCTAGCCACATCCAGCGAGTGCAAAGTCCTCTCAGCCGGCGACGGGAAGAACACAGGCAACACCAAGGGTTCGTTGAGATGGAAGTCCGACGGTACCTTGGGCATGAAGGAGGGGTGCGTCCTGAGCACTACCCTCGTGTCGTGAAAAGTCAAGTACGGGGCCTTGCAGGAAAGGGCCTGGATCTCTCCCACCCGTCGTGCGGAGGTGATGGCCACAAGAAACGCTGTTTTCCACGACAGAAACTTCAACGGGGCCGAGTGCAGAGGCTCGAACGGAGGTCCCATGAGCTTGGTCAGCACCACGTTGAGCTCCCACGCCGGGGCCGGAGCCTTCACCGGCGGGAACGATCTGAACAGTCCCTTCATGAACTCTTTCACCAGACGATGAGACCACAAGGACGTCCGCCCCGTGGTTCTGGTGTATCGGGAGATCACAGCAAGATGAATCTTGATGGACGCGTGTGCCAGTCCAGCTTTGGCCAGCGTCAGCAGGTACGGCAGTACCTGGGGAGCCGTAATCCGTAGAGGGTTAATCTTCTGTGCGTGGCACCAGACAGAGAACCTCTTCCATTTGTGTCCGTAGCATTTAAGAGTCGAGGACGCCCTGGCCTTTGCAAGAACCTCTCTTCAGTCGGCCGGTATGTCGTATCCTCCAAACTCTAGCGCTGCAGGAGCCAGGCCTGCAAGTTCAGCGATTTCGGGTCGTGGTGGAGGATGGCGCCTCCTTCCCTGGAGAGTAGATCCACGTCCACCGGCAGCTTGATTGGCGGGGACGCTGACAAGTCCAGAAGGTCCGGGAACCATATCTGCCTCGGCCACGCAGGTGCGACGAGGATCATCCTGCACCGTGACCTCTTGAGCTGGTTGACGAGCCGGATTAGCAGTGGCAAAGGAGGGAACGCGTAGAGGAACAGGCCCTCCCAGGGGAACGAGAAAGCATCGCCCATGCTCCTCGCCTGGGGAAACCTGCTGGCGAACCTCCGGCACTTGGAGTTCGTCGCGAACAGGTCGATCTGGGGTGTGCCCCACCGTCGGAAGAGGCGATCCACTAGATCCTGCCGTAGTTCCCACTCGTGGGACGAGCGCAGCTCCCTGCTGAGTGAGTCGGCGATGGTGTTTTTTATCCCTGCCAGATGAAACGGCACCAGAAACATCCTTTGGGCGACGGCCCAATGCCACAGGTCCTGCGCCTCCTTGGACAGTGCTGGGGACCTGGTTCCGCCCTGTTTCCTGATGTAAAACATGGTGGTGGTGTTGTCGGTGAAGATCCTCACCACCTTGCCCTTGAGGGACGGAAGGAAGGACCTGAGGGCCCAGAACACTGCACGGAGCTCCAGGACGTTGATATGGAGGGACTTCTCTGTCGGGAGCCAAAGGCCTCTCGCGTGCAGATTTTCGGTGTGCGCTCCCCACCCTTCCAGGGAGGCATCCGTGGTAACTGTCTCCAGGTGGTCTGGGGTCTGGAAGTCCATGCCCGCCGTCAGATGCGCGCGGGTGCCCCACCACCGGACCGCTTGGCGGAAACTCTCGTCGAGTGTGATCCTCTCCTCGAAGCCGCCCGTCGTCTGGATCCAGCGCGCGTCCAGGAACTCCTGCAACGGCGCATCCGGAGCCTGCACATGGGAATGAGGTAGATGCAAGAAGACATCATTCCGAGGAGGGACTTGATGGACCTCACCTTGGCCGCGTCGGAAACCAACATCCGATGTACCTTGCCCAGGATGGACCTGGTCCTTTCCTCCGACGGGGAGGCCAGAAGGGACACTGTGTCGAGCTTCGCTCCCAGAAACAGTGCGTTTTGCGCAGGTACCAGGTGGGACTTGGCGTAGTTCACGGAGAATCCCAGGTCCGTGAGAAGTTGGACGGTCCTTGCCGTGTGCTCCACGGCGAGCTCCCTCGTCTTGGCTCGGATGAGCCAGTCGTCCAGGTAGGGGTAGACGTGGATCCCCTCGCGGCGCAGCTGCGCCGCCACCGGTGCAAGGCACTTGGTGAATACCCTGGGTGCCGACCGTAGTCTGAAGGGGAGGGCTTTGAACTGGTAGTGACGCCCTTGGACCACAAACCGGAGGAATTTTCGGTGCCCCTTTAGGATGGGAATATGGAAGTAGGCATCCTCCAAATCCAACGACGACAGGAAGTCTCCTTCCTCCAGCTAACCCAGGACGTGCTGGAGGGTGACCATCCGGAACTTCTGCGCCTTGATGAACTTGTTCAGACGTCGCAGGTCTAGGATGGGGCGCCATCCTCCCGTCTTTTTCTTCACGAGGAAGTATCTCGAGTAAACTCCGGAGCCCCGAAGCCTCTTTGGGACGAGTTCGATGGCGCCCTTCCTGAGCATCGCCTTTACCTCCAGGAGAAGCTGAGGGACGTGAAGCTCTTTCCTGGCCACGGGGGGGACGCGCGGGCACCTTCTTTGAAACTCGAGCGCGTGGCCCCGGGCTAAGGCGTCCAGCACCCAACGGTCGGTGGAGATGGACTCCCACACGCTGACGAAGCTCGCCAGCCGGCCTCCCACCGGGGTGCTTCGGTGGGGGCCCGACCCCACGGCCGGTTCAATCCTGTTTCGACGAGGCTTTGCCGCCTTGACCTCCTTGGCGACGACGTCGGGGTCCGCCAGACTTGCCTCGTCCTCTGTAGGCCTCCTGAGACGACGAGCGGGCCGCTTGACGGTAGGTGGAGAAACCGCCGCCGGAACCTTTGGAGGCGCCCTTGCCTCCGCTGCTCCGAAAGGGCGTCCGTCATTGCTGCAGAACCCCAAGGGCCCGGGCCGTCTCAGTGTCCGCTTTAATGGCCTGAAGGGAATCGTCCACTGTTTTCCCAAACAGGTTGTTCCCATCGAACGGCATGTCCAGGACTCTGGTCTGTACGTCTTGACGGAAGTCCGTAGCCTTGAGCCATCCACGCCGCCTAATGCACACGCCGTTGCCCAACTGGCAAAACCCAGTGTCGGCGATGTCCGTCGCAATAGTGATGGCGTGGTCCGACGCCACCTCACCTTCCTGTAGGATCTCCAGGGCATCCGCCCTCTTGTCGTCCGGTAGGAAGTCCAGCAGGGGAGCCAGTTTGTACCACAGCTCCCTGTCGTAGCGGGCCACGATAGCCAAGGCGTTGGCCGCTTTAACCGTCGTCGCTGCAGACGAGATGACCCTGCGTCCCATAGCGTCCAATTTCTTTCCCTCGCCGTCCGGTGGGGAAGTCGATGTGGAGGCCGCACCCCCCCCCCCCGCTTTCTTCCTGGCCGCCGCGGAGACGACGGAGTCCGGGGTAGGCTGCGCCCGGAGGCACAGGGGGGGCCGCGTCCGGGACCCAGTACTTCTTCTCGTACCGGTCTCTTCCAGCTGGCGTCGTGGAAGGGTTCTTGAGGAGGGCGAGGCCCTCATCCCAAATGTCGTCCAGTAGAGGCACCGCGAGGACCGTCTTCCTCTTGGCCTCGCGCCGTTGGTAAAGGAATCCTTCCTTTTTCTTCTCCTCAGGGCAGAGTTGGAAAAGCTCGGATGCCCTGGCGATCATGGAGTGGAACGATCCAATCTCGTCGGGCGGAGAAGCCCTGGTGGGGGGTGACGACGGTAGATCCTCGTCGTATACCTCGTCGTCCGTACCCGTCGCTGCCGTGTCAGTCCCCGTATCATCCCCTCGGGTGGACGGGGAGGAGGGCTGGGCGGGGCGCGACGGCTGAAAAGGAGGTGGAGGGTGAATCCTTCTTTTCTTGGGCGGGGGAACACCAGAAGGTCCCGGTTCAGGATCCCCCGACGGGAGAGGTTCCTCCGTCGGCAACGGTAGTCTCGTGCTTATCTCTGAGCATAAGGACTGTATAGCCAACAAAATGGCCGCCGAGTTGTCTTGCGGCGCTGGCAGAGAAGAATCCGACGGGCGATCAGGGGCCCCGTCGGCACCCTCGACGATGTCGTCGTCACCTGCGTCGGGATCCATCCCGATGGGCCGGTCTTCTTCCACGCCAAGGCCGTGGCTTAAGACCTCGATCAGCTCTTCCTCCGAGGTTGAAGCCGAATCTACGACGACGCCCTGCCCCCCCTTTTTCTTCCCCGCCGGGGATTTCACGGGGGTCCTATCGATGGGCACAAAAGAGGACTCCCTCCGAGGTGGCAGGGAGACTCTGAGCCCCGAGGTCGCCACCACTGGTGTAGCCTCCACAGGCTGAGCCAGGGCCGCCGCGACAGTTTCGATAGAGGGCTTGGCCGGATGGATTAAGGCCTTCACCACCTTAGGTGCGCTCACCGCCTTATCCTTGAGGGGGGGGACACTGCCTCGCTCCCCCTCCGATGGGGCCTTCGAGCTCGACCGGGGCCTCTCCAGGAGCTTCGCCGGGTGCTCGCCCTTCCTCTTACCCGACCCAGAGCGTTGGCTCGTGGCTGAAGGTGCCGGGGAGGGTGCGCCCTGCCTGGCGCCCGTAGAGCCCGACCGTTCGGCGCTCCCGGTGCCAGCGGACTCGCGGTGCTTGGCCTTGTGTTGGACCCCCGTCGCCGGGGCGTCCTCAAAGGTCTTAGAAGACCGCTCGGATTTCTTCCTCTTCTTCTCGCCAGACGGGCTCTTCCCTTCCAGCCAGTTGGCGAGACGTTGATGGCGGTCCTTCATGGTCCGCTCCGACATATTGCCGCAAAACGCACAGTCCTTCTCCACGTGCGTCTTGTCCTCATGTAAGCAGTAGAGACAAAAGGAGTGTTCCTCCTCAAAGACGTTCTGCAGCTGGCATCCAGGGCAGACCCTGAACAGCTTTCCGGGCGTCGAGCTTCCCTTCTCCTGGGCCATGTCCGGGCCTGAGAAGCTTCGGGAGTCCTCCAAAAGCGTAGCTCGACGAAATCTTCACCCTTGAGGGGCGCAGACGAATCCGACACGGGTCCCCGTTGATCGGATGGAGAGTCGGTGGAGCTTGAGGCTCTTTTGACCGAAAAAAACTAAGTTTTTGAGAAAAAACGTGAAAAAAATAGCACTAACGCTCGAGAGCAATAGCACGAGGATCCCAACACATGAACGTGCGGTAAAAATCTGAAGATGGCTGCCAGAGGCGGTGCTTAGGTAGAGGGCAGTCATTGGCTGTGCTCAGTATGACGCAGAGACCAGTGATTGGTTATTACTACGAAAGACAGATCAGAAACGAAACTGATACTGGTTTTTTTCTTTACAGAGGATTCCCAGCCTGACGACGGGGAATATTCATGAGCATGTGAATCCATGCCAGACCCCATGCTGGAGACTAGTCCCTTCATAAATTCCTTCACCAGGCGAGGAGACCACAAGGACACCAGTCCTGTTGTTCTGGTGTATCTGGAGATGGCAGCCAGATGTATCTTGATGGAGGCGTGAGCTAGTCCAGCCTTGGCCAACGACAGTAGGTACGGCAGTACTTGAGGGGCCGTAATCCATAGAGGGTTAATCTTCTGTGCCCGGCACAAGACAGAGAACCTCTTCCATTTGTGTCCGTAACACGAGAGTTGAGGACGCCCTTGTCTTTGCAAGAACCTCTCTGCAGTCGGCCGGTATATCGTATCCCCCAAACTCTAGTGCTGCAGGAGCCAGGCCCGCAAGTTCAGCGACTTCGGGTCGTGATGAAGAATGGCGCCTCCTTCTCTGGAGAGAAGATCCGCGTCCACGGGCAGTTTGACTGGTGGGGACGCCGATAAGTCCAGAAGGTCCGGGAACCAGATCTGTCTCGGCCACGCTGGTGCGACGAGGATTATCCTGCACCGGGACCTCCTGAGCTGGTTGACGAGCCGGAGTAGGAGTGGCAACAGCAGGAACGAGAAAGCATCGCCCATGCTCCTCCGTTGGGGGAACCTGCTGGTGAACCTCTAGCACTTGGAGTTCGTCGCCGTCGCAAAGAGATCAACCTTTGGTCTGCCCCACAGCCTGAAGAGTCGATCCACTTGATCCTGGCGTAGCTCCCACTCGTGGCACGAGCGCAGCTCCCACATCCCCTGGTCGACGGTCCAGTGCCACAGATCCTGGGATTCCTTGGACAGGTCTGGGGATCTGGTTCCACCCTGCTTCCTGATGTAGAACATCGTGGTGGTGTTGTCGGTGAAGATCCTCACCACCTTGCCCTTGAGGGAAGGAAGAAAGGACCTGAGGGCCCAAAACACTGTGCGGAGCTCCAAAATGTTGATATGAAGTTGTTTTTCCTCCGGGAGCCAATGGCTTCTCGCGTGGAGATTTCTGGTATGCGCTCCCCACCCTTCCAGGGAGGCATCGTCGTCAAGGTTACCTGGTGAGCTGGGGTCTGAAAGTCTGCGCCCGCCGTCAGATGAGCGCGGGTGCCCCACCACCGGATCGCTCGTCGGAAGGTCTCGTTGAGCGGCATCCTGTCCTCGAAGCTGTCCGTCGCCTGGATCCAGCGTGTGTCGAACTCCTGCAGTGGATGCATCCGAAGTCTGCACAGGCGTACCAGATAGATGCAGGAGGACATCATCCCGAGAAGGGATTTGATGGATCTTACCCTGGCTACGTCCGTGGCTAGCAGGCGTTGCACCTTGCCCAGGATGGCTTTCGTCCTTTCGTCGGACGGCGAGGCCAGCCGTGCCACTGTGTCGAGCTTGGCTCCCAGAAACAGGGCGACTTGCGAAGGGACCAGGTGGGATTTGGGGAAGTTGGAGAACCCCAGGTCCGCGAGTAGCTGGGCGGTCCTCGCTGTGTGTTCTACGGCGAGCTCCCTTGTCCTTGCTCGGATGAGCCAGTCGTCCAGGTAGGGATAGACGTGGATCCCTTGCAGGCCATGCCGCCACCGGTGCTAGGCACTTGGTGAATACTCTGGGAGCCGACTTTAATCCGAACGGGAGGGCCTTGAACTGGTAGTGCCTTCCTTGGACCAGGAACCTGAGGAACCTGCGGTGTCCTTTTAGAATGGGGATGTGGAAGTAGGCATCCTCCAAGTCCAACGACGACAGGAAATCGTCCTCCTCCAGCTGTCCCAGCACGTGCTGGAGGGTGACTATCCAGAACTTCTGAGCCTTGATGTACTTGTTCAGTCGCCGCAGGTTCAGGATGGGACGCCAACCTCCTGTCTTCTTTACGAGAAAGTATCTTGAGTAGACCCCCGGAGCCCCGAAGTCTCTTTGGAACGAGCTCGATGGCACCCTTCTTGAGCATCGCCCTTACCTCCAGCAGCAGCTGGGGTACGTGGTTTTCCTTCCTGGCCACGAGTGGCACACGAGGGCACTTCTTTAGAAACTCACCCTGGCGGCGACGGCGGGAACCTCCAGACTTGCCCCGTGCTCTATAGGCCTCCTGTGACGAGGAACGGGCCGCTTGACGGTAGGTAGAGGAGCCGCTGCTGTCATGATGCCTACCCCCGGGCATCAGGACCAAGGCCCTCAGCTCCGGGAGCAGGCATCCAGACATTTGTTTAAACCTCAGCAGCCCCGACTAGGGGCTGTCTGGGTTCAGTCCTGGCGCCTTGGGCGCCAGGCTCATAGACTTTACTTACCTGATGCAGACCATGCTGCAAAAGAGTCCAAGCCTACATGAGGCCTGGATGGGACTATTTTGTTACAGGGACTATTTTTTTACTCGGGCGTGGCTCTAGGGAACTTCTTAGCTGGAACTACTTTGGAGGCTATTTAAACCACACCCGAACAGCAGCACATGGTTCGCGTTATTCTGCATCCAGCAGCGTGACGCTCACCGTGCCTGCAGCCAGCATCCAGTCTTCTGCCACGCCCGCCTCGAATCCGGAGCTCCTAGAATAAAGAAGAAGAAAAGGACAACTTATTTCACATTCCTCACCTAATTCCGGAACCATTTCATCTCCGGACCTAGAAAGTACATCAGTCCTGCACGCGTCGCTTCGCCAGCTCCAGCACGGCGCCATACTCACCAGTTCTCACAGCATCTTTCGATCCGGCACGGTCTCCATCATTTCTTCGCCGTAATCCGGCACCTAGGGGACACAAGAAAAAACAAGGTGAGCCAAGGGAATCAACAAATACAACCTTTTACCACCATAGACTTACCACCGGCGGTATTATTCCATAACTCTCCACATTTTCATATGCCACATCTGTAAAGAGGGAGAAGAAAAACAACACGTTAACGCATGCAATAGTTACCGGACAACGTTGAGTAACACAGACTCTTACCTGAACGCCAGCAGCAGCTACGAGACCTTCTTCTCACGAACTCAGTTGCAATTTAAGGAAGGAAGGGGACAAGAGTGAACATCGGGCACATTGAACTCTTTGAACTTGATACTTACCAATCCCGCCAGGGACTTCAGAGTCAATACTTACCGGGACTCTCCCAACACCTTCAAACCAGTGAAGTAACTGGTATCTACGCGCCCCTGCAAGACACGCAGGATGGAGAGCTCATCTTTTACGAACATAAGGTGAGGTTACTAAGGGGATATCGGAGGTGATTAGTGGGGGAGAGCGAGAACAGTTGGGAGGCCATCACTAAAACCCACAGGTGGTTAATCCCTGTCTCCACTTGCAGGAAAATACTTCTTCGGGTCCAGCAGACAAGACTAGGCGGGCCAGTCCAGACAGACATCTCTGCACTACGCATCACGTTGAAGGAGACCGCAGCTGTCCGGGTCCGATCGACACCCCTGTGGGGTCCAGGTGAGCATAACAGCTGCCGGAACATTTGGAGGCCCCTTTGCTTGCCTCCGGTGTTCCGAAAGGACGGCCGTCGCTGCTGGAGAACTCCCAGGGCCCGGGCTGTCTCTGTGTCCGTTTTGATGGCTTGCAGGGACTCATCGACTGTCTTCCCAAACAGGTTGTTCCCGTCAAAGGGCACGTCCAACACCTTGACTTGTACGTCCTGGCGGAAATCCGTCGCCTTCAGCCATCCGCGCCGTCTGAGGCAAACACCGTTGCACAACTGGCGGAAAACGGTGTCAGCGACGTCCGTCGCCACCGTTATGGCATGGTCCGACGCCACCTCGCCTTCTTGCAGGATTTCCAGGGCTTCTGCCCTCTTGTCGTCCGGCAGGAAGTCCAACAAGGGAGCGATTTTATACCAAAGTTATCTGTCATAACGGGCAACGATAGCCTGTCTTAATCGTCGTCGCCGCCGATGTGATGACTCGTCGTCCCATCGCATCTAGCTTCTTTCCCTCGCCGTCCGGCGGTGAAGTCGATGCCGATACCCCCCCCCCGCCTTCTTCCTGGCCTTCGCCGAGACGACTGAATCCGGGGTCAGCTGTGCTCTAAGGCATAGAGGGGCCGCGTCGGGGACCCAGTACTTCTTTTCGTATCAGTCCCTTTTTGCCGGCGTCGTGGACGGGTTCTTGAGCAGGGAGAGCCCCTCGTCCCAGATATCATCCAGTAGAGGTACCGCAAGGACCGTGTTCTTCTTGGTCTCTCGACGTTGATAGAGGAACCCCTCTTTCTTTTCTTCGGGGCAGAGCTGGAAAAGCTCCGATGCCCTGGAGATCATCGCATGGAAGGATCCAATCTCATCGGGCGGGGAAGCCCGGGGAGAGGGGGGGGACGACGGGAGGTCCACCCCGCCGTCGCCGCCCTCGTCCTCCGTGCCTGTCATGGCCGTGTCCTTGCCCGTGTCATCCCAGCGGACCGTGGACGGGGAGGAGGGTTGAGCAGGCCTCGAGGGCTGGAAGGGTGCAGGAGGATGTGTTCTTCTCCTCTTGGGTGGTGGACTTCCCGACGGCCCTGCCCCTGGCTCCTCCGTCGGGCCTGGTTCCGGCTCTCCCGTCGGGGGTAAAGGCAATCTAGTCCTTATTTCAGAGCATAAGGATTGCATTGCCATCAAAATGGCCGCCGAGTTGTCCTGCGGCTCTGGCTGCGACGGTTGGTCTGGGGTCCCGTCGGCACCGCCGTCGCTTCAGTCGTCCCCCTCATCGGGATGCCTCTCGACGGGCTGGTCCTCCACCATGCCCGCTCGACAAGTTCCTCCTCGGAGGTTGTGTCTGAATCCACGACGGCCACTGACACACCCCTCCTCTTTCCCCGCCGGGGCTTTCATGGGGGTTCTTTCGATGGGCTTGAAAGATGCCTCCCTCCGAGGTGGCAGGGAGACTCTGGGCCCCGAGGCGCTACCACAGGTGTAACCCCCGCAGGCTGCGCCAGGGCTACCGCAACCTCCTTGATAGAGGCCTTGGCTGGGTGAATCAAGGCCTTAGTCACCGACTGTGTGCTTGTGGCCTTCACCTTGGGGGAGGGGTCCGCGCCTCGCTGCCCCTCAGCCGAAATCTTCGAGATCGACCGGGGCCTCTCCAGAAGCTTGGCCGGGTTCTCGGATTTCCTCTTACCCGAGCCAGAGCGTTGGCTCGTGGTCGACGGCGCCGAGGAGGATGCGCCCTGCCTGGCAGCCGAGGAGCCCGACCGTTCGGCGCTCCCGGTGCCCGCGGAGCTTAGCCTTCTGTTGGGCCCCCGTCGCCGGGACGTCCTCACAGGACTTAGACGACCGCTCGGATTTCTTCTTTTTCTTCTCACCTGACGGGCTCTTTACCTCCAGCCAGTTGGCGAGACGAAGATGGCGGTCCCTCATGGTCCGCTCCGACATGTTCCCGCAAAACGCGCAGTCCTCCTCCACGTGCGTTTTGTCCTCGTGAAGACAGTAGAGGCATAAGGAATGCTCGTCTTCCTTGAACACGTTCTGCAGCTGGCATCCAGGGCAGGCCCTGAACAGCTTCCCGGGCGTCGAGCTCCCTTTCTCCTGGGCCATGTCCGGGGTAGGCCTCAGAAACTTCTGGAATCCACAAAGCGTCGTTCGAGGAAATCTTCACCCTTGAGGGGCAAAGAAACTTCCGAAACGGGTCCCCGTTGATCGGATGTAAAGATGGTGGAGCTTGAGGCTCAATTTAACCGAAAAATTAGAAATTCTCTTTGAAAAAGCGCGAAAACGCAGTAAAGCTCGAGAGCGACAGCACGAGGACTCCCAACACTTGAACGTGCAGTAAAAATCTTAGGATGGCTGCCGGAGGCGGGGCTTAGGGGGGAGGGCAGTCATTGGCTGTGGGCAGTATGACCCAGAGATCAGTGATTGGTTACTACTAGGAAAGACAGATCAGAAACGAAACAGATACTGATTTATTTCTGTACCGAGGATTCCCAGCCTGACGACCGGGAATATTCATGAGCATGTGAATCCATGCGAGACCCCATGCTGGAGAAACATCAATTACTATGTAATAGGACCAAGCATGTGCAGGAAAAACTTAAAGGATTGGTCACACTATTTTTTTTTACATTTTAAACACTACCTGCACCCTGCCACAAGTTAAAGAAACATGTTAAAATAAAAAAAATGTATTGCGCTGCAGTGTCAAAGCACTTTTATGTGCTCAAAACCAACCATGTTTTAACACAAAAAACCCCTGGATCAGCGGATATAAAAATTACTTTCTGCTGTGTCTCTTTAGAATTGAAGGACAAGTTACTCTCTTACCTGGTAATGTTCTTTCGATGGGATGGTTCGACGACGTATTCCATATCTATGACAGTAATCACCACAGCTGTGCTGCTTCGGAAAATCTTCGGCGTCTGCGTCTTGCGTCGATGACGTCGATACGCCGCCCTCGAGGACCTCCTCCGACGGCAGGGGTTACTGCATGTTATAAGTAGGATGCACGAGGCCCGTAGCCTCAGTTGTAGTTTTTTCCCAGAACGTGTGGCACCAGTGTTCTGCCAGTCTGACACACAAAGCCTTGCGGAAATGTAAGCTGCAATGGCATAAGAAATTCTGTAGCGGAGAAGGCAGGGAGGGAGCGATATGGAATATGTCGTCGGACCATTCCATCGAAAGAATGTTACAGGGAAAGGGAGTAACTTATTCTTCGAGGGGATTGGGTCCTCCGACGTATTCCATATCTATGACAGACTCCCAAAGCAGTACCAATGCAAGGAGGTGGGAAAATTAATTTAGAAAACAGAAATTTAGAATGCCCAATCAAATTGCGGAGTAAAGGAGCGCCTTGCCAAAGGCCAGATCCTGCCCACGGATGGAATCGAGGGAGTAGTGACGTACAAAAGTATGGACCGAAGCCCAGGTGGCTGCATCACAGATGTTACGAATAGGAACACCCCTCTGTAGGGCAGTCGAGGCAGCCATACCCCTGGTAGAATGGGCCCGCAAGCCGACCGGTGGGTCCTTACCCGGCCAAGCGGTAACATTCAGAAATAGCTAGAATAATCCAGCGAGACAAAGTCTGTTTCAGCGTAACCAATGAAGAGTTGATCGTCCACTCTGACCCGGGACATGCGTGAAATATAAAAGCTTAACGCTCTCCTAGGATCAAGCCTATGGAGCCTCTCCTCTTCCTTACCAGTATGTGGAGGAGGATAAAACGCCGGAACCACCACCATCTGGCCTAAATGAAATTCCGACACCACCTTCGGAAGAAAGGAAGGACGAACTCTAAGGACAACCCTGTCCTTATGAAACACAGTGAAGGGTGGCATAACTGAAAGTACCTGTAACTCACTCTGCGAGCGGAAATGACCGCAATCAAAAATATAGTTTTAAGAGTTAACCGTCTCAAAGGGCATGAATGCAAAGGCTTAAACGGAGCACCCATCAGAAACTTGAGTACAAGGTTCAAATCCCAACCGGGCTGCGGAAAGGTGACGAAGGGAACACATTAGTGAGCCCTTTCAGAAAGTGAGAAATTAAAGGAATTTTAAAATAGGAACACTCTTCAGACGAGCGCTTAAATATGGACAGCGCCGCCAGGTAACCTTTAACGATACCCACTTGCAAGCCCCTGTGGGCCAAAGAAAGCAAAAACGACAGAAACCACGGGAATGTCACATGCAAAAGGATCCACATTCTTAACCCTGCACTAGTCGCAGAACTTAAGCCAACGGTACAGGGACTTTGTTGCTGGCCGTCTGGCCCAGAGCAACACCTCCATCACGTCTTCAGGGAGGTCCCAATCCTTATACCTCAACCTTTCAGAAACAAAGCATGAAGGTTGAGGGATCTGACCTCTGGATGGCGAACCTGACCCCCCCCCTCCCGTGAGAGCAGATCGTCTCGGTAGGGAAGACGACGTGGAGAGCAGATGGACAAGTCGAGAAGGTCCGGGTACCACGTCCTTCGGGCCCACGTCGGAGCAATGAGGATCATTCGGAAACCGAACCTCTAATCTCCTCAGTACTTGCGGGATGACGGGGACTGGAGGAAACGCGTACAGCAGTGGGAATGACCACTCCACCACGAATGCGTCTAAGGCTCCTTTTGGAGGAAATTCCCACAAGCAGAACTTCTTGCACTTCCGGTTGACATTGGAGCGAAGAGATCCACTTGAGGGGTCCCCCAAAGGGCGAAGATCTCCAGGAGAATCTCCTGAGCCAACTCCCACTCGTGAGAGATCGTGCTCTGCCTGCTCAGAGCGTCCGCCGTCTCGTTTTCGTCTCTGGCCAGATGAACTGCTGAGATCGAAACTTCCTGCTGGATTGCCCAGAACCAGAGCTGCATCGCCTCCCTGCACAGGGGAAGTGACCCTGCCCCCGCCCTTTTTCTTTAGGTAGTGCATGGCCACCGTGTTGTCTGTCAGGATCAGGACATTCTTCCCTCGCACAGTCGGCAGAAAAGCCTTCAGGGCTAGCCTGACGGCCCTCAGCTCCAACAGATTGATATGGAGTCTGGACTCCGACGGAGACCAACGACCGCTGTCAACTCGTTGGCATGAGCTCCCCATCCCGTGAGGGATGCGTCCGTCACAATCGTCACCTCCGGCCAGGGTAGCCAAAATGGAGACCCCTTCATCAGATTGTCTTCGACGGCCCACCACAGAAGGCCCTGGGCGACCGAGGACGGCACCTGAACAGGGTCCGACATCCTGCCGGAGGACTGAGACCACTGGAGCTTGAGTGCCCATTGCAAAGATCTCATCCGCAACCTGGCCTCTGGCACCCGAAGAATGCAGGATGCCATGAGGCTGAGCAATCTCAAGAACTGGAACGCAGGGAGACTCTGGGCAAGCTGAAACTTGTGCACCATGTCCTGAATGTGATGAGCCCTCACCTGGGGAGGAAATCACTGCCCCAGGGACGTGTCGAGCACTGCTCCGATGTACTGGAGCCTCTGAGTTGGTGTCAAATGGGACTTCAAGTTGGGGGAGAAGCCCAGCTTGTGGAGGGAGTGGCAGGTGACTGACAGATGATCCAGGACTTGCTCGGGAGAGCGCGCCCTGATCAACCAATCGTCCAGGTAGGGGTAGACGTGAATCCCCCGTTTCCTGAGGTGCGCTGCCACCACTACCATGAGCTTGGTGAAGACCCTCGGGCGGAGGTCAATCCGAACGGCAGGACCCGAAACTGAAAGTGCGAGTCACCAACCGCAAATCTCAGGTACTTCTTGTGCTTTGGACGGATCGGCACATGAAAATAAGCGTCCTTGAGGTCGAGAGACACCAACCAGTCCTGAAGTTGAAGGGCCAGGAGGACTTGAGAGAGAGTAACCATCTTGAACTTGTCCTTCCTGAGGCGTTTGTTTAAACCGCGCAAGTCCATGATGGGTCTCAATCCCCTGTCTTTCTTGGAAATCAAAAAATAAGGGCAATACCATCCCTTGTTCCTCTCCGCTAAAGGCACCAGTTCTATGGCGCCTTTCTCCAGCAGGGATTGAATTTCCTGCGCAAGAAGCTGATCCGGACTCTTCAAAGAGAGATTCCCCGGTGGATTGTCTTGAGGCCTCTGCCGGAAAGGAAGACAGTAGCCGTGGGTTATGATCTCCAGAACCCACACATCTGAAGTAATGGCGCGCCACTCTGCAAGATGCTGCGTCAGCCTTCCCCCAACCAGCGAACCATGGGACATGACCTCATGACTGAGCTGAAGCGGCTGCTGTGTTGCCTGAGGGCTAAGAGGCAACAGCCCGAGCGGCCTTGGCACCTCGAGTACCTTGTTTTCCACCTCTGGCACTCCTACGGTGGCCCCTTTGACTGGCAACTCCTCTCGCTTTACCAAAGGATGAGTAATAACGAAAGGAACCTCCCCTCCATTGCTGTCCCCTAGGACGAAAAGGCGGAGGTTGGCGAACTGCAGCGCCCAACGACTTCGCCGCAGCTTTGGAGGTCTGCAACCTCTCAAGGCTCGTCAGCCTTGCTGCCAAAAAGATGTTCCCCTTCAAAGGGCATGTTGAGGAACCGGGCCTTCACATCAGGAGCAAACCCCGATTTCCGCAACCACACAACCGGCTGATGCAATCAGCCATGTCCAAACCCGGCTGAACGGCCTCACACATAGCATCCTTGCCATCCTGAACCATGGCAAGGAAACCATCCCGTTCGTCCCCTTCGGGAATATGTTCAGCCGCGAAGGAAACCGTTCCACAGAGTGTGTGTGAAACGTGACAAGGCACATGCAGAGTTGGCCGCCTGAAGCGCCATACCCCCTGAAGAAAACACTTTCTTCGCCCACCCATCAAAAAGCTTGTCATCTCTTTCTGGAGGGATGGTAGGATACGACGCCTGCTTTGCCGGGGCCGTATCCGCCTGCACCACCAAACTCTCCGGAGTGGGGTGCTTGGTCAAGTAGCGGGGGTCGCTACTGGCTGGGCGGTATTTTCGCAGCAAAGACTTGCCCACTGCCGGGAGACTCTCCGGAGCAGTCCAAGCCGCCGCCAGCCTCCTCTGTAGAGCCATATGGAACGGCAGTACCGGGTCAGTTGGCGGACCTTGGTCGAGGATATCCATAAGGTCATCCTGAAGAAAATCCCCTGGGGGAGCAGACCATCCCAAGTACTCAGTGACCCTAGACATAAGACGCTGGTACGAGGAGTCGGTATGAGTGCCAGGCTCAGGCCTACAAAACTCCACCTCCGGAGAGGTGTCCAGCCCACTGGCATCGAGCAGGGACTGCCGCAGGTCCTCAATTTGGCTATGGCCCGAGACTCTCTCGTCTGGCACCGTATCAGGAACCATGCCATCATCAGAGGCCACATCACCTCTGAAATAAACTCAAGATGGCGGTAAGAAGGCACAGAATGTGGAACAAAGCCATGCTTGACCTTGGCCAGAGCCTTTCTAGGGGGTTCCACCGTGCCCCGGGTTACCCCTGTCGAAACAGCCTCGAAAGGCGTTGAGGGAATCGGCGTCGACACCGAACGCGGCGCCGACAGCATCGATGGCGTCGACACAGGCCTCGAGGCCGGAGCCCCGAGCGTTTCCCTCGACAGCCTGGGCGCCGATGGCGACTTCTTCGGAGGCGGGGCCTCGAAAGAGTCAGTCGACGACCTCGGCGCCACCGGCGTCGACGTCTTCCTCGAAGACACCACAGGTGCACACGGTCTCGAGCGCGCCGAGGACCGGGACCTGGACCGGGCATGACGAGAACGATTCCCCTTGTCCGAGCGGGACCTCTCCAGCAAATCGTGCCAACCACCCGAGCCCGAAGGCGTGCGAGCGGTGTCTCTCGACCGATCACGACCAACCCCACTCGGAGGCGCGGACGGACCAGTGCCCTGTGATTCGAGAATCGCTAACATTTTCTTCCCGAAGGAAGCCCATTCCTCCGGCGTCGCATGCTTGGTGGGATAAGCGACCCGCCAACGGGCAGAGTCCTCGGATGAGGACGGCGAAGGCGACCGATGACGGCGCTTCCTGGAGTGGCAGAGGAGTGGCGGGACCGACTCCGGGACCGAGACCCACTGGACTTCCGATGACGATGCGGAGAGTCGCCTCTCGAATCGTCTGTCGAAAGCCCCGCAGACCTCGACTTCCGTGGCTTGGACACCTTACCTACCGACAACTTCTTGCGCTCCCGCAAGGCTTTGGACGTGAGCGGCTGGCAGTCGACAGTCATCCGTGTCATGGGCCTCCCCGAGGCACCAGAGACAGGCGTCGTGCGAGTCTGTCACCGACATCT
The DNA here is from genome assembly GCF_040938575.1 of Ambystoma mexicanum. Classification (NCBI taxonomy): domain Eukaryota; kingdom Metazoa; phylum Chordata; class Amphibia; order Caudata; family Ambystomatidae; genus Ambystoma; species Ambystoma mexicanum. Next base: position 105,971,606 of record NC_090940.1, on the reverse strand, counting down.
TGGACCCACAGTCCCCGCACTTCTTAAAGCCCAGACGCCGGGTGGAAGACAAGGTAGACATCTTCACGAAGAATATACTACACAATACGAACAGGTTTGAAGAACCGAGAAAGAACAGAAACTCCAAAGAGTCGAGGCGCGCCGAGATCTCCGAAGCGAACACGTTCCCGGAAAAAACGGAACTGAGGCTACGGGCGTTGTGCGTCCTACTTATAACATCCAGTGATGTCGGCCGTCGGAGAAGGTCCGCGAGGGCGGCCTATCGACGTCATCGACGCAAGACGCAGACGATTTTCCGAAGCAGCACAGCTGTGGTGATTACTGTCATAGATATGGAATACGTCGGAGGACCCAATCCCCTCAAATGCTCTGGCTGCAATATTCAAATACCAGCCCCTCAAGATAATGGAACACAAAGTTCCACATCTTGAGGGTGTGGGTGCTCGATTAATGCCACAAGAGCATTCAATCATAAAGACACATGGCAGAGTTATGAAATGGATACCTACAAGCTGGAAGAGAAAGGGGTCGGAGGACAATAAAAGTTGGTAATGGTCCATAGGAAAATTGAACCAGTTTTAACTTGCGGCAGGGTAAAGGCAGTGTTTAAAATAAAGACAGGGGTGACCATTCCTTTAAGGATACTATACGGCATATATTACTTAACAAAATTGTATTTCTGATGCCATTATCTGCTTACATTCACATACTTTGCATAGGCTGACATCTAGTGGTAGGTGCAGAGTACTGCATGACTTGTTTTCGAAGTTTGAAAAGGGATGTCGACAGTGTGTTTTTAATACTATCCCTAGTGTGACGTGTACTGTACCCATGGTCCTTCACGCGTCAAGGTCCCTCAGACTGTTTTCTTTCTGACATGAGGGAGCATAAAGTGGATGCGTGAGAACAAATTAGAGGAGAAGAAAGTTGTAAAATGTCTATGTAGCTTCAACTCCAAGAGAGGAAGGGTGGGCGTATGTCAATCTAAGCAGATACAAGCATCAGAAATAAGATGGTAAGTAATTGAGGCTTGTGGATCTGCTTAGAATCACATGCAATGGAGCATTACCTGGAGAAGGTGGTGGGTTGTGTCAAGGTATAGCAGCAAAAAGGTCTCAACAACGTTCATCCCACCTGTGAATCTTGCTTTGAATGTGTATTTAAGCAGAGCCACCAGGGGGCGCTGAGATGTGCTGAAGCACCTCTGCTGATCTCCCCAGGGCAGCTTAAGAAGGAATCTGAGCCCACCTGAAGCCCCCAGCATGGGAGATCCGACCCCCCCGGTGGCTGTGCAGACCCCTCCAGGCACAAGTTGGGTGAAAATCCGGTCATTGGCGGTGACGGGACTCCTGAGATCTGTGCCTGCTTCACTTGCCAGGGAAGCTGCTGGTGGTCCGTTTCCCGCCAGCGGTTCCGCAGCAGTTGGTTTCCCCCTGGTGGGGGAGGGACCTCTGGACTTTTCACTGTTGCAGGCTCTGTCCTGGGGGGTATGAGGATTGCTGGCTGTGCTTGCCCCCTCTCCCCCCTGAAGTTGACGGTGGCAGTGGCGCTGCAGGGATGAGGGGTGCCGGAGATGAGCCCGTCGCTAGTCTTCCTGCAGGAGCCAGCGGTTTTGAACCCTGCTCGCCCATGGAGGCCCGTCGGTCATAGCAGCCTGAGGGGAGTGTGCCCTGGAGGGTCGGCTGCTGCGGGCACAGGGGGTCCCTGAGGCGCGGAGCTGAGTAGCCGCAGCTGAAGAGGGATCCTGGCGAGAGCGGCCAGCGCTGGAGGACTGTTGTGGAGCTTGGTTGAGGCAGTGCCTCTCCCCCTGGGGGAATGCTTTTGTGTGCGGCCCGCTCTGGTGTGAACCCGTCTGGAGGGAGTGGGGTGCAGCGGTGCTGGAGGTCGCTCAATCTGCTCCGAGCGAAGGTTAGTGTGAGCGAGGTTGGGGGGGGGGGGACCTTGTCATAGTGGGGGAGCCTATCTGACAGGGCTGTACCCCGTTGGAGAGCCCTGAAGGGCTGGCACGCTGTAGTGGAGAGGGGCCCCCCTTGCCTAACCTTCCGAGGGGATCCCCGAACTGTGTAATTGGAGTCCCTCGGGCTCCTTGACTCCCCGCGTCACCCCCTTTGGCCTTAACCTGTGGCAGCCTTGGCCTCTGGGTAGCTGGGGCTGGTGCCTTCTTCAGTTTGCGGTCATGGAGGGCAGGATTCCCACTGGAGCTCTTGGAATGACCTTTCTTACCGGCGCCGGCTATTCAGCCGCTACTCTGCTTTAAATCATCAGCATTGTACTACTGCGTACACCTCGGCCCCCAGTCTACACCCACAAATCCCTCTGTTCTCTATTGACTGGGCTGGCTACAGATTTGAAAGGTGGGTGTATTTGAATGGTCTGTGAATTGCTGCAGAGTTTCCCCCTTATCTGCCACATCACTTCTCATTGTAGCAGTCTTCCCCTTTGCCTATCAGCGCGGTCTGCCCTCTGTTCTCCTACAGGCTCATGCCCCTTGATGTTATGTTGGAATCCAGGGTGAGGTAGTGAAACGCACCATTCGGTGCAGGTGCCAGCCTGATTGTATTGGAGTCTCCAGGTCCTAGTGGTCTCTTGGATCCTCGGCTTTGCTCTGGTGGCCCTGCGCCTCAGCAGTTCCGTGAGACTCTCCTGAGGGCCTCGAGGGCGTCCTTGTTGATACCCCTGCCCCCCCCCCCCTCCCAATGGACTGGGCAAAACCTCTGCAAAGGTTCCGCCACTCTCCCGTGGTGGCAAAGGAAAACTATACCATGTCTGATATCAGCCAACCAGAAGATATGGAACTCCAAACGATGAGTAGAGCTATGGCGGCCCTGTTGGAGGAGATCTCTGGATTCAGGGCTGACATTAGTAAAAGACTTGACTCATTAGACAAAAAAGTAGATTCAGTGGATGACTGAGTCCAAGCCCTGGAAGCCAGCCAAACTTCAGTCTCAATTTGACATGCGCCTGTCGGAGCGAGAGAGGAGAAGGTCGCCCTTAAGCTGGATGACTTAGAAAACAGGGAGGCGCTGTAACCTGAGATTGCTGGGTGTTCCCGATCATGAAGGGAGACGCCGGCAGATATTACTTGAATAGTAAATGCTGTTTTAAGGGGAACACCAGTGAGCCAACAATTGACAGAGCCTACAGGGCAGGTGCGCCCGCGAGAGGGCCCCGTTCGATCCTGGCTAAATCCCACTATTACTCTGAGAAGGCCAAGATCCTGGAGCTTGCACGGAGGAAGGGGCCCATTGAATGGGAAGGCTCCAAAGTCTCAATCTACCAAGATCTATCTGCCCTCACATTGTCGCACAGGGGGTTATGCAGTCCGTTAAAGTGGCTCCAGCCCAGAGGCGTGAGATATAGATGGGGTCAACCATTTTCTCTCTTGTGGAAGTGGAAGGTTACAAGTACTCACTGGTTACGGAGGTCGATACACAGAGAGTGACCCAGGCGCTCCTGGGTGACCCTGCACCGAGGGATGGAGAGCCGAATAGAGGGAAAGTCCTGTCTGAGGCTCATAATGCCAACAAGTTTGTGGAAAGGCACCGGGTCCGAGGCCATAGAAAATTCAGAAAGCTGGCGTCTTCCTCTCCCAAGCAGCCAGCAACCAGACCTGGTCATGTGTCCATGCAGCTCTAACTTGGATTGATTGGGAGTGTGGTTTGGTCCAGGGGTTCTACCCGGGTTGCTGCGGGGGTAACCCAGTCTTTTGGTCTCGGGCAAGGGCATTCTGTTTAACTCTTTAATAATGCCTACTGGGAGGCACGGGGTGGGAATGGAGGATGTAGTTGGTTTGTTTTCAATGTTGGGGGGGGGGGGGCTCAGAATGTTGTGGTCTTGTTCTGTTAATCGCCCTGGTGGAGGCGATCTCTAGTGGCCTGGTTGTGTGTCAGGTTCAATGTCGCAGGTATTCCAGGCACTCGGGAAAAGGGAGCGAGGGGGGTTTTACATTTTAATGTAGGGTATAACTGTTGGTATCAACCATTTGGAGTCTCTGTTCAATAGAGAGAGATAGGTTTATTGGGGAACCAATGGCGAATCAGTCAGGGGAGAGGTCTTGGGGGATTTCACATTCCGAGTGAAGTAGAGCTTCGATACTGCTCCCCCCATGGCTGAACCCGATCTCTTGCTGACTCTGGGCTCATTGTATGCACATGGTCTCCACTCACCCAGAAGCAATCCCTGGTTGTGAAAGAATTCAATAGATTGAAGCTTTATTTTCTCTTCCTTCAAGAAACCCACTGGGTGAGGGGTGGGGAACCGGCCCTAAAAGCTAGGTCAATAAAGAAGGTTTTTCATGCTTCCTGCCAAGCCAAGAAGAGGGGGGTGGCAATAGTGGTTTCTTCGAAGGCTCATTTTGCTCATAAAGCCTAAAGCAGGGACCCGGAGGGTCGGTTTATAATGGTCAAAGGGGAAGTGAGGGATTCCAAGGGGACTTTAGTCCCTACCTATGCCCTCAACAAAGCCCAAGATCGCTTTTGGTTGGAGATGAAGTCCAAAATCTTGCCCTTTACTGAGGGCGCCCTTTTGGTGGGAGGGGATTTTATTATGGTCTTGGACCCAGATCGAGACGGGAGATCCAAGCGGCCGGATTCTCTGATGCAGGGTCGTCTAGCAGCCATTTCATGAGCACTAATGATGAGTTGGGGTTACGGGATTATCACTCTGCCTGGGAGGACCAAGGCCCTTTATTTGCATACTTCTAGAACCCATTCGTCATTCTCTAGAATTGACTACATCCTAGTCGACAAGTCACTCTGTGAGAGAATGGCGGGAACGAGAGTGGAAGTGACGCTGTGGTCAGACCACTACTTAGTTAAGGTTCAATTGGAAATGCCGAGGCGAGTCCCTGGACCAGCAATGATCTCCTGCTGAAGGAGAAGGAGTTATTCCAGTCCCCCTTGCTTCTATTAAGGGGTTCTTTGAAATCAATGATGACAGGCAGGTGGAGACAGCAGGAGTTTGGGAGGCCTTCAAGGCCACAATTTGGGGTGTTCTCATAGGTTGGGGGTGGCGAGGAAGCGGGAGAGATGCAGGGAGGAGGCGCTTCTCGGGGACAAAATCGAGGCCTTGAAACCAAGGGGTAAGCTTAGGTCCCAGACGTTTCCAGGCAAGTGGGCTGAGCTGCAACTATTCAAGGTGAAACTCGCCTCTCTATTAGTCGGGCAAACGGAGAGGAAGCTTTCCTTCCTTAAGCAAAGATACATGGAGAAGGGGTAGAAAGCTGATAAAATCCTAGCCTGGGAGCTTAGAAATAATAAAAGGGTGGATTCTCTGGTCCTTCCGGGCGGGGCAAGTTGCATGGATGACCCAGGGATTGCGGAGCAGTTCTGCCTATACTACGAACACCTGTATAGTTTAGAATATGGTGGGGATGGGGCAGATATAGATAGGTTCCTGGAATCCACATCACTTCCCTGTCTCCCCCTGAGAAATCGGACACCTTGGAGAGACCCATTACACCACAGGAAGTGATTGATACCATCAACTCAATGAAGGCAGGTACGACACCCGGGGACGACAGGTTCACTGTCTTCTACAAATCCTTTCGCCTCGTCCTTGCGCCCTTCCGGCTCAACTCTTCAATGTAGTTTTAGATTCAGGCTTTCTCCCACAATCAATGCTCTCAGCTCGTATTGTTGTCATCCCGAAGGAAGGAAAAGACCCGAAACAGTGCCAATCCTACCGTCCCATTTCCCTACTGAACACGGACATGAAGGTGTTGGCCAAACTCTTGGCAAAGGGGTTGGCCCAGCTTCTCCCTTCGCTGGTGCATGGAGATCAGGTGGGCTTTATTCTCGGGAGACAAGGGGGACAACATCAGGAAATCACTGGACCTAATGCATGAAGTGGCGGTTACAGGTGAGGAGGCCTATCTCCTGTCTTTGGACTCAGAGAAGGCCTTTGACCGGGTTGAGTGGGCTTACATGGTCAAGAGTCTGCAGAAGATTGGTTTGGGAGCTAGATTTTGTGGATGGATCTCAACCCTTTACAATGGCCCAACGGCCAGAGTGGCAGTGAACGAGATGGTCTCGGCCACATTCTTGCTCACCAGGGGGATCCATCAGGGATGTCCGATTCCATCCTTGCTCTACCCTCTGGCGATGGAACCCCTGGCGATAGCTATAAGGCAGCACCAAGGTATTACGGGTGTTCGCTGTGGGGATCTCGAGTTTAAACTCTCCTTATTTGTGGACTACGTCCTGGTGTATTTGACCAATCTTCAAACTTTGCTCCCAAACCACCTAGACTTGATCCAAGCATTTGGTCTCTTTTCAGGGCTGAAAATCAACACAGGGAAATCTTGTTTGATGCCAATGTGTAGAGCGGACGCTGAGGTAGAGGGGAGGGAGTCATTGGGGGTATCAGAGTCGAACGTAAGACTACATCCTATCTGGGGGTTCTTCTCCCAAAGAGACTTGTCCCTCCTCTTTGAAGTAAACTATCCTCCCATCCTAGCCAAGATAACGTCTGATTTATTTCGTTGGGCAACCATGACCCTCTCGTGGTTTGGGCGTACAGTGTTAGTCAAGAGAAATAAATATTTTGCCTAGTCTCCTTTACCTCTTTTCTGCAGTCCCGATTGCCATTCCAATGCCTTTTTTTTAGATCCCTCCATTTGATGGTCCAGTACTTTATTTGGAAGGGGAAAAAAGCAAGGGTTTAACACGGGACCTTGACGCTCCCGAGAGCGTACGGGGGATTCGGTTTACCAGACTTCAGGCTCTACCACAAGGCCGCTCAATAATCAATGCTGGAGCACTCGAGAGATGACATGAGAACCTATTGGTCTTACATCAAAGATGTGCAAGTTCACCCCAGGAAAGTGAGAGATCTCTTGTGGTCCCCCACCAAGTACCTCCCCTATAAGATTAGGAATCACCCTAACCTGTCTGTGTTGTGGGGGCTGTGGAGGGACGACAAAAAACTGCCTCTCTTCCTGGCCCTCTCCTTTGTCTTCTCTGTGGGGCCCCCCCGATCGACCTGGGCAAAAGAGATCTGCATGTGACGCAGGGATGGTCGGATGTGGGCCTCGAACATGCGGCGCAGTTCTTCCAGCAGGGTGAATTCATTGAGTATGCCAGCCTGGCTGAGGCCATGGGGGATTCTCCGTTGTCAATTTTTGATTATATACGAGTGAAGGGGATCTTGACTGAGTCAATGGGTGGAAGGTCTAGCCTGACCCCTTATACCACTAGAAAAAATCATTGTTGAAGCCACATCAAGGAGAAGGTCCCTGTCTAGATTGTATAAGGTCTTAATTACAGCTGAGGTGGAGAGTAGACAGAGGTTCAAGAAGCAGTGAGAGGTTAGGATGGGTATGGTGGTGGAAGAAGCTACGTGGGCAGCTGATTTTAAGTCCCCTTTCTTGGGCTGCTTTTACACAGCAGCAATGGAGCACAACTTTAAAATGCTACACGCATGGCACCTTGCGCCAGAGAGACTTGCTAAAATGTATCCTGGTGTGTCCCCAGTCTGTCCGAGGAAGTGTGGCCAACAAGGGATATGGTTCCACTAATGGTGGGAGTGCCCCGTTATTCAGGAATTTTGGGCAGACCTTTGGAGTTGGATTAATGAGATTACTGGTTTTCCTCTGTCTCTGCTCCCAATTGAACCTCTTTGGCATCCCGTCCCCGGATGCGGTCTCGGCTCCCTTACTCAGGGTGGTTCAGGCCATGCTCCGAGCAGTGAGACTGGCCTTAGCCCAGAAGCGGAAAAGCGGCTTGGTGCCGGTAAAGTCAGACTGGAAGGTCAAGCTCTGGAGGATTTTTACTTATGAGAAACTCTCAGCTTTGACTCCCGATACTGTGAACTCTTTCCTCCAAGACTGTATGGTGGTTCTGCTCCACGAAAGCTGTGAATCGATGAGACTATGAATCCTCTTGGTATAGATTGATGCTCACTCTGTGTGTGCCTTCCAGTGTCTTATTTCATTTTCTCTTTCAGTTTGAGCCAGATATGTCAGCCATTGTGGCGTGTTTGGTCCTTGATTGATTTGAATCCGAGACTCCATTAACCTGTTGGATTCAGTTGTTTCTGAGCGGGTGGTGGGTTCTATTAGCGGTTTTGCTGAGGTTATTGTTGGTGTATTTGTTTTTATATGCAACTTTTGTCTGGGAAATATTCAATAAAATTTAAGTGGAAAAAAGAACATATTTAAGCAGTAGTGTTGGGTGAAAGCGTGAATTGAGCTCCAAGTAGCTGCATTACAAATGGCATCTAAAGGTACATTTGCAAGAAATGCTACAGTAGCCCCTGTGCCTCAAGTTGAGTGTGCTCTAGGATTGAAAGGTAAGGAATTCTCTGAGAATAACATAACAATGCATTTCATAATCCATTTATAAATAGCTGACTTAGCTACTGGTGGACCCTTACTCTATGACCACAAAAAACTGGTCAGTTTTTCTTAATGGGTTTGTTTCATTTAGATAACACATGACAGCCCTTCTAACATGTAGCGTATGAAGGTTTTTCTCAGCTGAACTAGACATTTTGGAAGAAAGCTGGTAGTTCTATGGTTTGGTGAGCATAGAACTTTGAGATATATTTTAAGAGAAACGTGGATGTGTTAGCAGAACCACCTTGTTCATGTGAATAACTACACATGGGACTTGACCTGAGAGAGCTTGTAGTTCAACTCTTCTTATAGAAGTAATAGCCACTAGAAATGCAGTTTTGTAAGTGAGATTCAAGACTGGTCTTCTGCATTGGCTCAAAGAGGTGACCCATGAGTTGGATTTGCAATTAAGGGGTGTCCTCATTTAACACCTTCCATGAAGACTTTAATTACTGGACTCTTCCAGCAAGATACGACTTTGAGAAGTCGTGTGTGCAGAAAGTGCTGTTTGATGAACTCTAATGGAGTTAAGGACAAACCAGAGTCTAGTAGGTGGAGAACTATGTGAAATAGTGAGCAATCAATAGGATTGATGTTGTGTGTGTTGCACCAAATGACAAAGCGTTTCCACGTTTTGAATTAACAATGTCTTGGTGTTGGGTTTGTGTTTCCGTGAGAATGCCCATGCATCTTTGTGGCAGGTTTAAATGTCCGAAATTATGAACTCAGAAACTAGGCTGCCAAGTTCAGTGTTTAGAGACATGGATGAAGTGTTGTCCCTTGATGTTGGGACAGCATGTTGTATGCATGGACGTTTGAGTTGAGGGTAAAGGGACATTTTGAGTAGGTGTGAAAATCACGGTTGACGTGCCCACATTGGTGTTAGTAAAATAAGTTCCACTAGTTCTAGGTTGATTTTTTGGACAATCTTGTTCAGTAAAGGTGCGTGTGGGGTCACTGTGAGTTTATGCAAATCTCCCTGACCAGTTCATCCAGAACATTCCCTTTGGACCCTATCTGGGGATACCTGGACATGAAGTCTGGTCATTGTGCGTTACCTTGCGTTGCGAAGAGATCTAGGTCTGGCTGACACCAGTTTGTAAAAACGTTGTAAATAATGTGTTTGTTTAGCTGCCATTTGTGTGCTGAAGGAAGTTGTACGTTCCTGCTTAGCACATCGGCTAGACAGTTGTGTTCTCCTGTTGAGACAATAGGTATATGCTGTGATGAAGTGCCCAAAGCCATATGTTCTGTGCTAGGTTGAACATACTTGGAGTGTGCTCCACCCACCCCCATTTGTTGATGTACATCGCTGTGGTGCTGTCAGGACTAGAACCGTCTTGTTTTGAAGCTTGTGTTGAAATGCATTTAGGGCCTTCAACACTGCAAGTAGTTCTAGAAGGCTGGTGTGCTTCTTTGTCATTGACTGTCTCCACACCCTGTGCGCGGTGTGTTGAACAAATTCCCCTTATGGTTTTCTCTTGTTCACCATTGCAGAGTGTGTACAAGGGACTGCGAAACAACTACTAGATCATCCCACTGACCGATTACTTGTGACCATTGTTTCGCGAGCCACTTTGGCATAGGACGCATGCGCAATTGAGCGCGTGGCACTAGGTGAACGCATGAGACCATCATCCTGAGAAGGCGCATTACTTTTCAAACAGTTATCTGATAATTGGCTACATTTTGTGGGATTTGGCAGAGCATGTTTTGTACCCTCTCATTAGAGGGAAGACTAAAGCATCCTTTGTCCTAATTAATGCTCTGAGAAATTGTTTGACCTGGACTGGGACGAGACTTAATTGACTGTCTGCGCAGGTGTGCTATAACCCCTGCAAGCACTTTGTGAATACCCTTGGCGCTGGGGTTATGCCGAATGGTAGCTCCTTGAATTGGTAGTGTGTTCCTAGTTTGAAACCCAAGTATTTTCTGTGTGATGGCATCACTGAAATATGAAAGTATGCATATTTCATATCTAATGTTGACATGTAATCCCATTATTTTGCAAGAGGGATTCGTTCCTGTGGCTTTGTCATCCTGAATTTTAAAAAAAAGTTTTTATTTGGTTTTCTTGGGAAGTGAACAACATATAACATATAACCAATAACTGTATCTCACCCTACCACCCCCCTACCTGATTCTTGAGTCAGCAAATCGTTAGCCTGTAATCTATTTCCAATATGTGGTATTTATGTGGACAGGACCCATCTCCGAAATGTTTTGCGCAAGAAGTCCATTACCTCCTCCCAGTCTTTACTGAATATGGATTGGATGCCCTGCAATGAGTATGTCATCCACTTCATCGCTATGAACTGTCACACATTAGCCATCCATTCTTGTTCTATTGGGGGGGAGGGGTCTTTAGCCTTCCATTTCTGCGCGATTACTAAAAGAGCTGCTAATGAGAGGATTGTGTAAGCCTGCTTGGTGGTTCCTGCTCATCGTCTCATGCCCTGTCCATTTAGGCACAGTATTTCCTCTTTGAGTCCCCTGGGCATCTCTGTTCCAAATATTGTATGCATATGATTGTTGGTTTGTTTCCATTAACTCCAGTTTTGGACACCCCCTCCTATGTCGCCAATCCCCCACCCCACTGCATCCCCGCCAACATTCCCCTGAAGTATTGGGGTATATTTGTTTCAACCGAGAGGGGGTATAGTGCCATTGTGTCATGAGCTTGTACCAGAATTCTTATCTGCTTTGCTTGAGTTCGTTTCGGGCTATCTCGCCAAAGCCCCTCCCAATCTTCCTGTAGGATGGGTTCCCTCACTGTGTCCTCCCAAGTGTTCATATATTTTGTGGCAGCGCTTTGATACGCATCTAGCCTATATGTTAGATATCAGTCGTTTGTCCCCTGGGTCAGTGGCTAGGAATTTCTCTTACAGGGTGAGGGGTTGAGTTGCCGCCTTCTGCTGTTGGGGATCCATTAGCCAGTAACGTAACTGGAGATGTTGCATTCTATCAGTTTTGTATAGCCCTAAGTTGGTCTTACACTGTATGATCGTCTTTATATCCTGTCCCTGAAACATATCCCCTATTTTGATGCATCCCACTTCTTTCTATTTCATGAATGCCCTAGCGGCGGTGCCGGGGGTGAATTGGGGATTGCCAAAGATTGGGGCACAAGGGGAGGGGAATGTAGTGAAGTTCCTGCTCTGGGCCAATGAGTCAGAGGTCATTTCTACCAATTTAGTAATGTCCTACCTATGCATATTGCTTGGGCGATTTTCTTTATGAAGCCACAACAGTTCTCCTAAATGGGCGCCGACCACTATCTGGTCCATCTGGCGCGAGGTCTTCCCTGAATCCGGTGCAAATTTTGGCCTCTTCCACCAAGCGAGTGATGCTTCCCAATTTTGCGAACGAGTTGGAGAGATGTTAGCTTAGGGGCCACGAGATGTTGGTATGTTTTGTAGAACGCAGCTGTATACCCATCTGGGCCCGGGGCTTTATTCGAGGGGAGGCATTTTATTGCTAGGAGCACCTCCTCTTGAGTGAGGTCTGCTTCTAATGCATTATAGTCTGCTAGGGTAATCTTCGGGAGTGTGAGTGGCCTGAGATAGTCTTTCTAGAGTGTGTCGTGGGTGGTCAGTGTAAAAGGTGACAAACTGGGCCGCAATGTCTGGTTTTGAGTGGGCCATTTCCCCTCTGTGGGGTGGAGATCCCTTTGATTGGTTGAGCTGCCACCTTCTGCTTGAGCTGCCTCGCCAGTAATCTATACGCCTTATTGGCGTGAATGTACCATCGATGATTTAGCGCAAGCAAACCCCATTTGGCTTTTTTCGTTTGGAGAAGAGAAACGTGTTGACTTTCTTTCCGTTGTTTCCTAGAAGTATTAAGCTTCATTCTATCTATTACATCCTGGAGATCGCTTTCCAATTGGGCTATCAGGGCCCGCTGATGCGTTCGCGAGCACGCCCTGAGGCGATCAGTTCTTCCCTTAATGTAGCCTTGAAGGTGCTCCAGACCATCGGTTCAGATGTACCTCCCAGCCCCCCGCTGAACTCTAAATACGCTCTAAATTTGGATTCCACATCCCCCAGCACAGAAGTTAGTGCCCCTTTCAGGTCCCTGGTCTGTGTTGGTAGTATCATTACGATTGGTGCATGGTCTGAAAGGGTCATTGGGAGACATTGGGAGAAGGTCTATGTGGTGTGTTCTGCCCAGTAGCATAGGTGATACCAAATATAGTCAATGCAGGCGAATGTGTGATGTACATGGGAGTAAAAGGTGTATGCCAGGTCTCTTCCCTTTAGTGTTACCCATACATTTGCAGCACCAGATGCTTCATCCTCTGTTGTAGGGCTGATGACGGTGGGGTTTGTGGGCATTTTGTGGTAGAGCTGCGGCCCCTGTTGGGGGCCCATGCAAGGTTGAAATCCCCCTATAGGTCCGTGAGTACCGTTGGCAGGAAACCATCCTGCCCTGTGTTGGGAGCATAGACCGGAGCGAGCGCAAGGATTCTCGTGTCTATTTCCATTGCTATGAATAGATATATTCCTTCCCTGCCTGTTTTTGTGGACAAGAGCTGTGCAGCGAGCCCAGTTTAAACGCGATCAGTAACCCTCTACTTTGCCCATGGCATTCATCTGTATGACTGACTGGAAAAGTCTCTGTTTTAGGCGGTGGATGTCTGACTTTGAGGTGGGTTTCTTGCAAGGCTAGAATATCTGGTGTGTGATGCGCTATCAGCCTTTTGATTTGTTTTTCATTTCACCAAGGTATTTAGCCCCCGTATATTCATAGATAGTAGCGTAAGCATATGTGAGGGTGCACAGGGTGCACCAGTCTGCGTAGTGTTCAATGTTCCTGGATCGGTTGAACCCGGGGGGGGGGGATCTTCCCCAATTTAAGCCTCCACCTCCCAACCTTCTCCAACATCCCCCCTTCTCGCCCCCCGTCTGCCCTCCCCCTGCACTCCTCCCCCTTGCCCTGTTGCGGGTCTCGCTACCTAGGTTAACCCCCCGCTGTACTTGCTGGGGGTTGACCGGCACAACTTCCCTGGGCCAACCTGTGGGGCATACTAAAGCCCCCCCATGAAGGTTCCAAAAGAGCAGTCTTTCTCGCTCCCCGTCCCCCGATATGGTGGGGTACTTTGTTGGTGAGCATGCTTGTGGTCTTAGAAACTTAGAAACTGGGGTCGAGACCCTTATCCTGTTATGAGTTTTCTTTAGTCCCCCGTGTTGTTCTTCTGGAGAGTCAAATGTGGGCCCTGCGGCGGGGGTCGTTTATGTCCCGAGTTCACTTGCGTCCACTCCCAAGGCTTCTATCGTCGGGAGCGCAGCAGCGATCTGGTGTTGGAGGTGCCCTCCTCCTCGTCCAGCTGGAGAATTTATAGTCCCTTGGGTCGGGTGGTGACCCTATGTTGTTTGCCTTCCCATTGAAATAGGAGCCCGAAAGGGAATGTCCATCTGTATTTAATCTGCTTGTCCTGCAGGAATCTCAGAATGGGCCCCATTTCCTTTCTTTTAAGGAGGGTGGAGTGGGTTATGTCTTGGAAAAGGTGGATTTCTACCACATTATAGAGTATGTGTTCCGCTGGTCGGGCGGAGCAAAGAATCGCCTTCTTCTGCGGATACCTAGCCAGTGCGGCCACCACATCACTTACTCTGGCGCTGGACTCCTGCCTCTTCGGGCCTGTTCTATGGACCCTATCGGGACATCGCTGACTTGATCCTTATCCAGGAGGCTTTCAAATATTCGAGTGACCGCATTTGTCAGGTCTGAGTCTGCCACAAATTCAGGTAGGTTCTGGATACGAATGTTCGACCTGCGGGACCTGTTCTCCAGGTGCTCGCGATATTGTGTGTGGCCTTTTCTAGATCTTCAAGGGGCATGTCGATTGAACGAGTGTCTTCGACCATCTCCTGTAAGGCCCCTTCTGTTATATCCATACGCTCTTCTAGTTACGTTATATCTCTCTGGATTTCAGCTATGGACCGCTTTATTTCCCCAGCGAATGTCGCAAATTGTTTTTGGAAGGCTTGGGCCATTTTATTTTGGAACTCCTGGAAATAGGTCTCTAGGTCTTCCTTTGTGGCTGCCATTATAGGGGTCAAGATGCCTGGGCCCCCTTCTAGCCTGGTTCATAATTCTGGTGTTTAATGCAGTGGGTCCCCGCTTTCTGGTTCTCTGGACCAGCAGCGTTGAATGGTGCGGTCCCTGGTGGAGGTTTTGGGCTGTGTTTTCGTCACTGCTGCTTTACCTTTGCTTCCCGACATTAGCTGTGTTCTCTGGGTTGTGGTTGTTTGAGATGTGTCTGTTTTGCCTCAAAACCCCCCTTGCTTGCCTGCAGTGCTTTGCTGTCTGCAGTGTGCTGCACGCCCCAATGCCCAAGACTTGTAGCTGGATAGGTTCTTATCTGTTGGGGTCCCCTCTTCTCTGGTCTTTATGTCATTCCTGTGTTGCAGTTCCTCTGGTGTGGGCCTTCTTCAGGAATGGGATTAGTGGAGCTGGGTGTCTGAGGTGGCCAGGGCCCAGTTCCCTCTCCCCTGTACCAATGCTGCTCTTTCCCGCACCACTGCGAGCCGTGGGATTACCTTAGGAGTACAGAGCCTGGGGTTCAGACCTCTGCTTGTGAGGATCCTACCACAGGCCGGCACCTGGGGGTGAGGGCGGAGGAGGAATCAACAGGGCTAGGGCAGGGATTCACTGGAGCATCTGTGACTCGATCCTCGCTTTGGTTGTCCACCACACCTCGCGCCAACTGTGGGGAGTGGGGGGTAAGGCCTGAAGCGAGTCCACCCCGTGTGGGGTGTACTGGATGGAGTGACTGCCCCTGCAGGGGTGCTGCTTGTAGCCTGCAGGGGGGTTGTTACATCCCCCCAGTCAGAGTCCGTGATGGGACTCCTGACGGTTTTCCACACTGCCGGGAAAGCATCCCTTCCTTGCCCCCACGTATTGCTGTTCACCCTGGCCTTCACCACGTAGCATATGTGACCTTCCTCGCCATTACCACCACTCGCCCGCGGCGGTTGGTGCTGCTCGTCTCCTGGAGGGGGGCCGGATTAGCCCGATGCTGTCCAGGGCTGGGGAGGGGAGGGGGGGGGGGGGGGACTCAGAACCCGCTGTTATAGTGAGGTAGCCTGGCTGACCCTGGCTTGTGTCCCCTCAGTCTGCGGGACGGTTTGTCTGCGGCTCCAAGGTGCAGCGTGTGAGAGAGCGTGCGTTTATCTGGACGATTCTTCCTCCCCCCCAGGGGCCTGACCCCTGCTGCAGCCTGCTCTCTTAGAGCGCTTTTGTAGATTGAGGTCTCACAGGCGGGGTGCTTTTGAACCCTGCACCGCCCTCCCCCCCCGAAAAGCATGCACGGACACGACCACCCTAGCAAGCCACCATCTGGGACGTCATCCTGAATTTATGTGGCTTGGCATACTTGTTTGCAGGATGTAGATCTAATACAGGGCGCATGGTTAAGTTCTTTTTAGGTACAAGGAAGTACACTCAATAGATACCCTTGCTTACATCTCGAACAGGGGCGAGTTCTATCACTCCGTTTTGTAGTAAAGTCTTGATGTCTGCTTGTAGGATGAGCTGGTGTTCTTGTGACATCCTTGCTCTCAGTGGTTTTTGAAGGAATTTGTCGTAATATCAGTTGGTTACTGTCTTTGGCACCGACTGATCTGATGTTATCTCCTCCCAAGTGTGGGTGAATTGAGTAATTCGGCCTACTACTGGGGATGCATAACCGGGGTCGGGTGAGTCATTTGGTGGCGGGGTAGAGGAGATTTGTGGCTGCGTTTCTACCTCGACCTTCGCCTCGCCTAAAACCTTGTTCGTTGGAGGTTTGGCACTTGGATGATGTCCCCTGCGATAAGTACCAGGGAGAAGAGCCAGAGGAGAACCCCGACTGCATGGGCCTGAGAAGCTTTGGAAATGAAAGGACAGGCAGGTAATGAATACCCGCGTTAGACATATGGTTTGTTGGAGATCTGGTTTAAAGTCTTTAACGTATCGTGTTCCTTTTTAGCTGTTTCTAAGGCATCGTCTACAGCTTTTACAAGCAGGACTGATTCCTCTAAAGGCATATTAATGAGGGTGGCCCGAGTTTCTGGTTTAAAACCGGAATTGCAAAGCCATAATTGCTGTTTTGATAAAGTTCCCTCTGCAAGAATTCGGCCTGCTGTTTCCACAGAATCAAAGAGTTCTTGAACATGTTTTGTGTGACTTGCCTACCTTCTTAACAATCTTTTGCAATTGAGACCTTGTTGGCTTAGGCACATTGTCTACAATGTCCCGAAGGAACCCTCACTGTAACACCATTATAACTTGCTAAAAGAGTGGTATCATTAGCAATGTATGTAGAGTAGGTTGCAGATGTGGTTACTCTCTTTACGCATAAAGGTTTTTGAATTTCTTATCTGGAGGTGCTTCTGCATTTGATAAAGGGACATCTGCACGTTTCTAGTAGTTGAAACCACTAGTGAATCGGGTCTAACAAGGCCCTCATTGTAAAGAGGGTCTGCAGGTACGGGTTTGAAAATGTTGTCTACCGGAGGGTTACCTGCTCGTGTAAGGTAGTAAGCAGGGAAGGTGCAATTTTATTTTCAATGAAATTTAACAAAGGAATACGAATGGCAATAGCCTTTGTTCCCCTTTAGGATGTCATCTACAAAATAAGTCTGGGACTGACTCTTGAGTTTGAATTTGGAAATTTTCAGCAGCTCTTTTCAGAAAGTCGTTAAAAAGAAGCTGGTCATCTATAGGAGAGGCGTCTCCGGACTGATCTATAGGATCATGGTCCGGAAAGAGGATATCTGGGCTCATGTGCATCATCACGAGTGGAAGCAGCTGGCCACATACCCTGATCATCACCCCCTCTTGCTGTAATTGGTCATAACAGTCATCTTGGTGATCCTGAAACATATTGGATGGCTGATCCGTAAATAATGTGTAGGAGATAACGAAGATGTCTAGGTGATTTTAGAAGTGATTCACCCTCTTCTAAAATAAGTGTCTTCAATTAAATGTAAAGGTATCCATCAATACAACTACTGAACCTTTGTACACGGTTTGCTCACACCTTTCCCCAAGTCAATGAACCTGTTCTATGGGTATCTGGGAGGGGAAACTATTTTCTCTGGGTACCATGGCTTTCCTCTTGTTATGTAGGGACGGATATTGTTTTAGTAGCCTTAGTATACCCTCGAGAAATTACTGATGTCGTGACAGACTGTGCTCCAGGAGACCCAGTTAGCCCAAAACGTGCAGGAATTTGCTCGGTTTAAAAAAAAATGTTTTTGCCCTTGTTTGGAATGGAAAATGTTTTGACGGTTGTTTCGATGGAACAGAAACAGGAACAATCGAGATTTCATGCGCGGCAATGTGCATTTGTTTTGGAGCCATGCTATGGGTGAGTGCGGAAGCGCCGCGGGCAAAGAATGCAAGGGTTCTAAAGTTTTTGACGTATGTTTTGATGAAACAGTTGTTGCCGCATGAGCAAGATTGGCGTGGGGTTGTGTGCATATGATGCATACCCCCTGGTGTATGCAAGTGAGTGTCCTTGTCGCCAACAGATTTCCCCTTACCAAACATTCGGCTTGCGTTGTGGGGCTAGGGACGAACAAGCAGGATTCTACCGCCTCCTCTAGTATGTCATCGGTCTCCGAAAAGGAGCCGTTGCTGCCTTGCTAGTCTTCTTCCAAGGCATTGGCACTAGTGGGAGACTGGATTCAGCCTGCATTGCATAAGCCCCCCACCGTTTTGTGCATCTTAGGCAGAAAGATCTGGCACGACACGCAACGTCTTTCTTGGTAATTGCAGGGATAACAGTGATTACAGTCCCGATGGGTGTCTTTCCACAGGAACCTTTTGTTACAGGACTGACAAAACTTAAACGCAGTCTTCTCCATGACTGTAAATGGTTACCAAGGCAGCTAGACAAGTGTAACAGACAAAGTGGGAAAAGGCCTTCTCTTAGGAAAATCTCCATACTGTAGGACTGAAGCCTGGTGTAGGCCGCAGCCGGTAGTAAATACATTCACCGAGATTTTCTGCACGCGATTGCTTCCGTCGAGATGTTCGAAGACGCGACCATTGAAGATGGAATAATATCAAATAATTATTAATAGTTGAGATTAAGTAGCAACACTATGAGCTCTAAATGAAGCAAGCAATCACTATGGCGGAAAAAAACAATCTGATGGACCTCAACGCGTGAAGGACCATTGGTAAAGTAAACTTCACACTAGGGATAGCATTAGAAACACGCCCAGTCAACATCCTTTTTGAACTTCGAAAACAAGTCAGCAATACTATGCACCTACCACTAGATGTCGGCCTATGCAAAGCATGTGCACATGACTCAAACTACAGCACACAAATTATAAGTTACCCACCATAGTGACTAACTTACTCCTAGTCCATAGTCCCCTTTCCTCCATACTGCATGGGCGTCCCTCGCTAGGGACGGGAGACAGAGCCTTTTTTGCCAGAAAAATCTTCTTCCCCTTTAAATTTAGAGGCACGCAGGGGCGCAGCCCTGGGAGCATGCGCTCCCTTGACTCCACCCACCAGCGCCACTCAGTCCCCATTGACACGTCAACAATATTACCATTGGCGAATGACACCAGTTTTATTAAGGGGGGAGATGGTGGGTGTTATGGAGGAAAGGGACATATGGACTATGAGTATGTTAGTCACTACAGTGTGTAACTTAATTACTTTTACGTCCCGTGCCTTTTCTCCATACTGCATGGGCGACTACAACTGAATGAAGCCCCAGGGTGGCCAGGTGACCCTCCTTAAGAAAACAAGTTGCTTAATACTGCATGTCCGAAAGCCGAGTCTCTCAGAGCCGACATCCAAACAGTAGTGCTTGCAGAAGGCAGAGGGCCTTCGTGGCTGTCCTGCTGATGACCTGCCACGGAATGTGCCTCTGGAACACGACTGCCATGGCCTTGGCTGATAGCGTGGGCATGCATGTTCGCCCAAAGTGGTTTGTGTTGCTCCTCATTGGCCTCCTTGATTGCTGAAAACCATCCACCTTGCTATGGAAGCCTTAGAAGCCCGATATCCTGGCCTTGACCCCGCCAAAGGTGACAAAGAGCCTGCGACTTGCGGAAGCTCTTAGTCCGGTCCAGACAGAATTTGAGGGTGCGACTGATATCCAGAAAGTGCAAGACCTTCTGAGCTTTGTCCTTAGGGTCCGCAAAGAAAGTAGGGAACACTATGTCCGTTTAGGTGGAACACAGACTACTTTAGGTAAGAATGCAGGATGCATTCTCAGGACCACCTTGTCTCTATGAAAAGTAGCGTAAGGTTCTGAAGCCACCAGTGCCTGGATCTCACTAACCCTGCGTGCAGACTTAAGACCCACCAAGAGCTGTCTTAATGGTGACAAGTCTGATGTGCGTGGACGCCATTGGCTCAAAAGGTTTGTGCAACAGGGAGCCCAACACTATATCGAGGTCCCAAACCGGGTGTGGCTTCTTGATAGGCAGGTAGAGCCTGGTGAGGCGCGCCAGATGTCTTAACCACTGGGTTGGAGGGAGAAAAAACGTCCTCCTCCGAGTTCCTGTAGGCTCCGATGGCCACCAGATAGGTACAGCATGTGTCTATTTGCACCCCTAAATGAGCAAGGTGTGCAGAGAAGGATAGCACATCATCCAACATGTAAGTAAGCGGATCCATTTCCTTTGACTCCACCCAGTGGCAAAACCTAGTCCAGTTGCTTTTGTACTGGCTCCTATTAGCATTGCTCCTAGCACCCTGTCTGAGGTCTAGGTTAGCCTGTGACAGACGTAGATGCTTTAGTGTGACCTGCTCAGGAACCACGTTGCGAGGGCCAACTTCTGCGGGGCGGGTTGGAGGACCCTGCCTCCCTGTTGCGACAGAAGATGAGCTGGGCCCAGTGGAAGGTGAATCGGAGGCTGGGCCGAGAGCCTTAGCAGCTCCGAGAACCATGGTCTTGCAGGCCACCATGGAGCTATCAGAACGATACTTAGGTGACGCGACTGCCTTATCTTGCAGATCACCCTGTGGACCAGGGGAGTGGGAGGAGATGCATATGCGTTGATGCTGTTCCATTGTAACTGTAGGGCATTGCCCAGGGAGCCGAGGCCCTGTCCCTGCCAGGACGCAAACTGAGGGCTTTTCTTGTTGTACCAGGTGGCAAAAAGAACCACCTAGGGATGCCCCCCATCTGTTTAAGAGCCCCTAGAGGACCTGATCATTCAATTGCCATTCGTAATTGTCCGCACCCAATCTGCGGACCGCCTCCAGGTTGGACTCCCCCGGAGGTGGATTGCGCTCAAGTGAATGTTATTCTCCAGAGCCCACTCCCAAATGCTGACTGCCAGGCTACATAGGGAAGGAGACCTGGTGCCACCCTGCTTGTTGATGTAGTACATGCTGGTGAAATTGTCATTTTGAATGAGGATCTCTTTGCCACTGATAAGCGGCAGGAAGGCGTTGAGAGCAAGCCAGATCGCCCTCAGCTCTAGCCAATTGATATGGGCCTCCTGCTCCTGAAGAGACCAAACTCCAAGGACGCTGTGTTTGTCCAGGGTAGCCCCCAGCACTCCCAGGAGGAATCTGTGGTGATGGTAAATTGAGGTGCTGACTGTCGGAAGGGCCTGCCAATTCTGAATTTGCTGTCCGTGCTCCACCAGACAAGGTCTTGGTGGAGAAAAGGAGGAATGCTGACAAGCTCCGCTTGGGAACCCCACTCCCGACTCCATGAGGCTGCGAAGTGCAGCTGTAATCTTCTCATTTTCAACCTTGTGTAAGGCACTGCCAGTAAGAATGCGGTCATGATACCCAAGAGGTGCTGGTACCATCAAGCTGAGGTCACCGCTCTGCTGAGAAAGTGCCCTGTGGCCCTCTTGATGGCTGTGATCTTGTCCTCCAAAGGGAAAACTCTGAGTTTGTCCCCAAGATGAGGCCCAGGAAAGTAAGGCTCAGAGTAGGCTGCAGCTGAGGCTTGAGATTGATGGAAAATACCAATTCATGGAGTATATTCATGAGGGCGGAGGTGGTGTGCTGGAGCGCTTCTTGCGATCTCGCCCCAGACAAGCCAGTCCTCCCAGGTACGGGTAGACATGGTGACCCTGCTCCCTGAGAAGGGTCGCAACTGCATTCATCAGCCTGGTAAAGACCCTGGGGGCTGAGCTGAGGCTGAAGGGTAGAACATTGTATTGGAAATGAAAGTCTATGATCCTGAACTACAGGAAGGACTGGTGAGGCGGCCAAATCGGGACGTGTAGGTAAGCGTCATACAGGTCCAGGGAGCACATCCAGTCTCCCCTGCACAGGGTCTCTGCAATAAGCGCTGGTGTAACCATCTTGAACTTTTGAAGCGGGAGGGAAAGGTTCAGGGTGGAAAGGTCCAACAAACTCTTAGGCCAGCCTGGTTCTTCTTGTGTATGGCGAAAATCCTGGAGTAGAAACCCCTGCTCCCCTGGGAGGCTGGGACTTCTTCCACGGCCTGGCTCTCTATGAGCAATCGAATTTCCGCCAACAGAGATGTTGTCCCAAACTGTGGAAGTGGAGGGGAGGAGTGAGGCGAGTGAGGAACCGGTATGCGGTAACCCGTGGACACTATGGATCAGCGAACCGTGCAGAGCAATACTGTGCGTGAAGGGCAAACCTGCCCCCACTGGTGATACGTGGACCCAGAGGGGCGTGTCATGCCACCTTTCGCTCTGAGGAGGGGGACTGAAAAAAGCCCTTATTACCCGCCTTGTGTTTGTGGCATTGCGAACTCAGAACGGTCCGGCTGCCTGGACCTTCGTTCCTGGAAGCCACGGAACCCGCCAAACACCTGCCCCTTGTCGGAACACTGGTGCGTCTGGCTGTATGTCTTGGGCGTGGCCTTCATGATAGATAAGGATTTCGCAGTCTGGGAACTGTTGATCTTATCCAGCTCCTCATCGTTGGTGGAATGAAAAAGGCTGCCACCCTAGAATGAACGGTCCAATATGCGTTCCTGGACGTCCGGGTTGAACTTGGTCACCCAGCTGTCCTCATGTATGTGGCAATGCAGATGGCATGTCCTGAGGTGTCTATATACGCAACGGTGGACTACATGATGTCCTGGGCCACCATTTTAGCTTCTGCCAGCCCCGCCTTGAAAAGTGCCTGACTGTGCAACAGAAGTTCTGGAAAGAAGTCGGCTATTTCCCGCCAAAGCCTCTGGTCAACGGCTGCAAGCATGGCATCTGCATTAGACTGACGAAAGTTCAGTGAGGCGTTGGAATAAACCTTTTTTCCCCTATGCCTCCAAGACCTTCTCCTCCTTGCCTAGAAGCGCCGGAAGACAAGGTAGCCGAGGACGCCCGAGGCTTGGAATAGAGTGAGGTCATGGCAATCACCAAAGAATGCGGCTGAGGGTGTGCCAACAGCAAGAGTAGATCCCCCTCCAGTTGCCTGTACTTGGCTTTGAGGAGCCGATTCGAAGGCTGTGTCGTTTAATCCATCCTTTTTGGCCAAGGCGACTACTTCCTTTTGCATCAGGATCCCAGTTCTGGCCGCAGGGCGTAGAGCGAGTACCTCGCCCAGGACCCCGCCTCAGGTTGTTCCACCTCGGGTTGTGGAAGCGCCAAGTATTCGGCCAAACATGCAAGTCGTTCATGGAAGGCCTTGGCTGAAGATGGCGTGTTGGGGTCCTCCTCCACGGTGTCAACCAGGGTGTCAGGGTGGTCTGGTGCCGGAGGAGGAGTGCTGGGCGCCAAAGGCTGAGGTGTGGAGACCGGAGCCGGAGGCTGGTGAGGAACCACCTGAACTGTAGGAGGCAGGGAAGACGGAATCAAAGAAACCAACGTGGGCAGCTGGGGCTGCCCAGGGGCCAAAGGCGCTGGAGCCATAGCAGCAATGACTATAGGGGCTGGCAGCGGGACTGGCGGTAGCATGTCCCTGATCGCATCCCGAAGGATGGCACCCATCTGAGGGGACCTCATAGGCGTGAGGAATTACTCAAAAAAACCTATCCTCACAGGCTGGTGGGGTAGTAGGTGGTATTGACAGAGTAGCGGGGGGCTGCTGGGGTCTGTGCGTACTCTGCCATGCTGGTTGCAGGGTATATCTGCCCTGCAACGCTGAAGGATAAGCTGCAGGCCACATACCGGGCGAAGACCAGTCCCACCTGGACAGTCTATCTCCTACCTACTCCCCTAACAGGGGCAGTGTTGGACGAGCAGCTATTTTGTCTGGCGCGGCGGCCATTTTGTCAGGCTGTATGCCACGTGCCTGGGACGTGGTGCTCACCTCGCTGAGCCCAGCTTCCTCTTGAGCTATTGGCAGCTTGAGGCCTACAATGCACCTCAGGAAGAGACCTGGTAGGCAAAGTGCCCTTGACTGTGTCGCCGGTAGTGCTGCGTACAGGCGCCCCCTCAGACATTTGTCCGTTAGTAGGGTGTAGCCCCTTGGGTGGACACCCGGTAAAATAACCTTGTGGTCCTTCAGCACTGTCTCCAGAAGTATCTAGTGACCCCCTCCCCACCCCCGGCCTGGCGGCCGATAGCTGAAAGAGCCTCGGTACCTGTGCTGGTGTGAGAAACTGAATGGTTCCTCCCACTCAGACAAGTCCTAGGAAAGGGGTTGACCTTGCGGGGTGCGATGGAAAAAAGCAGCCCTACCTTAAGCCTTGACTTGTGTTTGACAAAGCCCGCAGTGTAAGCACGTCGCGCATGGTATAACCCTCCCAGCCGTGTTCGGGGCCAAGGCAGCGGAGGCAAAGAGCGTGGGGGTCGGACATAGGGAAGAGATCCTCGCAGGACGGACACCTGCTGAAGCCTGCTGATGTCGACATGTGCCGGGAACGAGTGTAGCGCCAGACGACCGAATACCTGATTAAGACCAGAGAACAGAAGACAAGACAGTATCTGGGGAAGAGCATGTGGAATTACAAGGCCAAACCCAGGAGCACTGGTGAAAATGGTCTGTTCCAGTCGACGCAGAAGAACAACTTATTTACCAACTGTAACGTTCTTTCGACTGGATGTTCCTCCTACGTATTCCTCATCTTGTGATAATTCCTTATCTCCAGCTTCGCTGCTTCGGAAAAAAAAATTCTCGGCAGAGGGCGCTGTGCTCGAGGTCGTGGCGTCGATTGTCCCTCAACAGGCTCCGTACCGCGTTGACGTTACCGATGGTATAAATAGCTCGAGCCGCGCCCGTTGCTTCAGTTCTGTTTTTTCGATGAAATATATACAGGAGGAACACCCAGGCGTGCCCCCTGACCGATACATTCTTCGTGAGAGGAAAGGGAGTAGTTTCTTACCTGTAACTCCATTTCTCCAGCATTGGTATCTTTCATGGATTCACAGGCTTAGAATATTCCCCGTCGTCAGGCTGGGAATCCCCGGTACATTATATAGACCTTTTCCCGTAGGATAACTTTTTCGACGCTATACGTCCTATCCACCTCGTTTTGTATCATGCGTGCCCGCGCCGTCAGGACGCCATGATATAAATACAGGACCCGCCCCCGCGCTCCGTCAGATTTCGGCCCCCAAAGTAGTGGGGGAACCAGTTTGCATGCTCAGGGGAGGCAGGTGGGCGCATGTGAATCCATGAAAGATACCAATGCTGGAGAAATGGAGTTACAGGTAAGAAACTACTCCCTTCTCCAGCATTGGATCTTTCATGGATTCACATGCTTAGAATAGATTACATAGCAGTACCATCCCGAAAAGAGGAGGCGTGCATGCAAACTCACATACTTTCCTCACAATGTCCGTTCCCTATGGTCGTGTACCCATCAGCAATAGTTAACATAGAAAACGAACAATATTCAATCATAATTGTAACAAGATCTAACCCCTCAACCGGGGCGTACCTTATTGGAATAGGTGTCGAATCACCGCCTGACCCATCCGAGTATCTTCGGCATGTTGTTGTGGCAGGCAGTAATGGCGGGTAAAAGTGTGTGTAGCCGCCCAGGTAGCCGCCATGCAGATGTCCCCCAGAGGGACTCCAGACCACAGCGCCGTCGACGATGCCGCCGCTCTAGTTGAATGAGCTCTTGGGCGTCGCAGAAGAGGCTTACCAGCCTTCGAATGGCAGTACGAAATGGTAGACGATACCCATCTTGACAGTCCTTGCTTTGAAATAGCTTTGCCTTTAGCACCCAAACCATAGGCCACGAACAATTGCCTCGTTGTCCTGAAAGGTTGCGTGCGATGCAGATAAAACTTGAGCCCTTTTCACGTCTAATGTGTGTAACGTGCGCTCCGCTCCCGAGCATGGCTCTGGAAAAAACGTAGGTAAGACAATAGAAGAATGTTTATGGAACACTGAAGGAGCTTTCGGTATGAACTGTGGGTTAGTGGCAAGGACCACCTTGTTCTTGAAAAATCTTAAGTATGGTGGGTCCACCATTAGAGCTTGGATTTCCGAAATACGTCGTGCTGAAGTGATGGCCACCAGGAAGGCCAATTTCCACGACAGAAACTTTAGAGACGATGATGACATTGGTTCAAAAGGAGGTTTCATAAGAGACGCTAACACCAGATTGAGGCTCCACACCGGAGGAAATCTCTTCTCGGGAGGGAAACTCCTAAACAGACCCTTAAGGAAGTGCTTAATCAGGCGGTCGCTGAATAATGGTGCGGAATGTCGTTGACGTGTAAACCTGGAGATGGCGGCCAGGTGTACTTTTATCGACGACACCGATAAGCCCTTTTGAGCTAAGAACAGTAAGTATGGAAGGAGCTGTTCCGGCGTAATCGACTGCAGAACCAGACCTGGGTGATCCCCACACCACTGACAGAAACTCCTCCATTTGTACGAGTATGAAGTGTTTGTGGAAGGTGCTCTTGCCGCTTGCAGAATACGACGACACTCCTCCGGAATCGTTAGCTGACCAAATTCGGCGAAGTCAGGAGCCAGGCCGTCAACTTGAGGCTGTCCGGGTCGTGATGCCAAACAATACCCTCCTGTCGAGACAGAAGGTTGGGGATCTTCCTGAATCTCATTGGCTCCGCCGCCGCCATGTGCAGCAGGTCTGAAAACCACACCTGTCTGGCCCAATACGGGGCCACCAGAATCACCCGACATGGGTACTTGAGGATCCATTGCAAAGTCCTGCGGATGAGAGGAAATGGAGGGAATGCGTACAGGAATTTGTTCGTCCATGGGAAGGAGAACGCATCCCCCAGTGAGTCCTGCTGAGGCCACCTGCTTGCATACTGCGGGCATTTCCTGTTTTCCTTCGTCGCGAACAGATCGATGGAAGGATGTCCCCACTTCTTGAATACATGTTGTAGTTGCTGGTCGTTCAGCACCCATTCGTGAACTTCGTTCATTTCCCTGCTGAGGGCATCGGCCTCCACATTTCTCACACCTGGCAGGTGGAACGCCAAGATTTGCATGTTGTGTTGCAGGGCCCAATGCCAGATTTTCTGAGCCTCCATCGACAGGGACCTGGCCGTGTTCCTCCTTGTTTCCGTAGGTAAAACATTGTAGTCGTGTTGTCCGTCATGACACGCACCACGGAGTCTCTCAATTGAGGAAGAAAAGATTTTAGAGCCCACCGCACTGCTCTCAGTTCTAGCAGGTTGATATGCAGGGAGGACTCTTGTAACGACCACCGGCCTTGTACCTGTAACGTATCCAGATGAGCTCCCCATCCGCTCAGCGATGCATCCGTCACCACCGTCTTCTGGAACTCCGGTTCCACCAGAGGCATTCCTTTCACTAAATGAGTAGAAGCTCTCCACCAACATAGTGCTTGTACCAGTTGTTCGTCGATGATCAGTCTGTCGGACCAGCGACCTTGGCTCTGCGCCCAACGGTCCGCTAGAAATTCCTGGCAAGGCCTCATAAACAGACGGCAGTTGTTTATCAACGGAATGCAGGATGACATGGTCCCTAGCAGGGACATGTATTTGCGCACCGACACCCTGGTACCGCATCTCCATTCCGACGCCTTGCTTTGTAGCTTCTGTATCCTTTCGCTGGATGGTCTTACAAGGCTTGTGTGCGTATGAAACTCTGCTCCTAGAAAGACCAAGGTCCTCGAAGGCTCTACGGAGGACTTGCTGAAGTTTATCGCGAAGCCCAGTTCCTGTAAGAGGGACATCGTGGCCCCCAGACTGTTTCGTGTTTGCTCCATGGACGACCCTCTGACCAGCCAGTCGTCTAGATAGGGATAGACATGGTGACCGTCCTTCCTTAAATGGGCCGCTAAAGGGGCCAAACACTTGGTGAACGTCCTGGGGGAGGACTTGAGACCGAACGGGAGGACCTTGAACTGAAAATGCTTTCGCCCGATGACGAATCTTAAATATCTCCTGTGTCGTGGACGTATTGGGATGTGAAAATATGCGTCCTGAAGGTCTAGCGACGACAGATAATCCATGGGTTGCACTGACCTGATCACCTCCTGGAGCTTTAGCATTTTGAATTTTAAGCTCTTTAGCCATTTGTTGAGTACCCTCAGGTCGAGAATAGGCCTCCATTTTCCATTTGGCTTCTTGACAACGAAGAACCAGGAATAAACCCCTTGTCCTTCCTGTGCCACAGGAACCCGTTCTACCGCTCCTTTTTGTAGCATAAGCGCCGCCTCTTGTATTAGAACTCGAAGGTGGGGCTGGGCCGAAAACACTGGCGGAAGACTTGGAGGCTTGTTTTTGAATTGCAGCGCATGACCCATGCGAATCGTGTCCAGAACCCATCGATCTGTGGTGATGCATTTCCATTGGTCGATATGATGAGACTCGACCCCCCAGGACGTTCCGAAGGCCGTCATTGGTTGCTGGTTTGCTTGCCCTTCGTCGACGAGGGACCCGAGCCGCGTCGTCTGGAGGCTTGATAATCTCTGCCTCTACGTGCCGACTGGGATGCACGTCTGTAACCTTGTGAGGAGTATGAGGGCCTGTTAAATCCACGGTCCCTAGAGGCTCCAAAGCGGGAGTTTCCAGAAGCACCCCTGAAGGGGCGAAAACTTCTACCTGTCTGGAGGGCGCCGAGAGACCTAGCGGTATCCGTGTCTTCTTTCATCCCCTTCAAGGCTTCATCTACCTTGTCTCCAAACAGATGTTCTCCTTCGCATGGCATGTCTAGGACTTTGTACTGGACTTCAGGCCTGAAAGTAGTACATTTGAGCCACGCTTGTCGACGCAGTACTACGCCATGATTGATTTGTTTGAAACCAGCCTCTGCTAGGTCCACCGCAATATTAATAGCGTGGTTCGAGGCCTCCTCACCATCTCGTACTAGCAGCATGGCTGCTTATCGATGTTCTTCCGGCAAATGGTCTAGGATAGGGGCTATTTTATGCCACATCTCCCTATCGTATCGTGATACAATCGCCAAGGAGTTGGCTGCTCTTACCGTCGTGGCGCCTACTGAGAGCACCTTTTTTCCAAAGGCGTCCTGCCTCCTGGCCTTGCTTTCTGGTGGGGTTGAACATTTTTGCTGTACTCTGGCCTTTGATGTCAGACATTTTGGAGTGGACTCCGGAGCTTTAAACTTTTTCTCAGTACGCCCCTTAATAGCCGGTTCCGAGAACGGATGACGCATCGTCTTGAGACCTTCTTGCCACATGTGGTCCAGGATTGGGATGGCAAATACCGATTTCCTCCTTTGACCCATGTGATCAAAAAGAAAACAGTCTTTCTTTTGCTCCTCAGGAATTAGGCCGAACTCGGAACACGCCTTTCCCATCATTGCATGGAAGGCTCCCACATCATCCGGAGGAGATGGTTGTGCCTGGCTCCTCGTAGACTCCACCTCTACATCCGAATTCCATGTTGGGTCTCTCGACGGTGACAGGGAAATGTCCGACCCTGAGTCACCTCGTATAGAATCGGAATCCGATAGCTCACCCTCCTCCTGCGCTCGAGGACGATCCTTCACCGCCTGGGAGGCTGACGGGCTTCTGGTCGTCGAGCGAGCTGCTTGAGCTTGTTCGTCGACGGAAGGTACAGAAAATATCGACGATGAAGTGCCAGGCTGAGGGATCTGCGTATCCAGACGCTGCAGGAGCTTCTGAAGTGTATTAAGCACATCCAGAGACAAAACCGTCTGGGGGGTCAGCAACGTCGAGGATAGAGGGACCACACCCCCACTCGCACTCGTCGTCGACGTATTGGAAGGCCGTAGGCCCAAGTCCGACGGCTGCATAACCATGTCACCTTCTCCTTCCACCGACGACCCCGGCAAGGCCGTGTCTTGCAGCAGGACCTCAGGGGGGGCCGGGTCACAAACCTCTGGCTGCCAGGCCATAAATTGAGTCCCCGTCGACGAAGGAATCCCCACCGCTGCTGCCTGAATAGTAATAGGCATCGTCAGCGGTACCGGGGTCGACGAGCAAGTCGCCAGCACCGAGCCTTTAGACTTCGTAGCCGATTTCGTTGCCGACTTCCCTGCTGAAGCGTCTCGACTCACGGAAGACCTAGGACGGTCCCCTGAGGAGGATTTTGATGCCGCTTGCCTCTCCGTCTTAGAGGATGAGGAGGAGGAGGAGGACTTTGTGTGATGAGGAAGACCCAGCATGCTTCCCCGCATGCTTGTCCGCAGGGCATTTTTCGACAGGCCTCACTTTCTTCGAGGGAAGTTCCGACTTGCTCCTGGAGGCCGTGGAGCCAACTTCTGATGCCGGATAGGCACCCGCTCCGTCGTTAAGCCAGTCGACCAACCTTCTTTTCCGGTCTTTAAGGGTTTTTTGGGAGAAACCCTGGCATATCTCGCATGTATCCGCCGTGTGGTGCGGGTGGAGACAGTAGATACAATCCATGTGGGCATCACCTTCATAGACTTTTTTGAGTCCACATGTCGCACAAGGACGGAATAAAGCTTTTCCGGACATATTTTCTTCAGAACGTAGCTTCGCCGAAGCGAAAACACAACCTAACTTCAATTAGCAGTAACCGCGAGGATCCCACTACTTTGAAAGACGGTTGAAATCTGAGGAAGCGCGGGGGCGGGTCCTGTATTTATATCATGGCGTCCTGACGGCACGGGCACGCATGATACAAAACCAGGTGGATAGGACGTATAGCGTCGAAAAAGTTTTCCTACGGGAAAGGGTCTATATAATGTACCAGGGATTCCCAGCCTGACGACGGGGAATATTCTAAGCCTGTGAATCCATGAAAGATCCAATGCTGGAGAAGTGTAAGAAACGTAAAACTGTACTGTGGGGTAGGATGGGAGGGTCGATGAGGAATACGTGGGAGGAACATCCAGTCGAAAGAACGTTACAGTTGGTAAGTAACTTGTTCTTCGAATGGATTGTGTCCTCCCACGCATTCCCCATCTTGTGATAGGCTCCCATAGCAGTATCAATTTTGGAGGCGGGAATACTAATTTCAGTTTTCGTGGACAGAATGCAGAACTGCCTTGGCAAATAAACCCTCATTAGAGTAGGCAGTATCCAAACAATAATTTTTAACAAAAGTATGCATTGTTTTCCAGGTTGCAGCTGCACAAATGTCTGCTGTCGGGACTCCCCTCTTTAGAGCCGCAGAAGTAGCCATTCCCCTTGTAGAATGGGCACGAAGCCCATCTGGTGGTTCTTTTCCTGCTAATCTGTAGCATTCAACTATGGCTAATATGATCTAGCGGGAAATGGTCTGTTTTGTTACAGATAAGCCTGATTTATGACCAGTATAACCCACAAATAGTTGTTCATCTTGTCTGAATTTAGCCATCCTTGAGATGTAAAAACTAAGCGCCCTCTTGGGATCTAGTCTGTGTAATCTCTCCTCTTTCTTGCCCAGATGAGGAGGAGGATAAAAAGTTGGTAGTACTATTTTTTGTGACAAATGGAAGTCCGAGACTACTTTTGGCAAGAACGAAAGGTTTAACTTTAATTATCCTTATAAAAAAATAGTATATGGTGGTTTGCATGAGAGAGCCTGAAGTTCGCTAACCCTGCGGGCTGATGATAGGGCCACAAGAAGGACAGTTTTTAAAGTTAAAAGCCTCAATGGACATGAATGCAGAGGCTCAAAAGGTATGCAAGTCAAGAATTTTAGTACTAAATTTAAATCCCAAGTTGGTACATGAAAAGGTACTGGAGGGTATACATTAGTAAGCCCTTTTAAGAATTGAATTATTAACGGTATTTTGAAATATGAAACCTCTTCCGAGGAGCGCTTGAAAATGGACAGCGCAGCAAGGTATCCTTTGATTGTTCCTATCTGGAGCCCCAGATTAGCTAGATGTAGCAGAAAAGAAAGCACCATTGGGGTGCCACACTGAAAAGGGTCCACATCCTTGTCTTTGCACCAGTTACTAAACCTGTTCCAGCGACATCGGTACAAAGATTTTGTTGCTGGTCTTCTGGCCGAAAGCAAGATTTCCATTACGTCATCCGGAAGATCCCAATCCTTGCATCTCAACCTCTCAGAAACCATGCGTGAAGATTGAGTGTCTTGACCTCTGGATAGAGAACCCGACCTTCCTCTTGCGAGAGAAGATCCTCTCTTTGCGGAAGACGTATTGGAGGGCAGATGGACATGTCTAGAAGGTCCGGGTACCACGTTCTCCTGGCCCAATACGGGGCAATTAGGATCATGGTTTTCCTGAACTTTCTCAACCTCCTGATTACTTGAGGAATCACGGGGACTTGGGGAAACGCATATAGTAGTGGAAATTTCCACTCCACTACGAATGCGTCTCCTAGAGCTCCTCTTTGAGGAAATTCCCTTGAGCAGTACTGATCGCACTTCCGGTTGATCGCGGTGGCGAACAGATCCACTTGAGGGGTTCCCCAAAGGGCGAAGATCTCCAGAAGGACTTCCTGAGCTATCTCCCACTCGTGAGAGACCGTGCTCTGCCTGCTCAGTGCGTCCGCCGCCATGTTCTTCTCTCCGGCTAGGTGAATTGCCGACAGAACCTTCTTGTATTGCCCAGAACCATAGCTGCATTGCCTCTCTACACAGTTGTAGTGACGCGACTCCTCTTTTGTTGAGGTAGTACATGGCCACCGTGTTGTCCATCATTATCAGGACATTCTTTCCCTGTACAGAGGGTAGAAAGGCCTTCAGAGCTAGTCTGATTGCCCTCAGCTCCAACAGGTTGATATGTAGTTTGGACTCCGATGGAGACCAACGACCGCTGATTGTCAGATTGTTGGTGTGTGCTCCCCACCCTGTGAGTGAGGTGCCAGTCACTACCGTTATCTCCGGCCATGGTTGCCAAAAAGACTCTCCCTTGAGAATGTTGTCGTTGCAAGCCCACCATAGAAGATCCTAAGCAACTGCGCTCGGGACTTGCAGAAGATCCGACATATTCCCTGAGAACTGGGACCACTGAGTTCTGAGTGCCCATTGAAGGGATCTCATTCTCAACCTGGCCTCTGGTACTAGGAAAATGCAGGATGCCATGAGGCCGAGCAACCTGAGAAAATCGAAGGCCGGTAGACGTTGGGCATTCTGGAACTTCGTTACCATCTGCTGGATGTGGAGAGCTCTCACTTCGGTAGGTGAGACTTTTCCCGAGGAAGTGTCCAAGACTGCTCCGATAAACTGGAGCTTCTGGGATGGTATCATGTGTGACTTCTTGAAATTGAGGGAGAAGCCCAATTTGTGGAGGAAGTGGCAGGTGATCGAAAGATGTTCCTGAGCTTGTTCTGGAGAACTTGCTCTGAACAACCAGTCATCCAGGTAGGGATATATATGAATACCCCCCTCTCCTGAGACTTGCTGCCACAACCTCCAACAGTTTGGTGAAAACCCTCGGGGCGGAGGTCAACCCGAATGGCAGAACTCGAAACTGATAATGAGAATTGCCAATCGCGAGCCTCAGGTACTTTCTGTGCTTTGGATGGACTGGCACATGAAAGTAAGCATCCTGAAGGTCCAATAATACCAACCAATCTTGGAGTTGGAGAGCCTGAAGGATCTGGGAAAGAGTCACCATCTTGAACTTGTCCTTCCTGAGGAACTTGTTCAAGTTTCTCAAGTCCAAGATGGGTCTCAGTCCTCTGTCCTTTTTTGGGATGAGAAAATATGGGGAGTACCAACCCCTGTTCCTTTCCGTTACAGGTACCAGTTCTATGGCACCTTTCTCTAGCAGGGTTAAAATTTCCTGCAACAGGAGCAGATCCGGAATTTTGGCGGAGTTGGCTCCCGGTGGATGATTCTGAGGCCTTTTTAGAAAGGGGAGACAGTAACCTTGGGCTACTGTTTCCAGTGCCCAAGCATCTGAGGTAATGTCCCGCCATTCCTTCAGATGTTGAGATCCTGCCTCCCACTGGTGTTTTGTGTAACAAGGCCTCAGAGGGATTTGAAGGCGGCTGCAGGAGTGGCTGAGGATACAGATGCCGCTCCTGAGGCTGATTTTGCACCTCATCCTCGTGCTCCACGAGGGAAGTTTCTTTTGCCCCTTTGAGAAGCCTGTCCTCTTCCTCTACCAAAAGAGGAGTAGTATCGAAAAGAACAACCCCTCCAGGAAGATGAGCCGGAATAGGGTTTGAGAGGCTGGCGCAAAGAGGCGCTAAGTGATTTAGCTGCAGCTTTCAAGGTCTGAAGTTTTTCTAGGCTTTCATCAGCCTTTCTGCCAAAGAGCCTCGAGCCATCAAAGGGCATGTTGAGAAGTCTAGCTTGCACGTCTGGTGCAAACCCCGACTTCCTCAACCACACAAATCTGCGTAGCACAACGCTTGCAGTCATGGATCTGCTGATACTATCAGCAGTATCCAGTCCAGACTGGATACATTCCCCCATTGCCTCCTTCCCGTCTTTGACTATATTCAGGAAGCCTTCCCTTTCCTCGCCTTCCAGAATATGATCAGCCGCCGCCGAAATACAGTCCCACAGGGTATGGGTAAACCTGGCTAGGGTACAGGTGATATTTGCCAACTTAAGTGCCATTCTGCCTGACGTGAAAACTTTACATGCCCAGGCATCAATTTTTTTACCCTCTCTATTTGGAGGGATAGTTGGATAAGCAGTTTGTTTTGAAGTAGATGCTGCCTGAATGACTAAACTCTCTGGAGTCGGATGTTTATTCAAATAGTCAGGATCCGTTCCAGCTGGTCTATATTTTCTTGGAAAAGTGCTATCTGCAGCAGCAATAGTTTCTGGTTTCTCCCAGTTTTTCTCCACAGTCCTTTGAAGGGCCCTGTGAAAAGGGAGAATAGGATCTTTCTGAGGTCCCTTGACGATTATATCAGTCATGTCATCTTGTTCAAAAATGGGTGAAGTATTACCCCAACCCATATATTCAACTACTCTGGTCATAAGACCCCTGTACCCAGCATCTGCATGCTCTGCAGGATCAGGTTTGGCAAACTCTAATTCTGGGGATGTGTCAACTCCACTGGCAGAATGTAGAGTATCACTCAGGTCTCTCATTCTAGATTCCTGGTCAATAAGTTCCTCAGGAACTTGTCTTGTACCATAAGTAACTCCCAAAGGAGTAACCTCGTCTTCTTCTGAAGCAGACTCTTCATAAATTGCTGATATAGATTTGAAAACGTCTGACCTGGGCAAAGGAGTGAATCTCCTTTCTTCCTCTTCCATCTGCTTTGAAGGAATTGGAAATCCTTCGAAGTTGTCGAAGGGGTCTTCGAAGTCTTCCAAGATGACTTCGATAATGGCGTCGAGGATGTTTCGGCTTTGGAGTCGAAATTATCGACGCCGAAGGCGTTGACGAAGTCGAAGTCTTCGACGACTTGTGTTTCTTGTATGGCACTGGAGAAGTGCTCGACTCTCGAAGAGTCTTCGACGGTTTTACGTCGACTCGAGTTTTTTTGGATTCCTCAACGCTACCGGTCTTTGTCATGGTAGCCTTGGACTTCCCTTTGTCGTCCAATGGAGCGACTTTAGGGGTATGGCTTTTTCGAGGGTCTTTCGAGGGGGTCGGGCCGCGGTCTCAAAAACCTCCATCTTTTTGTGAAATTCTTCACACTTAATGGGAGAATCCGATTTAGTCGGACAACGAATTTCTTCGGTCGACTCTGAAGAAGAAGATGATGATGATGATGATGAGGGAGATCTATGTCTAGATCGAGATCTCTTTTGAGTGCCTAAGGCGATCCGATTCCTTAGAATCAGTCACTTTCTTGTGTCTTCTTCACGTAGCCTTCTTTGAGGCCTCCCTCCCCACCGACAGTTTACCTCTCCTCTCACGAAGAGCTTTCTCGGTCATAGATTGGCAGGACCCGCAGTCGTCGGTTCGGTGACTGGAACCGAGACAAATCCGGTGGGGATCGGTGATCAACATCTTAGACCCACAATCTGCACACTTCTTGAACCCAGTCCTGGGTGTCGAAGGCGTTGAAGATGACATTTTCTTCACAGAAGATAGAAGCGCGCCGTTCTCGATAGCGAAGCGATCGGAAAAACGGAACTGAAGCAACGGGCGCGGCTCGAGCTATTTATACCATCGGTGACGTTGACACGGTACGGAGCCCGTCGAGGGACAATCGACGCCACGACCTCGAGCACAGCGCCCTCTGCTGAGAATTTTTTTTCTGAAGCAGCGAAGCTGGAGATAACGAATTATCACAAGATGAGGAATACGTGGGAGGACATTATCCATTCGAAGAGGACTGAGGTGTGGCGCAGGCGAACAGTGAGGGGAGCGCATGCTCCCAGGACCACGCCCTGCATGCCTCTAAATTTAAAGGGGAAGATTTGTTCAGCTGAAAAAGGTTCTGTCTCCCGTCCCTAGTGAGGGATACCCATGCAGTATGGAGGAAAGGGGACGGGACGTACGAGTACTATATGCATACATGTCTAAAGAATGCATAATCTCTAAGGGAGACTAAACAACACTACAGAGTTAAAACAGAAATACACCGTTCACATATGCAATTATGTGCAAATAAAGTGGGAAAGTAAAGTGGTTAAGGAACAAGTTACTTACCTGTAACTATTGTTCTCCAGCGTTGGTCTGGCATGGATTCACATGCTCATGAATATTCCCAGTCAGGCTGGGAATCCTCACTAATAGAAAAAACAGTTTCACTTTCACTTACAAACTGTATTTCTCCTCTAAACCAATCACTGAGCTCTGTGTCATACTGCCCCCCGCCAATGGCTGCCCTCTCCCTAAGCCCCTCCTCTGACAGCCATCACAATTCGTGAAGGTGTGCGTAGACTTCCAGGTAGCAGCCCTGTAGTTGTCCAGCAGGGGCACACCAGACAGGAACGCCGTCATGCATCGATCGCTCTGGTGGAATAGGCTCTCGGACGGCCGGGCAGCAGTTGGTTTGCCATCCCTTGACAGTGTGCGATACAGCCAGAGAGCCACCTGGACATGGAAGCCTTGGACAAAGCCTTCCCATGGTTCACAGGACCAAAGTTCATGAATAGAGTATGTTGTGAATGGGTTCTTTAATCAACTTAAGAGTTGCCTTGCGCTAGTGCCGGTGTTGCATGCTAGTGAAGTATACAGAGAGTTCCCCTTGCTCTGTGTTAAAAGTATCAAAAAGGAGGTGGTAAAGTTCATGAATAGTTGAGACGACTTCCGTAAACTCTTCATGCGTGCCAAATAGAACTTCAGAGCATGAGTCACATCCAGCAAGTGCAAAGTCCTTTCAGCCAGTGACGAAGGTTTCGGGAAGAACACAGGCAACACCAAAGGCTTGTTGAGGTGGACTTCCGACTGAACCTTTGGCATGAAGGAAGGGTGCGTCTGCA
This sequence comes from Ambystoma mexicanum, assembly GCF_040938575.1. Classification (NCBI taxonomy): domain Eukaryota; kingdom Metazoa; phylum Chordata; class Amphibia; order Caudata; family Ambystomatidae; genus Ambystoma; species Ambystoma mexicanum. Next base: position 105,934,730 of record NC_090940.1, on the reverse strand, counting down.
GCAGCAACCTTGAGTCGTGAAAAGTCAGATACGGCTGTTTGCAGGATAGGGCCTGTATCTCACCCTCCTGGCAGATGTGAAGGCCATGAGGAAAGTTGTTTTCCATGATAGGAACATGAGGCGCCTGATGCATAGTCTCGAAGGCCCTCCCCCGCCCCCCATGAGCCTAGTCAGTACCACGTTGAGTTCCCACGCTGGGGCAGGCACGTTCAGACTATCCCATGTCCTCTGGACTGTGTGAAAGGACACTTGGACCTCCTCACCAGAGGATGAAATATCCGTGCCCTGGAATACAGTTGAGGCCTCACCCCTCCACCCCCCCTTTTTCTTGCACCCTGAGGGGTCGGCGGCTTCGGGCTTAGGGATGGCATCCTCTTCTCCGGTGTCTTCTCCACTGGCTTGGCAGAGGCTTCCCACCTTGGGGGCAGGGTTACTTTGGGCATTGCCGGGGCTAAATTGCCTGGGTCAGCCCATTGGCCTTCGAGAGGGCGGCCACCACCAACTCCATTGTCATCACGTGGGCCTTCTTTGGCAGGTCGGACACCTTTTCCTGCGCCTTCATCTTTTTCTGGCTTTTCCCGCAGCTTCACGGATTAGCAGATTTCCTCGTCGAGGAGGATCTGGAGCGATAGCTGGAAATGGAGGCATGTGGTGAAGAGGAGTGCACCCTGCCTGTCGTGGGACCAGCTTGCGCGGCGTCCCTGGTGGAAACAGACTTGCGGAGACTCCAGTGGAAACGGACTTGCGGAGATCCCAGTGGAAACGGACTTGCAGTGCTTGGGCCCCCACGGATGGAGCGCCCGCAAAGGACTTAAAAGACCGCTCCTCGGACCAGCAGGTCTTGGATGAGGCATGCCTCTGCTTGCTGCATGGAGCAGTGGCCTTGGTGCTGAGCCACACCATCAGCCTACTGTGACTATCCTTCACGGTTAGCTTGGAGAACCTGGAGGCAGATTTTGCAATCCACTTCCCTGTGATCCGGATAGACACAGATGCACTGAAAAGGGAGTTTCCCTCTCGACATGGTCTGGAGTAGGCCCGATGGCCTTCTGGAATCGATGAAACGGACGACTGTTGCCGTTGAGGGGTGTTGAAATTCACTGACAAACGGGTGCCTGCTTATCGGCCGAAAGGAGCGAACGAGCACACAGGCTCTATTTGACAAAAATAGAACATTTTTTTAATGGAAAAAGAGTGAAAACGTAGAATAGCTCTCGGAGCAAAACACAAGGACTCCCAACACTTGAATATGCAGTAAAATTCTGAAGATGGCTGCCAGAGGAGGGGCTTAGGGAGAGGGCAGTCATTGGCTGGGGGCAGTATGACCAGGAGCTCAGTAATTGGTTAACAGGAAAAATACACTTTGAAAGTGAAACCGTTGGTTCTTTTATCGAAGATTCCTGGCCTGACTACGGGGAACATTCATGAGCATGTGAATCCATGCCAGTACCCATGCTGGAGAAAAACGCTTTTACCCCCCCCCCCACCACCCCAATAAAATTAAGGATTGCAAACCAACAAAAGCTGGGTGTCCCATTAAAATCAACAGAATGAAATAAGCAACATGATTTCCAAATACTTACTAAGGAGGTGACCAAGAAAAGACAATATTTATCTCAGTCAGCAGATTACCTCTAAACGCTGACATTTTCAGCACCTGTGAAACATGCTCCAGAATTTTGGTAGCCACGTTAGTTTTGTTCACAGAGATGTGACCAAGAATTACTTGACTCATCAGGTTTTGCGTAGTATCATAAAATACTTGAGCTCGCTCACCCTAAATTGTTGCGATGCAGGTTTGTGCTTGACCCAAAGGATTCTGCCAAAAAAAAAAAAAAACATGCTGAAGCTGTATATGCACGCTGATGCTTAGATCCTGGATGATGGTCCGGTCGATTTGTCTAAACCCAATGCTTGCGGCAACTGTTGGCGCTTCATTTGGGACAATTGCTTTTGTCTCCTCGGGTATGGGTCATGTGTTAACACCCTGGCCTGCCCCCACATTTTTTTTAATTGAGGCATGGGAGTCTGGTTTCTGATCCCCAGCAACTTAATACAAAAGCCTCAAATCTGAACCATTTGGTTGAAAATTATGCAGGGAAAAATCATATCCATCAGAACCAACTTCACCTGTAAGGTACGTTTTCCATCTCCTCTGCGGGCTGCTTACCTTTGAAAGATTCAAACAGCAAAGCTTAACAGTTTAGGAAGGAGGGGCCTCGTCTTACGGTCCAGGAAAATAAAAGGAAATCATGACTAAAGATAAGCTGCACTACAAGATCTTCCAAACAAAGCCTCTGCCCTACCATCAGAGTCCAAGAAGCATCTCACAAATGTGTGCAGGTTAAATAAAGCTTGGAAAAACACCTTTACCAATGCATTCTGTACTCATCTGATCTAGTAATGTAAGGGCTCAGGGCCCTATTTGGGTACAGCCTGTGTACATCTTCACCACTCTCAATAGACTAGGCAGAGGAAAAACCACTGGAAGTTAAACTTCCAGGTACTTAAGCACTTTGCTAATGCCCTTAGGTAAGAAACACTGCAAACCCCAAAGTATCGCCTTATCATAGATAAATACTCTGGGCCCGTCAGCCGACAGAGCCTACCACTCACTCGCCTGCCCAAGCCATGTTTTGGAAACCAAAAAGACAGTTTTCAGAGCCAGTAACATGAAGTTGCAACTGTACATGGGCTCAAAAGGCAGAGCAATCTATGTCAGGTACAAATTCCTACTTACTTGCCCCGGATGTATGGATGCACATGGATACTGAATGACTAAACCCTTAAAAAAAATTGAACCACTGCTGGGATCCTGCAAAAGAACCATGCTTGGGCCGCTGCAAAAATATAAACAATGTGACTAGGCATTTCCTCAATGAAGATCGCTGTAGGTCAGTCTTCACAAGAAAGTGTGAAATCAGCATCAAAGCTACAAAGGAAAGAGCCGAGGTGCTGCTGATCATAGCAACTTAAGAATCACAGCAACAATCACTAGCACATGTTTGTGAATTGCCCAATCCATGAGGCCCAAAACATCCTCAGACAGACCTTGAACTCTCAGGCTTTCATAAACCCATTGTCAAGCAGGATGCTGCCTACGTTCACACCGTAAACCCTTTCCAACACTTGGATCAATATGTCCAGTAACAATGGAAGCCTCAGACTCAGATTTTGGAGGCTCTACAAACCACACCGTCTGTTGCCACCTCTGGTCCACCAAGATAATCCTTCTTCTGAAGTAACTTAGTTTCTGCTGGACCGGCCACAGCTGAGTAAGCAGCGGCAATGCAAAACATCAGCCCAAAGTTCCATCAGGTCCACAAATCACCCAGAAGCCACCACCTTTTGAAACCTCCCTGAATCCCAATTGGAGAACTTTAAAATGAGCATACGTTGAAAAAAAAAGTTGAAATGTCAATTTGTCATTTGCTCTGATAAACCTATGCTGCATTGTCCAAAGTGAATTAGACTTCCTTATAGTGAGCAAAAACCGCAGCCTGTATGAAAATTCCCCTCATCAGTTCAAGCACCGACCGTACCCCCCTCCCAACTTGGTGACTTCACTAAACAGCCTATAGGTCAGGGTAAACCCTCCACACCAGTCAGACATAAGTGGGCTGCCACGACGGTTAACACAGTGAAGACACTTGAAACTGATGTTAGACAAATGCCAGTGCCCACCTCCTGTAAGATATTAAGGTTAATCATTGTGGTGACTAGAGTACTCCTAGACTTTCATCCCCTTTCCTCCATCCTTGTGGATGTCCCCCAACATGGAACAGTACTGGAACCTTTGTGCGGGACATGGCACCAGGCGTGGGAACGCCCCCGAGACCCCACCCACCAGCACCTCACCTTAGTCTCCTTTCAACAGGGACGCTTTAATGCCTGGCTATGCTAAACATTTTAGCCCCTGGCATACAAGTGGGGGTAGGTGGGTGGGAAGCATGGAGGAAAGGGTACTAAGGACTATGAGTACTCTAGTCACTACAGCAAGTAACTAATTACTCATATGTCCCGTCTCCTTTCCTCCATCCTTGTGGGTGATTCCACCAAACAAGAGCACTGGGTGGAGCTGCGACAACCTGCCTCATATTAGCTGATTACAACTCAAGAAGCATGTCTCTGAAAGGCGACCGCCATAGCCTTTGCCCTGACCGCAAAGGCATGGATCCCTGCAGGAACCAGCTTACACGTGGCCGTATATGCCTCAGAAATGGCCTGGAACATCCAACGGGCACAAGAGCTTTGAAGCCTGGGTGCCAGGAAACAAGCCCCCAAAAGTGATGAACAAAGCCTCAGACTTCCTGAAGGGTTTCGTCCGGGAGAGATAGAACTGAAGCACTCTCTATAGGTCCAAGGAATGAAACTCCCTTTCAGCCTCTGATTGAGGGTTCAGAAATAACTTGTCGGCAAATTTCCCGATTCAAATGGAATGGAGAGACCACCTTGGCCAAGAAGTTTGGATGAGTGCCCAAGATGACCTTGTTTTGAAAAGTGGTGAAGGGTTTGCACAACAACAAAACCTGAAGCCCGCTGACCCTGTGCGCCGAAGTGATCACTACCAAGAGCACTGCCTTGAGTGGCACCAACCTGATGTCCACCAATGCCATTGGCTCAAAGGGCTTGCGCTGCAAGGACGCAATTACCACACTGAGTTACCAGACTGCATGCGGCCTATGGACTGAAGGAAAGTGTCAGGACAGGCCCTTGAGGTGAGCCTTAACCACTGGGTTGGCCGGTGAAAAAATGTGCTCTAGGGAATTCATGTAGGCCCCAATGGCTGCCAAATCAGTGCAGCAGGTATCGACCTGAACGCTAGAATGAGCCAGATCAGCAGAGAATGCCAGAATGTCGTATAGGAAGCATGTGCAGGGGTCCAGTCCCTTGTCATGAGCCCAGTGGCAGAACCTAGTCCACTTGTTCTTGTACTGACATCGCTTAGACGAGCTCCTAACCACCCGTATGATGTCCCAGTTGTCGCCCGTGATCTGGGCATGGTGTAGTCCCAGCTGGTCAGTAGCCAAGCCGCTAGGGCCAGCCTTGCTGGGTCTCGGTGCTCCACTGCCCTGCCCTTCTGCGCCAGGAAGCCCCTGCTGGGGATCATGAGAAGGACCGGCCCCTGGGAACACAACTGCAGCAGATCCAAGGACCAAGCCCCCAATGGCCAGTGGGGGGCAATCAGGATGAGGGTGCAGCCCATCAAGGCTCGGAATTTGTCAAGGGTCAGCTGAAGCAACGGAGGACTAAACGCATAGCACCTACAGCCGTGCCAGCAGAGATGGAACACATCCACCAGAGACCCCTGACCCCATCCTGCCCATGAAGCAGACCGATGACACTTGGAATTCAGAGGAGATGCGAATAAGTCCAGATCAGGGTACCCCCATCTGTGGACAGACCCTCACCGACACCCTCTTTGTTGTTCCTTTGCCAGATCTATGGACTCTTCATATGATGCCTGTGCTCTGTCCTATCTCCTCCTCTCCCATTATTGGTGGCACTCGCTGGGAAGTTCTCATGGCTTCCTTCGACGCCTCTAAAGTCATCATTAATGTCTACCTTAATGGCACTGTCATGGTCCAATACCCTCAGGCCAATCTCCTTTTTGATGGGAGCTTCCCTCGTCTCATCAATTTTCTGCTTTCTCCTCTTCTCCCCCCTTGGCTACCTTGCCCCCTCTCTCTTCCTCCTCCTGCTGCTCCTCCTCCTCCTCTGCCCTTCCTAGGGCTCTTTCTCCTCCACAGGGCATACCTCTGATCTGTACACCTCACCAGAAGGTCTTTAAGGCTGGCAACCTTCTTCATTTTACCACTCTCAACTCTCGCTCTGTCAAACACTCCTGACATCTGCCACCTCCTTGAAGAACTAGACCTTGATGTCCTTGGTCTTACGGAGACATGGTCCGCAGCCAGCTCTGTCACGAGCTTTGACACACTCCTCCCTGATGGCTACAAGATCCTCTCCGCACCAGGATCCTCCCGGTCCGGTGGTAGGGTAGCCCTAATCTTTCCTGAGTGGATTCCTGCCTCTATCATTCCCACACACACATACTCCTCTTTTGAACGCCCTGTCTGTAGGCTCTCTCTCTCCCCTACCCATTCTCTTACTGTGGCCATCATCTACCGGCCTCCTGGTCAAATCACCTAATTTCTCTAAGTGGGCGGACCTCTCCTCCTCCCTTCTGGCCTCTACCACTCAACTACTCTTCCTTGGTGACCTCAATATCCATTTAGACTCTCCTTGTTCCTCCTCTGTACTCTTCCGTGACCTCAGACTCCCTCTCCATCCTCCCCTCTGGCCCGACTCAATCTGCAGGGCACACACTGCTTTGATCTCCTCTGACCTCTCTCTCCATCCCTCTGACCACTCCTCTCTCCTGGAGCGATCCTTCCCTCTCCTCATCTCTCCCGCTCTTTCCCACCAAGCCAAGCCTACTCACAACAATGCCACCTACCTTCTCGGACATCCGGCCCATGAAGCGTGTGTCAGTTGAGGCTTTCGCTGCCACCTTCTCTTGCCCCCCCCTACCCCCTCCACCTCCACCTCTGGCTGTCTCACATCCTGACACAGCCCTGTCTCTGTTCTACTCTTCAATTTCTGATACTCTTGATGCTCTTGCCCCTGTCATGAGGATCTGTTTGAAGTCCAAAGCCAAGTGCAATTCCTGGTATGACTCCGACCTAGCTACACTTAAACCTAAATGTAGGGCAGCTGAGAGGAAATGGAGGGCTTCTTGTTCATCCTCTGACAAACTGGCCTAACGCCTGCTCCAAAGACAATACTGACTCTCTGTCCTCACCAAGAAGAGAGTCCACATTCAAGCTCCTGTCTCTGTGGCATCTAACAACTCGGGCGAACTTTTTAAAATCTGCAAGAAGCTGGCCAACCCTGCTGCAGTCTCTACCCCTCCTGTTGCCTCCCGGGCTCTTTGCAATGCCTTTGCCTCTCACTTTATCTCAAAAACCCAGGACACCCTGCCCCTCCTCTCCCCTCTCTGTCTGTGCTTGCTGACCCTCCTTCAGCCACCCCCCACCCTCCTTTTCGTCCTTTTCTCCCCTGATCCTCTAAAACCATCAAGGATCACATTGACCTCTTCGCTCTAATCTTTGCTGATTTTTGAAACCAACCCTTTGTCTCGGGATTCTTCCCCTCCCCTCTGAAGCACTCCCTTGTGCATCCTCTTCTCAAGAAACCCACAGCTGATCCTTCTTGTCCAGCTAACTATCGCCCAATTTCCATTACCCCCTTTCTGGGCAAACTCCTGGAAAAGCTGGCCATCTCTCAGCTTAACCTTCATTCCAATTCTGTTGGCTGTCTCCATGTCCACCAGTCTGGCATCAGAGCTGCCAGAAGCACGGAAACTGCTCTCCTGAACATCTGTGAAGATCTGCTCTACAACCTGGACTCTAACATGCCCTCTGTCCTCATCCTACTCGATCGCTCTTCTGCCTTCGACACGGTCAACCATACCATCATGCTCAACCATCTCCGTGATACCCTGGGTATCACTGATCAGGCTCTGGTCTGGCGGACCGCTTTCCTCTCTGATTGACCTTCCCAGGTCCAACTTGGGTCCTTCCCATCATCTATCTTCCTCTCTACCTGTGGGGCTACCCAGGGGTCTAACCTCTCGCCCTGGCTCTTCAACCAATACCTGGCAACTCTCGCCCCCTGCATTGCCATTTTCTGCTCAAATTTCCAGTGCTAAGCTCACAACTCATTTTCAGGCTGCCCTCGGCCACCTCCTCTCCCTTTCATCTCCGATTGCCTAACTGCCATTCAAGATTGGTGTGCCGCCAATGATCTTTGTCTGAATGCCAGCAAGACTGAGATCATCCTCATCGGCACACCTTCACCATCCTTCCCATCAATCTCTGGCCAGCCTCCCTTAGCCCTCCTCTTACCCCCACCTGCGAGGCTAAGACCCTCAAGGTCATCTTTGACGCCACACTTTCCTTTTCCACCCACATCGCTGATGTCTCTAAAAAGTCAAACTTCCTACTGCACCTCCTCAGAGGTACTCTGCCTTTCCAATTTCCCACCAAAGCCTCTGGTTAACGGCTGCCAGCATGGCATCTGCATTGGCTTGACGAAGATGCAGGGACGCGCTGGAATGCAGCTTCTTCCCGTACGCCTTCAAGATCTAAGATCTTCTCCTCCTTGCCTAGCAGTGCCACGGAGGAAGAGGCCGAGGACTGAGGCTTGGAGTATAGTGATGCCGCAGCGATCACCGAAGATTGCGGCTGAGGGTGAGCCTATAGCAAGAGTGTATATCCCCCTCCATCTGCCTGTACTTGGCATCCGCGTGCAGATTGACCGGCTGGACATAGTGAGGCTTGAGCCAGCCCTTTTTGGCCACGGCAACTACATCCTTCTGCATCTGGATCCCTATTCTCGCTGAGGGACGTAGCGTGAGGTCTTCTTCCAGGACCCCCTCTGATGGTTGCTCGACCTCTGGTTGAGGAAGGCCCAAGTACTATGCCAGCCCCATAAACGTTCATGGAAGCCCTTGGCTGATGACGGTCTATTGGGGTCCTCCTAAGAGTCCAGTTGGTCTGGGGCCGATGGAGTGGTGCTGGGAGCCGAAGTCTGGGGTGTGGAGACCGGAGCCAGAGGCTGCAGTGGAGGATGGTACGGAACCATCTGCACTATCAGTTGAAGGGCCGGAGCGGGGGGCGGAGGTTGAACAGGGGTGCCTGTACTGGGGTCTGCGGCGCCTGAGCAATTGGCGGGAGCATGTTCCTGATGGCGTCCCTGAGGATGACCCCCATCTGAGGAGATTTCATGACCCTGAGAAACCTTTCAAAAAATCTGTCCTCACAGGCCGGAGGGGTGGTAGGCGATATTGACAGGGTAGCGGGTGGCTGCTCGAGCCGTTGCGTACCCTGCCCATACGGACGCAGCAGAAACCTGCACTGTGCAAATGAAGGGTAGGCTGCAGACCACATACCTGGTTGACACCAGTCCCACCTTGACACACGTTCATCCACCTGCTCCCTACCTTGGTGCGGTATCTTGCGGCTGTCAGAAATGTCTGGCGCAGCAGCCATTTTGTTGAGCTGCCTTCCACGTATCTGCATCATGTTGCTTGGCTCACTGAGCAGAGCCCCGTCCAGGACTCTTGTGTGTGGATCATGAGGCCTACCCTGTTCCTCAGTCCGAGACCTGGTAGGCACATCTGCTGGTAGAACTGCATATAGGTGCCACCTGACATGTTGCCGGTATTAAGGCGTGGCCCCTCGGGTGAAGACCAGGTAAAAGAAACTGCCGGCCCCTCAGCACTGCTACTGGGAGGATCCACTGACCCCTCGGTCTGCCGGTAGCTGATCTAGCCTTGGCACTCATGCTGGTATGTGAACCTGAGCAGTTCCTCCCTTGCGGATGAGTTCCTGGCAAGGAGTATCCCTTGTGGGGTGCGCTGGAAAAGAGTGGCCTTATCTTGGGCCTGGATCGATGAAAGTCCTTCAGGTCCTCTGGAGGCAATCTCTGGAAGAGCTCCCTCCACCTGCCTAGTCTGTTCTTCAGAGACCTCGAGAAAAGCGCGTCGCCCATGGTACAAGCTTGCCAGCCATGGTTTGGGCCAAGGCAACATAGGCAGAGGGCGTGGGGGTCTGAAGTTGGAACGAGTCAGTCACAGGATGGTCACCTGCTGAACCCTGTAGAAGTCGATATGCACCAGGGAGGAGCGTAATGCCCGAGGACCGAGTACCTGGATAAAAAGACAGAAGAGAAGTATCATCCGTGTGTTGAGTTACATGGCAGAAGCCAAACCTACGAGCGCTGGTGATTTCGGCCCGTTCCCATTAACGCGGAAAAGGGGACTGGGGTGTGGCACGGGAGGGCAGAGTCAGGGCAGTGCATGCTCCCCGGGCCGCACCCCTGCCCACCTCTATATTTAAAGGGGAAGATTTTTTTTTCTGGTGTACAAGGTTCCGTCGCCCATCCCTTGGGACACCCATGCAGTATGGAGGAAAGGGGATGGGACGTAAGAGTACATGGTGGTGGTGTTTGTTAAGAAAGATCTCTCTTTACTGCACCTTTAATTCCATTTTAATGGACCGCTAAACTTTTTGCTTTTATTTGTTATCCTGACCTGTACTTTTTACAGTGCAGTGAACACTCTTGCTCATTTGTTATGAGGAAACGGACATGTCCTACAGACTGTCAGTACTGGGAAACAGGATTTCCCTTAGTCTAATTACTACTTTTAGTAACTTGTGTTAACTTTTTATCATTGTACAATGCAGTACAACGGGGTACACTTTTGTTTTTGCCCAATACTAACACTCAAGAGGATTTTTGGTTACTCTAGGTGTGCTAAATGGACAAGTTGGTGGCAGCAGTTAGCATTTTTTGGTGCTTTTCGTTTTAGCATTACTGTGTTTACCGCGTTTGGCTACCAACTATGGCTAATGACAAAACATGGTCATTTTAAGAGGTTTTTCACTTGTCCTTTGGCCATCTTGTCATTTAGCCTTCGTCCTGGCTTGTGAGGCCAGGAAAATCCTTATATGGACGTCCAGTGCCCGGGAAAGCAGATGCTTTTGGAGGGATATGTATGTTTGCTGGCAGGATGTGGGTTTGGACACTGGTCTCAATCCACAAATTGGTTGCAGTGTGGCTGAGTTTTATGCAAGAGTATTCTGACCACTGCTGGGGTGTGGGGCTAGTTCTGCTAGTGGGAGTGTCTGCTCTTACCTGGCTTTTGGGAAAAAGAGGACCCCTGCACCCACTCCTGGAGAGTAACCTGAAGGAGCCAATACTCTTGTAGAGCTGTGAAACACGTGAGGAGACTGGAGTCTGAAGGAGACCTGGCGACCAACTTTTGCTGCTGTCCTTGAAGAGCCCTGTCTTGCTATTGATCTTCAGCAGTCCTGTGAAGGAGCTGCAACCCGTGGAGTGGAGGTAACATTCATTCCTGAGGTCTGCTCGGTACCCTGCGAGGAGAAACCTTTGGAAGTGACCCAAAACTGCCCTGCAGCTCACCAGCTCTGAGTTTAGGCCACTGTGCTGCCGACATCACAGTTCCGTGTTGAGGCCTGGAACTTCGGGGATCCCCAGCTTGTCCTACAAGACTTAATCAGTGAAATTTCAGAGTCCTAGCTTCAAGGGGACCCGAAATAGGATGTGAAAGTCCGGCCGCGGCAACTGAGTCCCTTTGCATCGCCGTATTACAGTGACTGTAGTCCGAAACAGCTCAGCTGAGTTGAGTCCAGTCATGAGAGGGTTCCTGCACAAGTGTTATGCTGCATTCTGCCACAGAGAGTCCTCGCACCAGCCAAATACATGGACCAGAAATCTGCGCAAACCTGCAACCCCTGCGAATCAGGGACTCAGTCTGATGGAAGGAAAAACTACCTCAGACCTTCCATTGACCTGCCAAGTCGGGTGGGTGTTAAGAGTGGTTCTTAACTGCCCCTTTACTCCCTTTGAGTACACTTTCGGTAGTTCGAATAACGTCTCCTCTAATCCTTAGAATCGTTTACTGGACCCCAGAGAACCTACCTTTGTATTTTTATTATTTATTTAATGCATTTAAATTGAAAAACAAGGTTTTAGCAACGTCAAGTAAGGCAACTATAAAAGTTATTTAAACAATTAACCACTTAAAAAATAATAAAATAAAATTTATGTAAATGAGAAGTTAAAACTAAAAACTGAGCAAGATGGGTCAATTCCATTCAGTTCACAACCAGAAAAAATAATAATAAAAAAAAAAACAAATCACCGGGCCGGTGGCAAAAGGAATTCTTTCAAGGAATTGTACAAGTGCAATTACATTTTTAGTTTGTGAACCATAAATTGACAAGGGCCACCACAACAAAGGGTCAGCAGCTGAAAATTCAGAAAATATAGATCTAAAGTAGTTAGTACGAAGATCTCTCAGCCCGGACACCACGTCACGATATGAACCAAAGTTTCAATTTCACCAAAATTTCTACAAAATCGGTACTGGTTTCCCTAAGACAATCACTGAATAGCCTGAATCTCATTTGGAAGATATAAATTCAGATGAAAAAGTAAAAATTGGTCTCTGTTTTTTTTTGTCTGGGAATTGTTTCAAATACAGACACACGCTGTTCAGTTTCCAGCCTTCAGGGGGCAAGTGTGCTACCATTCGGTAGCTGCTTGCAACATCCAGAGTCTGGATCCAGTCGAAGGTTTTTAATTTTACCTTGACTCGTGTAGGGTTCGTCATCAATTTCTCAAGATTGCTTCCAATGCAATTTAAACATCCTGTCATTCCCAAAAACCAATCTGGAAGTGATGGATTATCATTCTGCGTTGTTTCATTATAAATCAACTCCAGAATTGGTGGTCTTGAGGTAGCAAACCAGTTACTAAAGAAAGCCAATCTATTCCAAATGACCAAACATCTCGGGGATGGGAGGCCCAATTCACGACAAAGGATGGCAATAGGTATTGATGATGGGACTCCAGCACTCGTTTCCAGAACAACCCCTCAAGGCCGGTCCACAAGGATTCAGAGATATTGAGCATGGCCTCAGTCCCATAGGTTACAGTGGTCATGACTTTCGACTTATAAAATCGAACTACCGGGAGAAGAGAAAATCGTCCACATTTTCTATTGATTACACACGCCTGGCAAGTTAATGTTTTCATTTCTCCCAAAAGGTAAGATAACATGGGCGCTTCAGATCTTAGGTAACTTAGCCAGACCCCAAGATATTTAAAGGATTCTGCATGTTCGATCTTCTCACCGCCAATTTGCTATATGGGCTGGTTTTTAGATTTGACAGATAGGACAAAACTCAGTTTTTGTTTTCCACTTAATCTCGAGCCCATTCTGAACTATTTAATTTGGAAGCGTATCGAGTTGCCTCTGGAGGCCCACCGGAATCTGATCGATGAGAACTACATCGTCAGCGTATAACAAGCAGGAAAGATGGACACCACCCACTTTAGGGGGAAATGCTTTTGTAGTCAGGGATGTGTTCCAGAAAAAAATTAAAAAGAGCTGACAACACTGGACACCCCTGTTTCACGCCTCTGCAGGTCTTGATTTCTTTAGACAAGAGCCCCACCTGGTTAAGTCCAACTCTTAAAGAAGTGTCAGAATGCAGGGCCCTAATAGGTTCACAAATAGCAGTGGGACAGCTCTTTTTTGACTACAGCAGACCTCCGTCTACCTGGTCAAAGACCTGGACTAGGTCCATAAAAAGCATGTAGATTTTCATCTTACGTCTCTGAGATTTCCCTCAGGGCCTGCAGCAAAAAGATGTTAACGGCTGTACCCAAGCCCTTCGCAAAGCCCGATTGGAAACGGTCATAGCTGTTAGTAGACCTACACCAACCGTGAAAATGGTCCAAGAGAATCGTACCATACAGTTTGCCAGGACGTCGAGGAGAGCATTAGGGCGATAGTTCTTAGGTTCATTCCGATCGCCTTTTTTATAAATCGGAACCATGTAGAAATTAATTAGCCGATATGGGGTTTGCTCTCCATACATTCAACGATATGAAGTTGCCGATGAATTTCTACAGTACAATCTAAAGAATAAAACCATGAACACCGATTATGAAAATGGGGAGATTTGGAATTCTCAAGGTGAAAAGTTATTTATTTCCCAACTCCTTGCCATTGCTCGTAATAACGACCTGCCATGGATTGAACCTTCATTCAAAACCATTTTTGCTGCAAATCCGGGACTAACTACAACATAGAGCAAGGCGAAGTGGACGCTCAAAGTTCTCTTCTGGAATTCGTGTGGATATCATAACATCTTAAAATGGGTCTCATCTTTTCCACCAATACTCTTTCAAGAAACCATGAAATTATATACATTCATTATTCCTGACTACTGTACTTACTGTGCTTTTGCTAGTAAAGGCTTGGAGGGGCACTCCTCGGGTGAGCTTGCAATTTGTATAAACAACTCCATTGATTGCTATTCTAAGATGGTATATTCATCCGTTCACATTTTGGCAGTTTCTGTAGATTTAAAGAGATTGGAGTGTAACCCGCTACTGTTGATTAGCTTGTATTGGAACCCACTGAAACATACAATTGGTGAAGTATTTGATGATATTGATGGATGCTTAGAATACGCACTCACACTTAATAACAATTTTAAAGTCATTGTCGTGGGGACTTTAATTCTTTATGTAGGGAAAATACTGAAAGATCAAACCAAATTCATACTCCAAGATTGAAATATATGCAACAAAGTGGCGATAAATGGCGACCATATTTTAGTGACTTTGGAAATTTCATTTATCTACTATAATCAACCAACACTTGGATATACATGGAAAAGAGGCACATCCAGCTCAATGATTGATTACTTCTGCATGTCTGATTCGCTGTTATCACCATTGATCGTGCAGATAAAGAATTTATGGGCAGTGCTCATGCCCCTATACAACTGTCATTGTCCATTGATTGCAACTCATGAGATGATGACTTCTTGCGGGCAATAGGGCCCAAGTGAATGCAAATTTCAATTGGATGGAATCCACTCGTATATAGGAAACTAGTAGAAAAAGTCTCTAGCGGGTTACATAGCAGGGACGACTTCAATACGCCAGAATTAAAAGAGGCGCAATATTGGGATAAAATAGTGGTTGTGGCCATAGCAAATGCTCTATCCCATCTCTTAAGTAATCAAAAAACCCTTATGATGGAAACCTGGCACCCATTCGATTTCGATATTAAATGTCTAAAACAAAAGAAAAATAGAGAATTACAATCTAAAGAGAGAACATATAAGTGTGACCCCAATTTGTGTATCTTAAAAATAGAATTACACACATTTTTAAGAACAAAATCAAAGAATTACACCTGCACCAATATAACAACCAAAACTGATCTGATTAGAACTATTTCTAAGAATAGTAGATATGTGTGGTCCGCAATTAAGAAAAATAAATCTGCCAGTAGTACTGATTCAAAAAACATGATTCAAGCTGACACATGGAGGGCCTTTTTGAGTTTCCCCAGTGATTAGCCATTCGTCCAGATAAGGGTATACTGGCATGGACTTTCTGTGCAGGTGTGCTGACACTACTGCGAGCACCTTTGTGTATACGCTTGGTGCCGAGGCGATGCCGAATGGGAGTACTTTGAACTGGTACTGTACTCCTGCCATCCTGAAACGCAGGTATTTTCTGTGCACAGGGTGCATTGAAATATGAAAGTAAGCATCTTTCATATCCAGCGTTGTCATGTAGACTCGCCATTTTAGGAGTGGAATCACCTCGTAGAGCATGGTCATACGAAACCTTTGGTGTTTGACATATGTTCGCAGGGCATAGGTCCAATACTGGGCACACGGTAAGGTCTTTCTTTGGCACAAGGAAGTATGTTGAATAAATACCCTTTTTTACCTCATTTGCCGGGATGATCTCTATGGCGTCCTTCTTGAGCAGAGCCTTTATTTCCTCCAGCAATATGCTTTGTTCTTCTGCTGTCATTTTCTTCTGTCTCAATGGGCGGTTGGGTGGTTTTTGAAACAACTCAATATAATACCCACCTGTCACGCTGGACAACGCCCACTTGTCCGACGTTATCCCCTCCCATGCTTGGGTGAAGTGAGAAATTCAGCCCCCAACTGGAGTTGCATGGAAGGGGACCTGAAACAGTGTCTCATTGTATGTGAGGGGTTGAGCCTCTCCCAGGTGAGGTTCTGCCCCTTCCTCTGCCGCTTTTATTTCCTCTTTGAAAATTGGACAAGGAACCTTGGCCTTGTGACTAGCCCCATGACAAGGACTGTCCACCTTGAGAGAAGCCTGACGAACGTTGCGCACCCTGGCCCCAAAATGTCCTAGAGTTTAGAGAGCTCTGTTGGGAATATGGTTTGTCAACTGTCCAAGGGATTTAAGTGTCACACTCCTTGGCACTCGGGGGCGTTTTCTAAGGCCTTCCCTAATAACACATTTGGCTCCACTTGCATGTTTAAGAGGGTTGCTCGAGTCTCTAGCATGAACCCTGACTGTCTAAGCCAAGCGTGGAGCTTGATGAGCGTTCCCTCCGCTATGATGTGATCTGCTTGCCTTCTGCGATGGTCTTTAGTAATTGAGTCTTTAGTGGTTCTGGGACAGCTTCTATTCTGCGTTCCAGAGCATCCCATTTGTGGCAGCTGTAGCTAGCTAACGTCATCATGTGGTTAGCAATTCTGGTATGCTGCAGAGGAGGCAACTTTTCTCCCGAAAGTATATATCTTTTCGCTCTCCTTGTCTGGTGGGGCTTCTACCGACACCAGTGGAGTGCCTGCCCTTTTCATGGTGGTGGTGACAACTAGGGAATCTGGTTTGAGCTGACCCCTAATATACAGGTAAAGTCTGTGGGCACAGTTCTGAATAGCTTCTCAATTCTAGGGTTGACCGCCCTTGTGAGACTAGGCGCCAGTAGGGATGGTTGGTTAAGTCTTTGGACGGACTGCAAGAGTGTTATAAACTGGGTGGTGGACCTTGTGCATCCAGAAAGTCTTCCACAAAGTCTTTGTCGACCTGTGCCTCCTGAGTGTTGATATTAAAATGCTGTGGCGCCTTTAGTTGCAGTTCATTGTACTGGAGCCGATTGTCAATAGGCGAATCTGCTACCGGCTGGTCCTGGTGGTTTGGCGACTGGATCACATAAATGTCGTCATCGTCAAACTGGTCTTGGCCATAGAGGTCCCCCTGAGACCCTGGGTCTGTTTGGTCATCATAGTACAAGTCCCAAGAGAGGTCTTGGTATGTCTGAGGTGTCTTGGAGCGTCAAGGCCGGGGTGCCTAGAGCAGAGGTATTAGGCTGCATCTCAAGACGAGACCTTTTGGTAGGGGGGTGCCTGCTGTGCTGATGCCCCTAGCTGTGAGACATCTTTAAGAATTGTCAATTGGTCAGGATGTCTGTCCATGCAGTTTACGAAACACGACATTCTCTTTATAATTTTATAGAATTGTTCAGGTGTATTTGCATGTGGGTGGGAAACCTGACTTTGGTGGCCTATGAGGGAGTGACATCCTTGTGGTGTATGGCCCCTGAGAGGGTGTCCAAGGTGATGGAAAACCCCATCTGTCTCTCTTTTGGGGCCAAGGTCGTTGAAAAATGAAACTTTTCAGCAACCTCTTCTTAAGCAGAGAAGCAGAGAAGCACTAAAGTGTTTCTTAATTAGTTCTTGTATTTTCAGCGTTTTCTTTGGGATGCCGAAACACCTTTCACTGCCTGTTTTTCGGCACACAAGGAACAAGTTACTTACCTGTAACTGTTGTTCTCCAGCATGGGTCTGGCATGGATTCACATGCTCATGAATATTCCCCGTCGTCAGGCTGGGAATCCTCGGTAAAGAAAAAACCAGTATCAGTTTCGTTTCTGATCTGTCTTTCGTAGTAACAACCAATCACTGGTCTCTGCGTCATACTGACCACAGCCAATGACTGCCCTCTACCTAAGCACCGCCTCTGGCAGCCATCTTCAGATTTGGAAGCACGTGAAGTGGCAGTATGACCAAGTGAAGAGCCGCAGAGGGGTAGGCGGGAGGGTTCGCATGTGAATCCATGCCAGACCCATGCTGGAGAACAACAGTTACAGGTAAGTAACTTGTTCCTTCTCCAGCATGGGGTCTGGCATGGATTCACATGCTCATGAATAAAGAATACATAGCAGTACACACATGCACAACCACGGGAGGTGGCAAAGGCTCAACATTAAGCATTGCATCAAACTCAACATTAAGCATCTTACCTCCTCACCAGGCTCACCTCAGGCGAACAGGTTGCGCAGCACTGCTTGGCCGACCCTGGACTCCTCCCTGGAATCCCGATCGACGCAGTAGAACTTCGTGAAGGTGTGCGTCGACCTCCACGTAGCAGCCCTGCATATGTCCAGCAGGGGCACACCAGAAAGGAACGCCGTGGTAGCTGCGATCGCTCTGGTGGAATGGGCTCTCGGACGGCCGGGCAGCGGTCGGTTTGCCAACCGATGACAGTACATGATACAGCCGGAGAGCCATCTGGAAATGGAAGTCTTCGAGAGAGCCTTCCCCTGATTGACAGGTCCAAAGTTCACAAAGAGTTGTGACGTCTTCCGAAAACACTTCGTGCGGTCCACGTAGAACTTCAGCGCTCTAGCCACATCCAGCGAGTGCAAAGTCCTCTCAGCCGGCGACGAAGGCGACGGGAAGAATACAGGCAACACCAAGGGTTCGTTGAGATGGAAGTCCGACGGTACCTTGGGCATGAAGGAGGGGTGCGTCCTGAGCACCACCCTCGTGTCGTGAAAAGTCAAGTACGGGGCCTTGCAGGAAAGGGCCTGGATCTCTCCCACCCGTCGTGCGGAGGTGATGGCCACAAGAAACGCTGTCTTCCACGACAGAAACTTCAACGGGGCCGAGTGCAGAGGCTCGAACGGAGGTCCCATGAGCTTGGTCAGCACCACGTTGAGCTCCCACGCCGGGGCCGGAGCCTTCACCGGCGGGAACGATCTGAACAGTCCCTTCATGAACTCTTTCACCAGACGATGAGACCACAAGGACGTCCGTCCCGTGGTCCTGGTGTATCGGGAGATCGCAGCCAGATGAATCTTGATGGACGCGTGTGCCAGTCCAGCTTTGGCCAGCGTCAGCAGTTACGGCAGAACTTGGGGAGCCGTAATCCGTAGAGGGTTAATCTTCTGTGCGTGGCACCAGACAGAGAACCTCTTCCATTTGTGTCCGTAGCATTTAAGAGTCGAGGACGCCCTGGCCTTTGCAAGAACCTCTCTGCAGTCGGCCGGTATGTCGTATCCTCCAAACTCTAGCGCTGCAGGAGCCAGGCCTGCAAGTTCAGCGATTTCGGGTCGTGGTGGAGATGGCGCCTCCTTCCCTGGAGAGCAGACCCGCGTCCACCGGCAGCTTGATTGGCGGGGACGCTGACAAGTCCAGA
Organism: Ambystoma mexicanum; assembly: GCF_040938575.1. NCBI lineage: Eukaryota > Metazoa > Chordata > Amphibia > Caudata > Ambystomatidae > Ambystoma > Ambystoma mexicanum. The sequence continues at coordinate 105,915,860 of NC_090940.1, read as the reverse complement.
AGGTCCGGGAACCATATCTGCCTCGGCCACGCAGGTGCGACGAGGATCATCCTGCACCGTGACCTCTTGAGCTGGTTGACGAGCCGGATTAGCAGTGGCAAAGGAGGGAACGCGTAGAGGAACAGGCCCTCCCAGGGGAACGAGAAAGCATCGCCCATGCTCCTCGCCTGGGGAAACCTGCTGGCGAACCTCCGGCACTTGGTGTTCGTCGCCGTCGCGAACAGGTCGATCTGGGGTGTGCCCCACCGTCGGAAGAGGCGATCCGCTAGATCCTGCCGTAGTTCCCACTCGTGGCACGAGCGCAGCTCCCTGCTGAGTGAGTCGGCGATGGTGTTTTTTATCCCTGCCAGATGAAACGGCACCAGAAACATCCCTTGGGCGACTGCCCAATGCCACAGGTCCTGCGCCTCCTTGGACAGTGCTGGGGACCTGGTTCCGCCCTGTTTTCTGATGTAAAACATGGTGGTGGTGTTGTCGGTGAAGATCCTCACCACCTTGCCCTTGAGGGACGGAAGGAAGGACCTGAGGGCCCAAAACACTGCACGGAGCTCCAGGACGTTGATATGTAAGGATTTCTCCGTCGGGAGCCAAAGGCCCCTTGCGTGCAGATTTTCGGTGTGCGCACCCACCCTTCCAGGGAGGCATCCGTGGTCACTGTCTCCTGGTGGGCTGGGGTCTGGAAGTCCATGCCCGCCGTCAGATGCGCGCGGGTGTCCCACCACCGGATCGCTCGTCGGAAACTCTCGTCGAGTGTGATCCTTTCCTCGAAGCTGCCCGTCGTTTGGATCCAGCGCGCGTCCAGGAACTCCTGCAACGGGCGCATCCGGAGCCTGCACATGGGAATGAGGTAGATGCAGGAAGACATCATTCCGAGGAGGGACTTGATGGACCTCACCTTGGCCGCGTCGGCCACCAACATCCGTTGCACCTTGCCCAGGATGGTGCTGGTCCTCTCCTCCGACGGGGAGGCCAGAAGGGACACTGTGTTGAGCCTCGCTCCCAGAAACAGAGCGTCTTGCGCGGGTACCAGGTGGGATTTGGCGTAGTTCACGGAGAATCCCAGGTCCGTGAGAAGTTGGACGGTCCTTGCCGTGTGAACCACGGCGAGCTCCCTCGTCTTGGCTCGGATGAGCCAGTCGTCCAGGTAGGGGTAGACGTGGATCCCCTCGCGGCGCAGCTGCGCCGCCACCGGTGCGAGGCACTTGGTGAACACCCTGGGTGCCGACCGTAGACCGAAGGGGAGGGCTTTGAACTGGTAATGACGCCCTTGGACCACAAACCTGAGGAATTTTCGGTGCCCCTTTAGGATGGGAATATGGAAGTAGGCATCCTCCAAATCCAACGACGACAGGAAGTCTCCTTCCTCCAGCTGACCCAGGACGTGCTGGAGGGTGACCATCCGGAACTTTTGCGCCTTGATGAACTTGTTCAGACGTCGCAGGTCCAGGATGGGGCGCCATCCCCCCGTCTTCTTCTTCACGAGGAAGTATCTCGAGTACACTCCGGAGCCCCGAAGCCTCTTTGGGACGAGTTCGATGGCGCCCTTCCTGAGCATCGCCTTTACCTCCAGGAGAATTTGAGGGACGTGAAGGTCTTTCCTGGCCACGGGGGGGACGCGTGGACACCTTCTTTGAAACTCGAGCGCGTGGCCCCGGGCCAAGGCGTCCAGCACCCAACGGAAGTCCGTAGCCTTGAGCCATCCACGCCGCCTAAGGCAAACGCCGTTGCCCAACTGGCGGAACCCAGTGTCGGCGATGTCCGTCGCAACGGTAATGGCGTGGTCCGAAGCCACCTCACCTTCCTGCAGGATCTCCAGGGCCTCTGTCCTCTTGTCGTCCAGCAGGAAGTCCAGCAGGGGAGCCAGTTTGTACCAGAGCTCCCTGTCGTAGCGGGCCACGATAGCCAAGGCGTTGTCCGCTTTAATCGTCGTCGCTGCCGACGAGATGACTCTGCGTCCCATAGCGTCCAATTTCTTTCCCTCACGGTCCGGTGGGGAAGTCTATGTGGAGGCCGCACCCCCCCCCGCTTTCTTCCTGGCCGCCGCGGAGACGACGGAGTCCGGGGTAGGCTGCGCCCGGAGGCACAGGGGGGCCGTGTCCGGGACCCGGTACTTCTTCTCGTACCGGTCTCTTCTAGCTGGCGTCGTGGAAGGGTTCTTGAGGAGAAGCCCTGGTGGGAGGCGACGACGGTACATCCTCGTCGTATACCTCGTCGTCCGTACCCATCTCTGCCGTGTCAGTCCCCGTATCATCCCCTCGGGTGGACGGGGAGGAGGGCTGGAAGGGGCGCGACGGCTGAAAAGGAGGCGGAGGGTGGATCCTTCTTTTCTTGGTAGGGGGAACACCAGAAGGTCCCGGTTCTGGGTCCCCCGACGGGAGAGGTTCCATCGGCAACGGTAGTCTCGTCCTTATCTCTGAGCATAAGGACTGTATAGCCAACAAAATGGCCGCCGAGTTGTCTCGCGGCGCTGGCAGAGGGGAATCCGACGGGCGATCAGGGGCCCCGTCGGTACCCTCGACGATGTCGTCGTCACCTGCGTCGGGATCCATCCCGACGGGTCGGTCTTCTTCCACGCCGAGGCCGTGGCTTAAGACTTCGACCAGCTCCTCCTCCGAGGTTGAGGCCGAATCTACGACGACGCCCTGCCCCCCCTTTTTCTTCCCCACGGGGGATTTCACGGGGGTCCTATCGATGGGCACAAAAGATGACTCCCTCCGAGGTGGCAGGGAGACTCTGAGCCCCGAGGTCGCCACCACTGGTGTAGCCTGCACAGGCTGAGCCAGGGCCGCCGCGACAGTTTCGATAGAGGGCTTGGCCGGATGGATTAAGGCCTTCACCACCTTAGGTGCGCTCACCGCCTTATCCTTGAGGGGGGGGGGGACACCGCCTCGCTCCCCCTCCGATGGGGCCTTCGAGCTCGACCGGGGCCTCTCCAGGAGCTTCGCCGGGTGCTCGGCCTTCCTCTTACCCGACCCAGAGCGTTGGCTCGTGGTTGATGGTGCCGGGGAGGGTGCGCCCTGCCTGGCGCCCGTAGAGCCCGACCGTTCGGCGCTCCCGGTGCCAGCGGACTCGTGGTGCTTGGCCTTATGTTGGACCCCCGTCGCCGGGGCATCCTCAAAGGACTTAGAAGACCGCTCAGATTTCTTCTTCTTCTTCTCGCCGGACGGGCTCTTCCCTTCTAGCCAGTTGGCGAGACGTTGATGGCGGTCCTTCATGGTCCGCTCCGACATGTTGCCGCAAAACGCACAGTCCTTCTCCACGTGCGTCTTGTCCTCATGTAGGCAGTAGAGACAAAAGGAGTGTTCGTCCTCCTTGAAGACGTTCTGCAGCTGGCATCCAGGGCAGACCCTGAACAGCTTTCCGGGCGTCGAGCTTCCCTTCTCCTGGGCCATGACCGGGCCTGAGAAACTTCTGGAGTCCTCCAAAAGCATAGCTCGACGAATCTTCACCCTTGAGGGGCGCAGACGAATCCGACACGGGTCCCCGTTGATCGGATAGTGAGTCGGTGGAGCTTGAGGCTCTTTTGACCGAAAAAACGAAGGTTTTTGAGAAAAAACGTGAAAAAATAGCACTAACGCTCGAGAGCAATAGCACGAGGATCCCAACACATGAACGTGCGGTAAAAATCTGAAGATGGCTGCCAGAGGCGGTGCTTAGGTAGAGGGCAGTCATTGGCTGTGGTCAGTATGACGCAGAGACCAGTGATTGGTTGTTACTACGAAAGACAGATCAGAAACGAAACTGATACTGGTTTTTTCTTTACCGAGGATTCCCAGCCTGACGACGGGGAATATTCATGAGCATGTGAATCCATGCCAGACCCCATGCTGGAGAAAAGGAGGGCCTTTTTATGTGTGGTGACCGAACTGACTTTCACTTTCTGTTTTGGGGAACTGTCGTGAGGCAAAAGCATGCACAATGGCTCAAAGGACAGTGAAAAACCTGAGGCTTTATCCCCAGACACAGCATGGGCCTTGACGTCCGACGGTACCGTTGAGTCGGCCATGGGGTACGTCCTTAGTGTGTTCGTGTGCGCCTTGGCCGTCTGGCGTCTACTCCATCACAGAACCGCCGGCCTGCTTCTTGGAGTCGAGGGCCCGCACTTTGTGTTTCGACAAACTCCTCTCACCCTCAGAGTTACTCATGACCCCCAATACTGCCCACACTAGTCTTCCGTCACATCGATGGCGGTTTCAGCCTGCATGGTGTGAGCAGCCCAGTGATTGGTCCGCCAATCCTTTAGGGTTTTAGGCTGAAAGTTAATCATTGTAGTGACCAACATACTCTTAGTCCATAGTCTCCTTTCCTCCATACTGTATGGGCGTCCCTTCCAAGGGACGGGAGACGGAACCCTTTTCACCAGAAGAAACCTTCCCCATTAAATTTAGAAGCGCACAGGGTGCGTCCCAGGGAGCATGTGCTGCCCCGACTCTGCCCTCCAGTCCCTATTGACGTGTCGACAATAGATTTAACATTGCCTAATGACACCAGTATTAAGGTTGGTGGGATGTATGGAGGAAAGGGGACTATGGACTAATAGTATGTTAGTCACTACGGTGAGTAACTTATAATTACTCTTACGTCCCGTCCCCTTTCCTCCATACTGTAAGGGCAATTAATGGATTGTAGCCCCAGGTTGGAGAGGAGAGCCTCCTTAAGCAAACTGGTTTCCGAGAACCGCCTGTCCGAAAGCCGCATCAGATCTGGAGCCGGCATCCGAACAGTAATGCTTGCAGAAGGCTGAGGGAGAGGCCCTAGTGGCCGCCCTGCTTATGACTTGCCAAAGGACATTGCGTTAGAATATGATGCCCATTGCCTTTGCCCTGACTGCGTGGGGATGCATGTTGGCCGGTAGTGGCTTGTGCTGGCCCTCATACGCTTCCTTGATGGCAGAGACCATCCAGTGGGATATGGAAGCCTTAGAGGCCTTATACCCTGGTCTTGAGCCTCCAAAAGTGACGTCCGATTTTCAGAGCCCACCTGACATGCAGGCAGTGCAGCACCCTCTGTGCTTCGTCCTTGGGATTGGGAAAAAACGTAGGAAGGACTATTTCCTCGTTCAAGTGGAAAGCAGACAGAACCTTGGGCAGAAATGCCAGGTGTGTCCGCAGGACTACAATTTCGCTGACTCTATGAGCCGAGGTGAGGCCAACTAGTAAGGCTGTCTTGATGGTGACCAGCCTGATGTCCAAGGATGTCATTGGCTCGAACGGTTTGTGCGCCAGTGTGCCCAAGGCTAGGCTATGTTCAGGTCCCACACTGTGTGCAGTCTCTTGACAGGCGGGTAGAGCCTTGCGAGTCCAGTCAGATGTTTCTTGACGATAGGATTGGAGGAGAAGATGCCTTCCTCTGAGTTCCTGTAAGCCCCAATGGCTGAGAGATATGAGCGGCAGGTGTCCACCTGCATGCCAGAGTGGGCGAGGGGCATGAAAAGGAGAGCACATCGTCAAAGGTGCAAGCCAGGGGGTTGATTCCCTTTGAGTCTGCCCAGTGGCAGAATCTGGTCCATTTGCTTTTGTACTGGGCCCTGGTAGCCTTGCTCCTGGCACCTTGCATGATCTCCAGATTGGCCTCTGAGAGGCTGAGGTGCCAAAGCGTTACCTGCTCAGGTACCACACTGTGAGGGCTAGTTTCCCTGGCGCAGGGTGGATGACTATTATTATTTGTATAGCGCACCAGACCCAGGGGTACTCGGGCGCAAAGGCAAAAAGAGGGTTGTTCAACTTGGGTTACAGGTTACATATTAAACATGGAGGTACAGCTGCGGTTACAAGGCTGTAGACCTGTGTAGTCAGAGAATCGCAAATGTATATACAGTAAATTTACAAGTGTGCACGTGTGCCATATAAATAAAGCAAGTGTCTGTATTTTGGCGGTGATGTGTTTGTTACTACCTATGTAGAGGGCGTTGCAGTAGTCTAGCTTCGACAGGATTAGTGCCCTTGCTAGCGTGACACAGTTATTAGGTGAGAGGAAAGGCTTGGCTGCTCTAATTAACTTGCAGGTGTAGGAGGTGGCTGAGGTCATGGCACTCACTTGTTTGCCAAAGGTGAGCGTGGGGTCTATGTAGAAGCCGAGTGTTTTGACTACTTTAGCCACAGTAATGATATTATTGTCAATTATGAAGGAGTCATAGTTGGGGCCTAGTTTTTTGATGTTAGAGGAGGTGCCTAGAATGAGGAGTTCAGTTTTGTCATCATTCAGGCATAGTTTGTGGGAGGCCATCCATGCTTGGATGATGAGGTAGATTCTATTCACAAAGGCCAAATCATTTTCATAATCTCCCGTCAACGGGATGAGGATCTGTGTATCACGTGCATAGTTCGTGTAGGTGATACCTAGACCGTCTAGATCATCAAAAAGGGGCTTTGTGAAAATATTGTAGAGGGTAGGAGATACACATGATCCTTGGGGTACGCCGCATGAAATAGGTGCAGGGTCTTCAGCTGCTAGAGGTGAGAAAACTTGACTTGTCCTGTTATTTAGGAAGGACTGGATCCATGGGAGAAGCAGGCTGCCGCGACCAGGTGTTTGCAGAGTATTGCATGGTCTACCAGATCGAATGCGGCAGATAGGTCAAGGAGTAGTAGGAGTGAAGTCGTACCTTTGTCTCTTAGTGTGTCTATTTGTGCCTTAAGGTCTAGAAGTGCAGTCCCGGTACCATGCTGTGGTCTGAAGCCTGACTGTCAAACTCCTAGGAGGTGGTTAAGTTCCAGGTGGTGCTGAATTTGTAAATAAGATTTTCAGTAGGAACGGCACAGTGGTTATGGGGCGGTAATTGGTTGGGATAGAGGGATCCAGAGTTTGTTTTTTGAGGAAGGGGAGGACCCAGGACTGTTTCAGGTTGCTAGGTATGGTACCTGATGTGAAAGAGGCGTTTATAAGTTTAGTGATGAAGGGTGAGAGTTCACAGACAGCATCTTTTATGATTTGGGCTGGGCATGGGTCGCCCTGGCAGTTGGAGGGTTTGAGAGTGAGGATGACTTTCTCTACTTCTTTAGTGGAGACTTTGCGAAAATAGAAGGGAGGGATGTCCAGTGTGGGAGGAGAAGGGGTGGATTTTAGAGTTGGTAATGAGTTAGTAGTCACCTTGGATGGGGTGACTATGTTGACAGTATTTGGGCCAGTTATGGAAGCTTTTTTGTTATTAATCTTTGTCTGAAGCATTATCTTCTTGTTGGCAAGGGCATTTTGTATGCCTGTGCACCAGTTCTTAGCCTTGAGGCAGGAATCAGGTGTTTGGATGGGAGATTCTACTTCCTTTAGGATGGCGAACAATTCTTTGGTGTTGGATTTGGCTTGAGTGATACGGGTGTTGTAGGATGTTTGTTTCGCAAGGATGATTTCTTTTTTGTAGAGGGTAGCTAATTTCTTCAGGTTATTTTTGTTGATGTCTGAGGGGTCTGATCTCCAAGTTTTTTCACTTAGGCGTTTCTTTTGTCTAATGTCTTTCAGTAGGGGTGTGAACCAGGTATTTAGGTGTTGGCGGGGTTTGGCTCTTCCTAGTTTTCATTGGTGCGATAGCGTCCAGAGATGCAAGCATCACTTCATTGTACTTTTCTACCATGGTGGCAGGGTCGGACTGATCTGAGATGGAGTTTAAGGTAGGGAGAATGAGGGGGATAAGATTTTCAGGGGTCATATTTTTTTTTTCTGGTAGGTGCGGTGGGAGGTAGGATGCGGTTTATGGGTGTGGAGGCTTCTAGGGTGAAGGATACCATGTGGTGGTCGGACCATAGCGGGGGCATTATGGAGGTGATAGTAGTTGGGCAATTATGTTCGGCAATCCAATCGAGAGTCCTTCCTTTGATGTGTGTGAGTTCTGTAATCTTTTGGTTAAATACCAGTTCCTCAAGGGTACTGTTGATTTGTAGGGCATTTGGGTCACGTGAGTCATTGAATCCAAGGTTGAAGTCGCCTAGGATGAGACATTGATTAGAGTTTTTTAGGTTGTCAGATAATAGGTTCATGAGGTCTTCCTCAAAGGAGCCTAGGGGGCCTGGTGGTCGGTATATCAGGTGGATGGTGATGGTTTGATTGTTGGCAATGATAAGTTTAGCTGTGAGGGATTCACAGGAGTTGGTATTATGGGGTGAGGAGAGTCTTAGGGCTAGATTATTTTTGACAATTGTAGTAAGGCCACCACCTCTAGACGTGGTGCAATCCATGCATATAAGAGTGCGATTGTCTGGGATAGCTAGCATGATGGCTGGTCCTGCTGCGGGATGAAGCCAGGATTCCGTGATGGCCAGGAGATCTAGGTTCTCACCTTTTATTCCAGGTACGGTAGATGGGGCAGCGGGTGGCTGGACATTGTGTTGGCATTTTGGGGGGGTGGGGAGGGGGAGGTGGATTCTCTAAAGATTCGACTGTTAAGTTTTAGTCGGTGTTGGCCAATATTATCAGTGTGTGTAGGAATGTGGTGGCATGCATAGAGTGCTTATTGTGGTTGGAGGCAGGTTGGGCATTAGATAGAGGGTCATAAATTCTTGGGAGTCTGGCGCGGAGTCTTCAGTTTCGCTGTTGGAGGCTGCAAGGTTTAGTGGCCATATTGGCTTGCTCCAACGGTACACTTCCATGAGGTAGCTGGTTCTGTGGTTGGGATAGGTTCATGTTGCGAAGGGTGGTCAAGTAGAGGACAGTTCTGAGTAGAACTGTGTAGAATAGGGGTATATACATAGTAAGCTAGTGTAGGTGGCTTGGAATGCTGGTAACCTAAACTTTGATCGAAGATAGGTGAGCACTGTCTGATAGCTGTGGGGCGTGTGCAGGCAGCCTAAGTGCAGATTGACTAAAGCAGGCACGACTAGGTGGGCTGGTGGCTAGTGGACAGATACAGGCAACCTAAATGTAATTATGCTAAAGCAAGCCTAAATACGAATTTGCTAAAACAGGCAAGGATAGGTGGGCTGGTGGATAGATACCGGCAACCTAGATGCAACTTTACTAAAGCAAACCTAAAAGCGAATTTGCTAAAACAGCAACAGGTGAGCATAGGTAGGCTGGTGGCTAGTGTGCAGATGCAAACAACCTGAATGCAGCTTTGCTAAAGCAAGCGACCCAAGCACAAATTTGCTAAGGCAGGCAAAAATAGCTAGCATTGGCTGATAGTTAATGGACATTTGTATTCAGTTTAGATGCATATTTGTTAAAGCATGCGGGTAGAAGCTAAACATTGCCCCCCTGTTGTGCCAGAAGGTGTGCTGGGCCCGTTGAAGTGAATAGAGGGCACTTCCGAGAGACTGAGCAGCTCCGGAAACCATGGCCTGGCCGGCCAGCATGGACCTATTAGAATGAGGAGTTGGAGAGACTCCTTGATTTTGCAAATTACTCTGTGAATCAGGGGTGTGGGTGGAAAGAAGTAGGCTTTCATGCCGGTCCACTGCAGGTGAAATGCGTCGCCCAGAGAACCGGGGCCCTGACCTTGCCAGAATGCGAACTGGGGACACTGTTTGTTGTACCAGGTGGCAAAGAGATCCACCTGGGGGTGACCCCACCTGTTAAAGGTCTCCTGAATAACAAAGTCGTTTAGCTGCCACTCGTAATTGCTGGCTCCCAGCCTGCTCAGCCTGTCCGCTTTCAGGTTGCATTCCGCCAGGAGGTGGACTGCTGTGAGGTAAATGTCGTTTTCCAGGGCCCACTCCCACACGCTGATCACCATTCTGCACAGAGGTGGGGATCTGGTGCCTCCCTGCTTGTTGACGTAGTACATGCTGGTCAAGTTGTCTGTCTGGATGAGGACAACCTTGCACCTGAGAAGTGTTAGGAATGCCCTGAGCGCCAGCCAGATGGTGTTCAGCTCTAGCCAAATGATGTGGTATTCCTGCTCATGTCGAGTCCAGGTGCTGTGGACCGAGAGATCGTCCAGGGTGGCTCCCCAGCCGTCGAGCGAGGAATCTGTGGTGATGGTGGCCTGCGGAATGGGCAGCCAGAAGGGCTTGCCCATACGTATGTTGCAGTCTCTGGACCACCAAAGCAAGGTCTGTGTGGAGAGATGGAGGAACGTTCATCTCGGATTGAGAGCCCCGTTCCTGGTTCCATGTGGCCGTGAAGTGCAGCTGAAACCTCCTCATCCTTAGTCTCGTGTGCGGGACGGCCAATAGGACCGCTGCCAATAGACCCAGGAGATGTTGGTACCACCATGCCGAGGTCATTTCTCTGCTGAGAATGTGGGCGGTGGCCCTCTTAATGTCAGAGATTTTGTCCAACTGAAATACCTTCTCGGAGCACGTGTCCCAGATGAGGCCCAAAAATGTCAGTCTGCGTAGGCTGCAGCTGTGACTTCTTGAGAGTGAGTGAGAAGTCCAGATCGTGCAGTGTGTTCATAAGGGCATGGGAAGAGTGGTGAACCGCTTCCGGAGATGTAGCCCTGACGAGCCAGTCGTCGAGGTATGGGTAGATGTGGAGGTCCTGCGCTCTGAGGGGGGCTGCCACCGCATTCGTGAGCCTGATAAAGACCCTGGGCGCCGAGTTAAGGCCAAAAGGAAGGACCTTCTATTGAAAATGGTAGCCCATGATCCTGAATCGTAGGAAAGAATGATGGGGCTGCCAAATTGGGACTTTTCCCAGCTGCAAAAGCCGGACACAGCCGCCCGAGCGGCGAGGCCATTGTGTCAATTGCATTCACGTTACAGGAAGGAACGCGTGTGACTGTGTTGAGCATCTAGCCCAGCACTGCGAGTCTTGGGAGACTCTTGCTGCCTTGCACTCGTTCCCAGGAGGGGGCGGAGCCTATTGGAAGTTACGTGCTGTAGCACGTGACTTTTCCCAGCTGCAAAAGCCGGACACAGCCACCCTTGCGGCGTTAAGCCCGACAGGGGTGAAGGCCCTGGGCTGTTAAGCGGCTATGGTACACTTTACTGTTCTTCATATCACCTTGTACAATTGCAAATCTAGTGGCAGCATCTAGTCTAATATTACTTCTGGGGTTGGTTTCATCTTTCCTATTTATTGATCTATAAAAGAAGAGGAGGTTGATAAATGAGACTCCGGAGCACACCCCTCCTTGAAGATATGGTAGACCAGGAAGGCTCATATCTCGTGGGAGAGGGTACTGCTGCACCTGATGCATCAGCCCCCTCCCTACCAGGAACATCCCAGACTCCCATTCATGTCATCCAAACCATCATTCATGTTGATAGTCATCCGGCTTCTGAATCCTACGTCCCCCCACCCCTTATTCAGGAAGGTTGGAAAAGAGGACTGGAATACACTCTAACAACCAAAAAAATTCAAAGCAGAATCAACAATCACTTTGTAAGAAAAAGAAACAAGAGTACCAATGATTTAGCTGATTTAATTGTCACTTCCAGCCAGTCCTGTACAAACCAGGAGGGCGATAATATCTTCCCTCCATCCTTGTCTACGGACTGCCTCCGCCCCTCGGAATTGTCACCACTCAAAGCACCAGAAAACGGACTACGGGATGCACAAGAAAGACGCACCTCTTTTTTACAAGGGATACCCTCGACAGCCAGTGAGAATACGTTGACAGCACTGAGCTTTGTACTGAACTCCCTAGTGTCCGTATTTGAACTTCTAAAAACAGAGGTCCAAACACAAGCAGGTGTCTTACTGGAACTTGCGAATGAAGTGTCAAAGAACGAATCAACAACGGCTCTCAATAACATCATGAATACAATCTTGATTCCGACCATAAAAGACTCACAAATAGAGGGAGTGAAACAAGGTCTGGACCTCGCTCAAATTTACTGTTTACTGAAGGAAGAGGCCAAGAACAACCTCATAACACAAGAGCTTCTAAAAAACCTCCCCTTGGTCATTCAAGAAATTACATCTAAGAATCAACTACAGATAGAAGAGGACCCCGTAGACTGCTTCGATGACACTCCATTATCAAACTCAGTTCTAGAAGAATTTTGAAGACTAGCGAATGTTGACTTGGAAGGCATTGAAGAGATCCCGGAGAGCCCGATAAACATCACTGTAGCAAATATTCAAGTCTCCCCACACAATGAAACTATCTCTGATCCTGCAACCCCATGTTATTCTAGAAGAAGAAGAAGGAACAAACAAAAAAAGAAGCCTACTGCAAAAGACTCTTGCTCTCACCTACAGTCGGAGAAAACGCAAAAAAAATAAAAAAAACAGAACCCAAAAAAAATCTGGAACCAATGCCTTCCTGAAAAAAATCACATTGTCTGAGGAAAAGACCTCCGACCTAGAAGCTGAAATACCCTCAGTAGCTGGACCATCTCAGAATGAAAACCAAAGCTCTTCTAGGCCCACTACAAGGGGACAGGGCAAAAACGGAAAAAAAGAGGTCTCTGTAAAAGCAGGGGAGGCTCAAATTAATATTAAGGTACAAACCTCAAACATGGCCATACAAACTGAGCCAATAAGCCCTGTGAGTGGAATTTCCAACTATTAAAGCCCTAAAGCGGCCCAGATGAACATCAAGTTAGCACCTATCTTCCTAAAAAATAAAACCCAAAAGGACACCATCAGCTGTGCGGCCCTGCAAAAAAGTTCAAGTAACACCAGACCGGCGCCTACCTGCTTAAACGCCATCGCGAAACCGGCAGTTGAAATATAAACGGTCGCCTTCTTCCAGCCTCGGCCTATCCTTGACAATGCCCTAACTAGGCCCATGCTTAATGAAGCGGTCTGTCGGAACGGTCTGGGAAAATCGTCAAGCCTAGAGCTGCGCTCACACATCAGAGTAGTGGAAGATGAACTAGAGGGCCCTCTTCTCTCCACACCTGCGAGGGCTACAGAGCCAGAAATAGTTGACTTTTCAATTCCTAGGATCTGGCTAAGACTGGAAAGACCTAATAGGTATAAATCACTCTGTAGATCAGTACTGTTGACGGAAATTAGAAAAAACTACAATCTGTTCCTTTTTTCGTCAGATGACATCGAATATGTCAAATTTCCAGCGGCGAATGACAAATTTCTTGTGGAGGTCGGCCTTGTTTCTAGAAGAGCCCATCAGGCAATTATCAGGAACAAAATCGACCTGGCCAGATCAGGCCTTTTGGTGTTTGAGCGGGAAGAGGAAGATAGAGCCAGAAATTATTCCAGCATATTTACAAACAGAGAAGTCAGTCCAAGCTTCGGAGGACCAGCTGGTCCAGTGACAGAACACTCAAGGGTCCTGACCCCCGGTCTCAAACTAAATGAAAACCTAATTACAAAACTTCCTGAGATCATTTCTCAAATTCTCCTGAAGTTAGGTGAGGAACAAAATAGTCTTTAGGCAAAATGGCCTGGGACTAACCTCCTGGAATACAAGAGGCTCTAGCTTTCTAAAAAAAAAACTACTAAAAAACAAGCTGTTACAAAATTTTGATATCTTATTATTCCAGGAGACCTGGCTTGTTAACCCCATAGAGATAGAGGGCTTTACAGTCCTAAATCTCTGGGCCTCACAAAAATCTAAAGGGAGACCTGCAGGCGGACTTTTAATGGTCCTTAAAAACTCAAGTATTAAACAAATTGTCCCGCTATGCAATAATGCAGCAGGCATTCAGGCCTGCAAAGTGGAGCTTGACTTAGACAACTCAATAACAACCTTAGTGGTTATCAACATTTACTGGAACCAAGCCACCGTAAACCTTCAAGAGTTCACAGAAATCCTACACAATATATTAACAGTGGTGAAGACCGAATTCGAGAGAGCTCTCATCCTCATTGCAGGAGACTTGAACGCAGACCTCATTTCCCCAAGAAATAGTCAGGTCGCACATCGCAAGCTGGCCACGTTACAAAAGGGTAAACTATGGCGGGACTTCCTCTCCTCCTGGGACTTTGAAAGGATTCTCGAGCAAAATGGGGGCAAGGAAACAGGAAATCATAAATGGCGCCAGGGTTCCTGGCAATCCACATTAGATTATATTTTTGTGACACCAGGCCTTTCACTGCTCTGCCCGACCCTCACCCTCAACTGGGAAGGAGGTAGTGACCATGCCTGTCTGGAACTTCGGTTTCCAGTCCAACAGAGAGCCTCAATTCTACTTCGCCCGGAGGAACTAGCTGCACTCAAGGGCAAACTGAGAGTGTCCAAATATAAATTTGGAGGGAAAAAATTGAACCAACTGCTAGAAGCAGTTCCTGCTCCATTGTGGATCGAGGAATTCCACCCAGAAAAATTTGGGAAATTTGTGTAGTCAATTTGTCCACCAAATGAAATAAAAGCCATAGGGAAACAAACACATATTCATCATTTTGACGAAGAAATATACATGCAAAGGAGATCACTTCGTCAATCTATACGCATCATAAAGAAAAAAGGAAGAGGAGACCTACAAGAAAATTTTCAAAAAATCAGGAAAGTTAAACAATCTTACAGAAACTGGTCCCGCAACCACAAACATCAACTAAAACAAGAAGACGGGGAAAAGATGCTTCACCTACTTAACGCAAACAATTGCAGAAGCTTTTGGGCAGCTCTCAATCAGTTGGAAACAGGTCGCAATAGCTCACTCTGCAACCTGGTCTCAGAGCAAACTTGGATCGACTATCTGTCCAAGAATTTTGAACATCCAGGTTCCAGAGATTTCATTGGACCTTCGACTAGTTGGACACTGTCATTCAACCAACAAGATATTAAAGAGCTTATCCTCTCTGCCTCTACATCAAAGGCTGCAGGGCCTAACGGACTCACTTACCAGGTTCTAAAAAATCAGCCCTCTGTGGGCAAAGCTTCTGTATCACCTTTTTCAGGAAATCCTAAAGAACGGGATCTTCCCTCCATCATGGAAGAATGCATTAATTATTCCATTCTTCAAGGGGGGCGACAGGCTTAGCCCTGCAAGTTATCGTCCTATCGCCCTCCTGGATATTGACAGCAAACTTTTCATGCGGCTCCTTCTGAAAGAAATTACACACTGGGTCGACACCAACCACATTCTTTCCCGGCATCAAACGGGTTTCAGGAAGGGCCTCTCCACCAGTTTAAATGGCCTTATCCTGAATTTACTCAGTGAAGGCTCTAACGAGGAGGAGGGCGTTCCACTCTTTGGGGCCTGGGTAGACCTGTCCAAAGCATTCGACCTGGTGGACAGGTCACTCCTCTGGCAGAAGCTTCATAATTGGGGGATTCCAGTTCCCCTACTGGCCATGCTCATGGAACTACACAGTAACACCACCATCAGGGTAAGGCTGGACGATGTAGGCAACCTCTCCGAGGTAATACAGGTTCTCAAGGGAGTCCGGCAGGGGTGCCTAGGTGCCCCCCTGTTTTTCAATCTCTTCCTGGCAGACCTTGGAAACTTTTTGGCCTCGGCATCTATGATTTCACCCAGGATCAATGGGAGAAGCATACATTGGCTGGCCTATGCAGACGATATCGTCTTATTAGATGGCTCGGCATTGGGGTTGCAACGGCTCCTCCTCAAACTAGGCGACTATGCCAAGTTAAATGGCCTATTAATCAATCCTTCAAAATCTAAAATCTTGATAAACATCCGAGGAAAAACCTCCAGTCTAGGAAGTGGTCTCTAGATGATATGGAAATTCCCAGAGTTGAAGAGCTCATCTACCTGGGCTACGAAATTCTCGCATCTCCATCCCTGAGCAAGCTGCTTCCAGTCATCCTCGGAAAGACCTGTAAAATCATGGCTCAGATGAAGAATTTAAAAAGGGAAGTTCTGTAGATTTTCATTATCCCCACTTGTTAAATTCTATATTGGTAAAGCGGTACCAGTCCTCCTCTACGGTTTAGAAGCGAAACCTTTGCTTTGGAACTTCGAATGGAACAAAATTGAGGGTAGGCTGTGGAAAGCGGTATTACATCTACCCGCATGCACCCCCCTCACCAGTCTGAGATTCGAATTGGGTCTGATCTCCCTGGGTTGTCGTGTGGACTGGAAGCTCTTGTCGCTTTATCGGGACATTATCATTGCCAGACCTTCTACCCTCTTCTTCGATGTAAATGAACATCATAAAAAGGGCAAATCGAAACAACTTCTTGGTCTGGAGAGAAAAGTGGGCGATATTTTATTGAGGTTGAACCTAACAACAGAAATACTCCTCGTTAACCCCTTGAAAATCAAAAAACAACTTGAAATATGTGACTGGATCCGCACGATCGAGGGAGCCAGACTTTTGAATCCACCGAACCTTTTTCTGAAAGTTGAGAGAAAAGTAGGCACATTACCACGTTATCTCCGAAAATTTCCTGATCAGAACATTCGAAATAATTTTCTTAGATTAAGATTGAATTTGGCTCACACTGGAGAAATCTTGGTTAAAAGAAACCAGGGCGATAAGGCCATAAAGCTCTGCAGGTCTTGCGCCCTACCGAACTCACAATCATTGAGACATTTGTTGTTAGAATGCGAGGGTACCTGGATGGCAAGATTGCAGCAGCTTGGAAGATTCGTCTCTAGAGAGGAGACCTTAACACAGGACTCCTTCTGGGACAGATTGATTTCTGGTCAAGAAGTCATGCTCACTACGGCTGTCGTTAGGGTCCTGGAAAATTGCTTGATCCTAACAAAACACAGCTAAAATGCTGATGGGTGTGCTTGTCTAATCGTAATCCTGAACTGTTACCTCATTGCCCTGGGGGGCCCTTTCCACTTCTTTTTTCCTGATCGGCTTTTTTCTTTTTCTTTTTGCCTGCTCTTTTATTCATTCCCTTTTATACTTTGTAAAGGTTTTCTTTGTAAAACCATAAACAAATAAATAAAAAAAAAGTACGCATCCTTCAGATCCAGGGAGCACATCCAGTCTCCCTTGTCCAACGTCTCCACTATAAAGGCTGGTGTAACCATCTTGAATTTTTGCATGTGTAACGAGAGGTTGAGGGTGGAAAGGTCCAGCACAACTCTCAGGCCCGCCTGGTTCTTCTGAATGGCAAAAATCTTGGAGTAAAAGCCAAAGCCTCGCTGGGAGGCTGGAACTTCCTCCATTGCCTGGCTCGCTACGAGCGACCGGATCTCCGCCAAAAGAGTTGCTGTCCCAACCTGTGGGAGGGGAGGAGGGATGGGAGGCTGGGATAGGGAGGCGGTACCCCGTGGATACTAATGAGGATCCAGGGGTCAGTGAAATTCTAGCGCAGAAATGTGCATGGAGAGCAAGCCTGCCCCCCCACCGGGCAGCTTTATTCAAAACATGATCAAATGCTGATCATGAGTACATACAAAGGATAGGTACCTTTGTCCACAAGAAAGTTTGATTCAGCATTACAAACATTGATTTTAATTGTGCATTTTGTTCGCTTTAATATGAAAGTATTTCTTTCCTTTTTTTCTTTATCCTTTATTGCATTTATATCTTGGATTATCTTGTTTGTAAACATTAACCATTTAAGTGGTCACCCTTTTGTTTTCCTTTGTTTAAGTTTTTGTCTGAATATCATGTGTACATTTTCATGGCACTGCTCAGAACCATTATTCTTTACTTAAACTCAATGTATAATGAAAACATTTTAAACCTCCCTTTTTTGTTTACATTAATAAACAATATGTATGACTAAATATATACATGTAGTTTGCCCTAATTGTTCACTCTGGAAGTTTCCTATTTTTTCTGAGTTCTCAAGAAGCAGAACATTCATTGTTTGGGAAAATTAATATATTAACCTAGACCATAAACTGTTTGGTCATATGATAGTGAGAGTTACAACCCTGTGTTTATTTTTTTGTCTTCCCCCCGAACTCTCACTGAACACGCAGGGGGCTTCCCCTTTTTTTGTAAAATATGCCCCCCCCACCGGATACACGTGGAACAAAAAGGGGCGTGCCATGCCTTCTTTCCCTCGAAGGCTGTCGCGGAGGAGGGGGACTGGGACAGTCCTTACTCCTCCCCCAAAAGGGGCGTGCCATGCCTTCTTTCCCTCGAAGGCTGTCGCGGAGGAGGGGGACTGGGACAGTCCTTACTCCTCCCCCCTTTTTGTTGCTTGCGCCAGTTCTGAGACGGCAAGCGGTCCGGCTGTCTGGATCTACGTTCCTGGAAGCCGCGGAACCCTCCGAAGGTACAACCCAGATCCGAGCGCTGCTGAGATTGGGTGTTGGATTTGGGCGTGGTCTTTTTAAGTATGGATAAAGACTTGGCCGTTTGTGAGCTGTTTTTCTTTTTGTCCAGCTCTTCGTCCGTGGAGGAGTGGAAGAGTCCGCCCCCCCCTCACCCTCTCTACCCTGGAACGCTAGATGTAGTATGCGTTCCTGGAACGTCCGGGTTGAATTTTGTTGCCCGGAACCAGGCTGTCCTTCTCATGTCCGTGGCAATACAGAAGGCACAACCAGAGGTGTCAATATGGGCCACAGTGGATTCCAAGAGGTCATGTGCCACCAGCTTGGCCTCCGCTATCCCCGCCTTAAAGCGTGATTGGACCTGGATGGGGGGTTCTGGGAAGTCGTCCGCAACTTCCTGCCATAATCTTTGGTTGGAGGCAGCCAGCATGGCATCGGCCTGACACAGATGTAAAGAATCATTGGAATAGAGTTTCTTGCCATACGTCTCCAAGATGATCTCCTCCTTGCCTAGCAGCGCCGCAGAGGAGAAGGCTGAGGACGACTGAGGCTTTGAGTATAGTGATGCTGCGGCGATCACGGAGGAATG
Organism: Ambystoma mexicanum; assembly: GCF_040938575.1. Taxonomy (NCBI): domain Eukaryota; kingdom Metazoa; phylum Chordata; class Amphibia; order Caudata; family Ambystomatidae; genus Ambystoma; species Ambystoma mexicanum. The sequence goes on along the minus strand of NC_090940.1, from coordinate 105,897,332 downwards.
TGGTTGAAGATGGGCTGAAAGCAAGAGTGAATCCCCCTCCATCTGCCTGTACTTGGCTTCCAGGCGTCGATTGACCGGCTGGGCTAAGTGGGGTTTGAGCCAGCCCTTCTTGGCCAGGGAAACTACATCGGTCTGCATAGGAATCCCCGATTTGGCAGAGGGGCGTCATATGAGGACTTCTGCCAGAACCCCCTCTGCCAGCTGCTCGACCTCTGGTTGGGGTAGGCCCAGATACTCTGCCAGGTCAGCAAGACGTTTGTGGAAGGTCCTGGCTGAGGAAGGCGTATCCGGATCCTCCTCCTCATCCGGGTCCTGCAGATCTGGGGGATCCTGTGGAGGAGTAGTTGGTGCCGGAGGCGGGGTACAGGGACCACGGCCGGAGGCAGAGGAGGAGTTGGCTGTGGAGCCGGAGGAGGCGGCTGCGCTGGGGCGCCGACGGAGGCATCTGTGGTGCCGCTAGCACTGCGAGAAGGACTTCCCTGATGGTGTCTGAGGATAACGCCCATCCGAGGTGTTCAGCAGAATTGCATGCAGTACCCTCTGGGACCACCACATACAATTAGGACTACAGGTGTAAGCAAAAACCAACCTTTGGTATAAATCTGTACTACACAGTTTGTGGTAGCGAGCTGAGCACCCATGCTCATCTCAAGAGGGAATGTGAGCAGTAAAAAAAGTTACACAGCGGTCTTACAATCACAGTAGTTCAACTAGACACTTATACTCAAGATTCCTTGGTAAAACACTTCTACATTTATTACACAATCATTTAGAAAACATTCACTAGAAGGAGGCAACTTATATCATATACTAATACTACAATACAAATCATTAGGTTTCTGAGACAGTTTAAGCTCCCATAAAATAGAGCCAAATAGCATTTCAGATACTTTGAAGTGAGCAAAAAGGCATAGGTTCATAGAAATGAAATTCAAACACACTTTAGACAGTGCAAATGGTTTCAGTTTACCAGAAGGGTCAATTGAAGTCAATAGGCCTAAGCCTAAGTCAATGGGCTAATGTTCTGGATAGGAAAGAGCAGTTCTGGTAGTAAACGGTAAAGTCTTTCCCAAAGTTCTCAGAAGTAGTCTGTGAAAGAAAGATTCATATGTTGGGTCACAAGCTAATTAGGCCTGCAAGTTGGGAAAGTTCCAAACTTTCACCACAAGTGTTAGTTTCTCTCAACCAGGTTGGCACAGTACCTTAGTATGAAGAACAAAATGCGGCTGAAGTAGTTGGTTCCTGGAAATTCCTGCAGATCTCACTGTTCCTGAGCCTCAGTCGTGGGGACAAGAGGGAGGACGTCAGGGGACTCCTGCACGGGATAGTCCAAAAACGCAGACAAAATGGAGTCACTTCAGTTGGAGTAGCTGTAATTCAAGCACACACAATGGTATCCCTCTCCCTAGTTAATCCTAACCAGCCTTGAGAATGGTATCCAGGTGTCTTACGAGTTGATTGGTCCCACCAATTCAAAGGAAGAAGTCGTCCTTGAAGGGGCTTCTCTGTTGAGATGAACTTGGCAATTCTGACCTGCAGCAGGGTTTCACAGGGCAAACCAACGGTCCAGGAGATGCAGCAGTCCTCTTCCAGCTCTTTTTTGGTTTTCGTTCCAGTGGTCGACTCAGCTTTCCAGTCCAAGAGACTTGCCTTCTAAACAGTTTTTTCCCTTTCATTCCAGCCTAGCTGTCACTCATCCAGCAGGGTGGCTGTCCTTGCCGGATAGTCAGCCAGCCAATCACACTTTTTTTTGCATTTGGGTCTTCTAGGAAACTAAGCGCAGGGAGTTTCAGCCACCTCCCTCACTTCCTGTCCACCCCAGACACTCGGGCGCCAGAGACGGTCTTCAGTCCTGAAGTCTGCCAAAGGCACACGAACAAAGGGACCAAACATAGTTTGGCGCACAGAGAGAAACACTAAATGGACCTTTCCAAAAGGAAATGGCGAAAAAAGACCGGGACCTGTTTAAACAAAGGGGCTTAAGGCACCAAATTGAAAAACATGGCTCCCGCTATTTTTAGCTACCAGTGTTCGCAGTCGGAAAAAGTCACGGTAGTTGGTTATAAAATCACTGCCACCAGCCATTTCGATAGAAAAGGGTAGCATTTGACAGCTACATGAGTTTCTATACACAGGGGATACTAGGTAACCCCTCCAGCACTCTATAGGAAGATAGTGTATGCTGGGTCTAGGAACTTAAAAAGACTAGTGAAGTCAATTTAACCTTACATCCTCTGGGAAACAGTAGTTTATCCCAGAGAAGGTATGTAAACCATTGGGAAGTCTAAAAGACATCCATGTGTCACTGCACCGAGACGGCTGTGTAACACACATGAAAAGATGATGCCTATGGAGTTGTCTAAAACGCCATAATCAGAGAACACAAGAGTAACACACACATCAAAATACGAGTGTGGGGGGAAAAAAAGGCTCACACCCTTTTCCAGGTAAAATCAAGTTCTCAAAGTCCAGCAAAGTTCCTGGGGGTCTCTAAGGTGAAGGGAATTAGCACATTTATGAGAATTCTCCCTAACACGAGGTGACTTCATGAGGCCGAGGAACCTCTCTAAGAAACCCTCTTCACTGACTGAGAAGGTGGCAGGGGTGCTGACGGGGTAGCGGGAGGCCGCTGGAGCCGCTGCGTACCCTGCCCATACGGACGCAAAGGAAAGCTTACGGACACAAAGGAAAGCTGCCCTGGGGGTAGACTGTAGGCCATGTACCTGGTTTGAGGCCAGTCCCAACTTGACACTCCTTTGCCGAATTCCTGGAATGGCGCCGGAAGGGTGCCTCTTTCTGGCACGGCGGCCATTTTGTCGAGCTGCCTGCCACGTGTTGCTCGGCCTGGCCTCCTCCAAGACTCTTGCATGTGGATCACAAGGCCTACTCTACTCCTCAGGCCTAGACCCGGCTAGACCCGGTAGGTGAGACACCCTCGATCCTGTGGTCGGTAGAGCTGCGTTTAGGCACCCCCTCGGACGTATTGCTGGTATTAGGGCATAGCCCCTCGGCCCGGTACAAGGGCAGATCGCCTCGGGTGAAGACCTAGTAAAAGAACCTTTCGGTCCCTAAACACTGTCACCGGGAGGATCCCTCGGCTCAAAGCTGCAGCAGCATCAGTGCACGTGCTGGTAGAAGGACCTGAGCTGTCCCTCCTGCGCAGGAAAGTCCCAGGGAAGGAGTCTCCTTTGTGGGGTGCGATGGAGAATATAAGCCCTACCTTGGGCCTGGTTCGATGCCTCACAATGTTCTTGAGGTGACTTCTGGAAGAGCTCCCTCCAACTGGCTAGTCTGTTCTTCAGCGCCTTCGAGGACAGCGAGTCACACGCTGAACAAGATTGTCAATCGTGGTCAGGGCCAAGGCAATGTAGGCAGAGGGCGTACCCTGTAGAAGTCAACATGCGCCGGGGAGGAGCGTGACACCTGAGGACCGAGTACCTGAATGATAAAAAGACAAAAAAAAAAAAAAAGGAGAGAGAAGAAGTATCCGCACGTGGAATTACATGGCCGAAGCCAAACCCATGAGCACTGGTGAATTCAGCCCGTTCCAGTTGACGCGGTAAAGGATACTGAGGTGGGGTGCCGGAGGGCGGAGTCAGGGTAGCGCATGCCTCTAAATTTAAAGGCGACTAATGTTTTTTCTGATGAAAAAGGTTCTGTCTCCCATCCCTTGGAAGGGACGCCCATACAGTATGGAGGAAAGGGGACGGGGTATAGAGGATTTACAATCCTTTTCAGTGTGATCCCTCAGAAAACAGTGGGTGCACACTTTGTGCGTGTCCTTCCACAGGAAATTTCGGTGGCAGGAGGGGCAAAATCTAAATGGGGTTTTGTTAATTATATTTTAAAAGGGCAGATTGGCGAGAAAAGGGGAAGATAGAATAAGCATTCTCTAAAATAGGTCAGTATGAAGAACCTCCCCCCTCTCTGCCTACTGTAATGGGCCAAAGCCCAAGAAGGCCGCCCTTGGTCATCGACAATGGTGGTGTTCGTCGAGAGTCAATCGGTCGTGCAGCAAGATGAACAACAAACGTAAGGAAGAAAGTCTGGAAGTGCAACTTTAGCTAATCAAAGGAATCTGCCTGGATGAGAAATCTGAATTTGCGACCAACTGAAAGTAGGTGTCCTCCAGGGCTAAGGTGGCTAGGAAATCCCCTGCTCCATTGAGCATGCACTGCAACATGACCATCCTGCATTTCTGGGATTTCAAGTACTTGTTGAGGAGCCTTAAGTCTAGGATTGTCCACCACCTTCCTGACTTCTTCCATACCAGAAAGTATCTGGAGTACACTCCGGAGCCCAGGAGGCGCTGAGGGACGGGCTTTATTGCCCCCTTTCCTAAACATGGCCTAAACCTCCTGCAGCAGCTGGGCCATGTGCATTTCTTGACGTGCCACCAGACGAATGTGAGGACAGCTGTGTTGGAATTCCATGGTATGCCCCTGCTGGAGGGCGACCAGCAACCATTTGTCCGCGGTGATGGTCTTCCACTTGACGTTAGTTAGCCTGCCGCCCACTGGGGTGCGAAAGAGGGGGCCCAGATCCACAGCCAGACCAGGCCTGCTGGGGCATCTGCAGACGACACTGCTGTCTTCCGCTACTAAAGGCTTGCAACCGCCTCCTGGGTAGGAGAGCAGGAAGGCTGGCGATAGAATGCAGAGTATCCCTTGCAGGACCTGCCTGACTTCGATCTTGAGAAACAAATCGACAATGATCGCCTCTTCCTCAGTCCCACGGACTGTGCCGTCTCCGTCGGTCTCAATCAATTGGAGCATCTCATCCACAGCCTTTCAAAACAAATTGTTCCCATCGCCACTACCCTGGCGCAGAAGGACCACCCTGTTGCTCATCTGACAGAAGCCATAGCCTGCAATATCCAATGCCACCGTCATGGTATGGTCGAAGGCCACCTTGCTCTCCTGGAACAGGGCCAGGGCATCAGCTTTGTCGGGCAGGAAGTCCAAGATTGGCACAAACCTATACTCGTGGTCATACCGGCATAGGATGGCCAGGGCGTTGGCCGCCTTCACGGTGGAAGCTGCGGTGTAAATGATGTGCTTCCCAACGGCATCGAGCTTCCTCCCCTCCTGGTCAGGAGGACCCATGGAATAAGATGATGGGTTTGCCGGCAGCGGACACCACGGAATCTAGAGAAAGCGCAGATCTGAAGTACCTATGGGCTGAGTTCGGGACCCTGTACTACTTCTCCAGCCTGTGCCTTTTAGGAGGAGCGGCATTCGCCATCTGCAGCAGGTCCAAACCCTCATCCCAAACATCATCCAGCAGTGGGATTGACAGGACCATCTTCTGGGAAGATTACAAGTGTTGGAAAAGGAATCCCTCCTCCTCGGGACCAGATTCAAGAGAACAGATGTCCTCAAGATCATGGCATTAAAAAAGAGCCGACCTCATCCAGTGGCGAGGCCGTGACAGGCTTGTCAGCACCCAGAGCCCCCCCCCCCCCGTCTGCCGGGACATAGTTGTCATACACGTTGGTTTGAGTCGCAGTAGTTGCCGTATCAGTGCATGGCGGTTCCTCCACCACTGAGGTCAAAGGACAGTGGGGTGGGGGTGGTGTTGGCTGATGTCTAGGCCCAGCTGGGCTTGGCTTACATTTTGCCCTAGGAGGGTTTCTGCTATGAGGACTATGGGCCGGGTCTGGCACAGGAGTAGCAGGCAGTCTTTGCTGAATAGCTGATACCAAAGTGTGGATGGTTGTAAGGGTGTCCAAAGACATGTTCCTTGGCACTGGTCGGAGGTGTGAATGGAGCAGTTCGCAATGGTTCCAGGCTGAAGCGCCTCAATGGGCTAGACAGATCAGGCTCTCTCCCTGGAGATTTGCCCCTGGACACCGTCCCACAGCCCCCTACATGGTTAGAGTAGTAGACCTCGGGCAAATGGTCATAGGACCTTGTGTAGATGTGCTCAGACCACATCAGAGAAACCCTCAGCATCATCAAGGACAACCTCACCTGCCTGGGCAGAAACTCCGTAGAGGGTAGCGGCTCACTGGTCCTGCCCAAAACTTTTGTGGATGAGGCGACAATGGGCACTAACACTTTAACAGGTGTGTCGGCCACAGTCGTTGCCGGAGCCACCGTAAGTCGTGGAGGGAAGACCACCTGTAGAGTTGCTGTCTTGGTTGTAGAGAACACGGTCATTGCAAAGCCCCATTTCAACAAAGTAGAGATGGTCAATGACAAGCTAGTCAGCAAAGTGGATGCTGGTAACATTGTTAACGGGGCCGATGTTCCAGAAGACAAAACAGTCGTGGTCTCGGACGATGGTGTCATCGATGGAGGTCGAGGGGGGTGGGGTTCACCAGGCCACTGCTTCGCAGCCTTGTCCGTAGACGATCTATGCTTCGAAGGGGTTGACTTCCTTTTGAAAGGTACACCCGCAACTGGAAGGCTCACTGTGGAGCGCAACGTGTTCTTCCTGAACTGGGTTCCACAGCTGCAGCGACCCTAGCGGAATCCGTAACGTGTGGCTTAGCCTTTTGGATCCCCACAGAACGTGCGTCTTCAAAAGGACCTCACCCTCTCAGAGGGAGCACGCTCATGGGACCGGCCAGTCCTGGATGAGGCACATCACTTCCTGGAATCCAAATCAGAGGCCTTGCCCAACTTGAGCCGCACCACTAACCTGCGTTAATGGTCCATCAGAAAAGCACGCCAAATCCCATCCTTGCTCTTCGTGGTCTGAATGCAGGCAATAGAGGCAACTGCAGTGCAGATCCTCTATAGACATTTTCTAGTCCACATTTCAGGCTTATCTTGAAGCAGCGACTCTTCTCTTCAGACATCGTTGAAGCATATCTTTGCGGGCATCGGATGCCCACTGCCAATAGTCAATCAACGATAGAACAAATAGGAATAACTGACATGTTTATCCAAAAAATAGCAAATAAAAACCCAGCAAGATGAGGACTCCCAACACTGAAACATGCAGTAAAAACCTGAAGGTGTTCACCACGGGTGGAGCTTAGGGAGATGACTCATTGGACGGGGCAGTAAGACCCAAAGGACAGCGATTGGTTATAGAGGAGAAATGTAGTTTTCAGGCTAAAGAGAAACTGCTTTTCTATTTTACCGAGGATTCTCTGCCTGACTAGGGGGAAGATTCATGAGCATGTGAATCCATACCAGACCCCATGTTGGAGAAGAAGCAAAGTCTGCATTTGAGCACAAAATAAAAGGCCACTCATCGTAGAGACTGAAGTACTCCTAGTCCATAGTTCCTATTCCTCCATACTTTATGGGAACCCCAGTACCATTTTGTCACTCAAAAAACGGATTCCCCATAAAAGAGCCTGCTTGGGTGCGGCCATGGGTGTAACCACGCCCTGCTAGGCCCACCCACCTACGCCTCAACTTGGTAGCATTGGACCTGAGGACTAGTCTACTAGCTCTTATTTAGGGGGATGGTGGTGGGTTATACGGAGGAAAGGGGACTATGGACTAGGAGTACTTCAGTCACTGCTGTGAGTAACTATTACCCCTATGTCCCTTCCCTCCATACTGTATAGACGATTCCAACACACCATTTATTAAGGAGGACCACCAATTTATTGTACTATTGGAGAACAGGTTTTTTTAGTACTCGCTGTCCAAATGCAGCATCTGACCTCGAACTAGTGTCGAGGCAGTAAGGTTTGCAGAAGGTTGAATATGAAACCCATGTGGCAGCTTTACTTATGACATCCCACAGCACATGTCTTAGGAACGCCACAGCTGTGGCTTTAGCCCCGACAGCATGTGCATGCATTCCTACTGGAGGTAGGATTCTGAAATCACTACCACCATCCATCTGGCTATGGATGCTTGGGGCCCTGGAGCAAAAACCCCACAAGAAATGACAAACTGAGGTGATTTTCTGAAATGTTTGGTCCTGTCCAGCAGAATTGTAATTATCTGCACAAGTCTCGACAATGCCAAACTTTGTCTGCCTCAGATGTTCGAATTTGAAAAAAAGGTTGCAAGTACCATTTCCTGGTTGAGGTGGAAAGCGGATACAACTTAAGAAAGGAAACCGAGGTGGGTCCCAAGCACAAACTTGTATTTATGAAATACTGTGTATGGCTCTTTTGCAGCTAGCTCCTGAATTTCGCTGACTCTGCAAGCATATGCCAATGCTACTAGAATAGTTATGTTCCATGCAACACATTTAATATCAGTGGATGTCACCAGTTCAAAAAGCTTGTATGCCAGTGCCGCCAGAATTTAATCAAGTCACACACTAGATGAAGGTGAGCAATAGGGGCATACATCACCCTACTATCGGGTTAGCTGAAGATGGCAAGAGTTTTTCGGAATTCCTATATGCTCCAATGGCCACTAAATTGGTCCTACATGTAGCCACCTGTACTCCTGACTGAGCAAGGTGTGATAAAAGAAAACATTGTCTAGAGAGCACTGCAATGGGTTGACCTTCTCTTTAGCCCAAACGCAGAACCTGGATCATTTACCTTTATATTGGGCCCTCGTACACTCCCTTTTGGGTTCTGTTGAATTATCTGTAAATTCTGCTGAGAAAAACCTAAGTAACCAAGGGTGAACTCTCCAGGAACCAAGCACAGAGGGATAACTTATTCAGGGCAGGGTGAGTCACTGCTTCTGTTAGGTTAAAAGGTGAAGTTGCTCTGTCTGCAACTGAACGCGCTCTTTCTGGGCTAACTAAGACATCGGAGTACCACACCCTTGTTGGCTATTGTGGGTGTGCGACTAGTCAAATCAATGTGTAATTCGCCATAGTCCTTGGTCTTGCGAAGGACTTTTTGAATTAATGGAGTTGGAAGGGTGAGGGGGCGGTGGAAAGCGTACCACCAAAGCACATCGCAAGGAACGTGGAAAGCATAGTCTAGCGATCTTGACCTGTCCAGGAGGCATAAAGGGACATTCTGTGTTCTGTGTTGCAAATGGGTCCATATCTGAATGACCCCAGACTTTCAACACTGGAGAAATGTGTTTAGCTCCCATTCATATGAGGTGCATTGCAGCCTGCTGATCCTGTCCGCTTCAATGTTCTGTTCACATAGTAGATGAACAGCTTTGATCGGAATGCTCCGATTTACCACCAAATTCAATGTTTCCACTGCTAATTTGCAGAGCTTGAGACCTCACTCCCGCTGCTCGTTAATGTAGTACAATATGGTGGAACGGTCTGTCCTGATGAGGACAGTCTTGTTCTTTATTATCAAATAGAACAATGTTAACGCTAGAGCAATAGCCAGAAGTTCCAGCTGATGTGAAAAGGTTTTTCCTGCAGACTACATTTTGTGTGAATGGTCAAGTTGCCCATGGTAGCACCCCACCGTTCCATGGAAGAATCTGTGGTAATCGTCACTGAATGGGCAAAACGGACCCCCTTTTATGACACAGACTCCTGCTTCCACCATAAGAGGTCTTGTCCCAGAGAAGAAGGAATTGAGATTTTTTGGGATTGATTTCCTGTTTCCTTGTTCCATGAACTTGAACGTGCATTTGAAGTTCTCATCTTGAGTCTGGCTAGAGTTACTGTCGAGGCACAAGAAGCTAGGAGTCTTAGTGTATGCTGGTACCACGCGGACGTCAATCGTCACACAAAGTGATTGACTGATGATACAATATTCCTGAATCTGTCCTGGGTAGGGAAAATTCCCTCCAAAATTGTGTCCCACCTGATTACCAAAAACACCAAGTTCTGTGATGGTACTGACTTCTTTATGTTGATTGAAAAGCCTAGGCCGAGTAGTAGTCGCATCAGTCTGTGGCTGGCAGACATCGTATTATGTGGGAAACTGGATCGAATTAGCCAGTCTAAGTAGAGTTGTATGTGGCGACCCTCCATTCTGAGAACTGCAGCAATGGCATTCATTATTTTTGTGAAAAGTCATACAGCTGAGCTTAGTGCAAATGGTACCACTTTGTACTGAAAAGGTTGACCCATCACTGTTCATAGCATCTGCCTGTGTGGGTGCCAAATGGGGACATGTAGATAGGCGTCCTTCAGGTCCAGGGAGCACATTCACTCACCTTTGCAGAGAGCCTCAATATAGGAGCTGGAGTCACCACCTTGAACTTTTCTAGGGGAAGGGGAAAGGTTGAGTTAAGAGATCCAGAACTACACCCCGACATGTCTTGTTCTTTGTGAATAGCGAATATTCTTAAGTAGCAGACAAGACCCTCCCTTTTGAGACGTTTCCACTGCCTGATCTTGAATCACCTTGATTATTTCTCTGAAGCGAGCTGGCAAACTTATTTGCAGGGGTAGGGGGGCAATGGAGAGGGAGGAAGTTAAAAACCATGGACATGACTGATCTGAGCCACAGGACCTGAAAAAGGTGACACCATACTGACATACCAGGCTAATCTGCCCACAACCGGGGTATCATGGACCCGGACGGAGGCCTGTTTTTTAGGATACGCAGCCTGTGAGGAGGGAGGGGAACGAGAAAACCCCTTTAGTTGCTGTACGCTATTTTCTACGGTGCATACTGGGCAAACTGTCCGGTTGCCTGGCTTTTCTGTGTTGAAAACCTCTCAAGCCGCCAAATAAACAAGGTCATTACTCAGATCTTGGTTGTGCACCTGAAAACTGCTTTGGCGCAGGTTTAGACAAGATCGCCAATGACTTCCCTGTTTGGGTGCTAGTTTACTTCGTTAATTCCTCATCTGTTGAGGTATGAAACCGGTCTGTTCCCTCAAAAGGGAGGTCCAAGATTCTGTCCTGCACGACTGCTGTACATTTAGTAGTGTGCATCCATGCAGACCTTCTCATGTCCGTAGCCACACAAATGGCCATGCTAGCGGTATCAGTGTGATACAGAAGCTTCCATTAGGTCCTGAGCAAGAAACTTTGCTTCTGTTAAGCCCGCTTGAAGGCTGCTTGACGCTCCGCTGGCAGGTCAGGTAAAGAAAAAAATACCTGATTTCTCTCCATAGCTTCCGGTTTGCTGCAGCAAGTAATGAGTCTGCATTAGCTTGACTGAGGTAGCATGTCTGAGGTGTAAACTGAAATTAGGTATACTTTTATTTATGTTATTTATTATTTGTTTATAGTTTAATCAGAACGTTCACAAATCTATCATCACAATCAATCATATACATATCATCCAATACATTTGAGGTGAAATAAAACTTGAATGAAGCATGGATAAAACCTAACAAAATTCATCAATGAATCCTTGTAACTAATAAACTGTTCATACAGTACAAACAGCATTAAAACTACTACTATAATTCACATACAGTCTCTGCCATTTGCACAGCCTGACACATTCAGAGACAATATTTTCAACCATTTTCCAGACTGAATAAAGTGCAATATGCGTTTAGGTCGAGTCTGTATTTAGGCAGTAAGTCCAAAATGGGTCCGATTTGATCGACTGGTGGTCATGTACTCTTCCACCCAGCAAACATATACCGGGCCTAGGGCACGACACTCGTTCAACAGGTGTTTTGCAGATTCAAAATGGGCGTTTAATTTACACATCCAGCACAGCCTCCAAGCCCTTATGATCCCCAGTTGAGGCCCCTTAACTGTTACTAAAGGGAGTGCGGGTTTCATGCAACAGCGCTATACCTACGCAACTGACTATAATTACTTACCTTACATAGGTGGGTGTAATTTTTAGTCCAGTCCCAAATATTAGCTTTAGCAAAGACTATGCTTTAACACGATCATAATTGTGCCACACCCCACGGCATGGCATCCAGCAGACTCTCAAAAATTTCCAAATTAAGGGATTCAAATGTACTCCAAGCACCAGCAACTGCGACGTCACCCGTTGTGCCTAGTTTATTCAATAAGGGACAGATTGGTGCAATTTCAGATTTTATATATAGGGCCCCTCTGCTTTTAAGCAGCTGGGTGCCTAATGACAATACAAAGTTCGAGCCTCAAGTATTCCATGCAGCATGATGGTGACAAATTAAGGGCCTTGTGCCAAAAGAATGCCCTGCAGGCAGACTAATCATCAACTGACCATCACCAGGGCCTATTTGTATATTTATTTATATAGCGCACCTGGCCCAAGGGCATCCGGGCGCATATCTTGGGTTACATGACATGTTGACATAGGTAAAGCATGAATGGAAATATACAAGTGAAAAAGCATAGTTAGTATACAGGCATGTACAGATTCTACAGTTTAACAAGACGGTAGTGATGAACAAGGCAGATGACTAAACAAGGTATTTGCAAGTAAAATAGATAATCAGATAATATACATGGTATGTACAAGGCAGATTATGCGAAGAGGACGAAGGCACGGATGGTGGCACAGGGGCGAGTTAGTGCAAGGATAGGTCCTGCGTAGCCAGCCATATTTTGGCCTTGCTTTTAAAGGCATTGAACGACAGTTCAGCTCTAAGAGGGTTTGGTACCGAGTTCCAAAATTTTGCTGCAAGGACTGGGAAACTCACCCCACCAAAATCTCTGCAGTTTAAAGCGAGGTATGGAAAGGCAGTTGGTCTGGGCAGTTCTAAGAGGTCTGTTGGAAGTGTGGTAAACAATTCTGCAGGCCAGGTAGTTGGGTGCTTGGTTGGCAAGACATTTGTGTGTTAGAGCAAGTGTTTTGAGTGAGACTGATACTGGAAGCCAGCGAAGGCTCCGCCTGATGTCTGAAATGTGCCGATTGCTAGGGATATTTAATGTGGCTCTGATAACGTTATTCTGTATAACCTGTAATTTGTTAAGATTGCATTGATTAGTGCCTAGATAAAGGGCGTTGCAGTAATCTATTTTGGACATGACCAGGGTCCTGGCTAGTGTGGTGCAGTTGGTTGGTGTGAGAAAAGGTCGGCTGACTGTGATAAGCTTATGGGTGTAAGCTGCGGCTGAGGATACTGCGTTGGTTTGTCTTGAAAGGGATAGGGTGGAGTCAAGATAAATACCTAATGTTTTGGTGTCAGGTGTCATGAGACTTATGGTGTTACCATCAATGACAAAGGATTTGAAAGACGGGTCTAGGTTAAGTTTATGATGAGAATCTAAGATGAGAAGCTCCGTCTTTTCGTCATTGCACAAAGTTTGTGTTGGGCCATCCAAGCTTGGATGACTTGATAGATGGTATTGACAGCTAGTGAGTCAGCTATGTGGTCACCCGTAATGTGAATGAGTATCTGAGTGTCATCTGCGTAATTTGTGTAGGTGACACCCAGATAGTCCAAGATATCCAACAGTGGTTTGGTAAACACATTGTAAAGTGTGGGGGAGACGCACGAACCTTGCGGTACCCCGCAAGGAACTGCAGAAGGTTCTGCAGCGGCCGTGGTGGAGAAAACCCTCATGGATCTGTTCTCCAAGAATGAGCTAATCCATGCAGTAGCTTTGTCTGAAAAGTGAGCAGCTAACTTAAGATGTCGGCAGAGGATTTGGTGGTTAACCAAGTCGAAAGCTGATAGATCAAGGAAAAGTAGTAGGGCTAGCTTTACCCTAGTCTTTTACGTCTTCAATCTGAGTTTTTAAATCAATTAGGGCAGTTTCAGTTCCGCGACAGGGTCGAAAGCTTGATTGTCTAAGGCCCAGAAGCTTGTTAGTTTCCAGATAGTCTTGGATCTGTAAATAGGCTGATCGATCCAAGATTTTTTAGCAAAAAAAAGGCACAGTAGTGACCAGCCTGTAGTTAGTGGGTATGCTTGCATCCAATGTGGGTTTTTTAAGAAGCAGGATGACCCAGGCATCCTTCAAGTTATCTGGGACGAATGATGAGTTTATTAAGTGGTAATGAATTGGGCTAAATTGTGTGAAGCCTCTTTAATAATAGGGGCAGGGCATAAATCACCCTGGCAGTTGGAGGGTTTGAGATTATTGATGAGATTTTCAACGTGAGTTGTAGAGAGGCATACAGCTGAATGGTTTACGAGTGTGGATGTTAGGCTTGGATTTGTCGTACTGGGACTTGCACTGCGGGTCGATCTGAAGGCAGATTTTTTTTGTCATTGATTTTGGCTTGGAGTATAGCTATTCGCTTTCTGAATATTGGCACACCAGGTACACGTGTCATGTGGGGTTGCAGGGGATTCTAGTTCTTTTAAGATCTTGAACAACTCTTTCGAGTTTGATTTGGCTTGTAGGATGCGCTTTTTGCAGGTGTCTTTTTTGGCCTGTAGGATAGCATCTTTGTAGTTCAGGGTGGCTAATTCAAGGCTTGCTTTGTTCACTTCAGAGGGATTGTTTTTCCAGTGGGCTTCAAGGTTACCTTTTTCTTTACGTAAGGCCCTCAACTGTGGTGTGAACCACGAGTTGAGGTGGGCACGTGCTTTAGGTTTCCTAGATTTAATGGGTGTAATAAAGTCGAGTGCTTTCAGCATGGTTTGGTTAAACACGTCTACCAAAACAGTAGGGTGAGTGCAAGAAGAGGAGTGTTTGTAAGGAGCAGGAAGGAGAAGAGGGAGCAATTTTTCGCATGTTATGTCCCTCTTATTTCTTGTGCACATTGCGGGCGCGATGTTCTGCGTGACGCACTTGTTGGTTGCTAGGACGCTGAATGTAATTAAGTGGTGGTCTGTCCAAGCACAAGGTTGGTTAGACTCAATACTTCACAGTTTAAATCTGCTACCAAGTCAAGAGTTCTGCCCTTAATGTGTGTTGGTTCACTAATGTGTTGCGTGAATCCTAAGATCGATACTGAGTTAGTAATATCAGGTGCTGAGGCGTCATTGGGGTCTTGGAAGCCAAGGTTGAAATCACCTAGTATAATAATCCGATTTAGTTTCGGTTGTCGGCAATGATGTAAGCTATGTCTTCTGTAAATGAAGATCAGGGCCCGGGCGGCCTGTAAATAAGGTGGAGTGTGATGGTTTGGTTGGTTGAAATGGCTAGTTTCACAGAGAGCAACTCAGCGGATGGAATCTGTTGTGTTGGTGAGATACGAAGGCTAATAGCATATTTGTGTATGAAGGCAATACCGCCTCCTCCAGTACGACAGGTGTTGCGATCAGCTCTGAAGATAGTATATCCTACAGGGATGGCGAGTGATAGGAGAGGTCCCGAGGCAGCATGGAGCCAAGTTTCTGTGATGGCAATGAAGTCGAGGTTGTGTGTAGTGATCAAGACAGCCATATCGAACGCATGAGTGTAAGGGACCTAGCATTGATCAGTGCACCCTTGATCGTGGTAGGGGAGGAGAGCCCAGTATTAGGTTTAGTGTTTTTGGGTGAAGGTGGGTGGCGGAGTAGCAAGGGGCTTTGCAGCATGTAGTGCAGAGTTAGTTTGGGAGTGTCGGTGAGTGGCATGCAGGAATCTGGAGCCCAATCTCAGGTTCCTCATATGTACAGTGCATGGTTGGTTGGGAGTGGGTTTAGTAGCAAAGTGTTGAAGCCATAGGGCTGGTGAGTTGAGGTAGGTGTTGACAATGTGGTGTGATAAGGCCAATGCTGGAGTGGGAGGGGTCTGCAAGATATTCTGCATGGTACAAGTATGCATTTGTCCAATCAAGTCCGCAGGCATGTGGGTAATGCAAGGAAGCATTGAGTGAATGTGAGTCTTATTAAATGTAGATCCTGACGGTATGGCACTAAGGTATAGTATAAATGTCCAAATTAAGATTAACTTGAAGGTAAACCGGAGTGTGCGGTAATTCGCATAGGAAGGATTCTGTTGCCAGCACATAATGGCGCACGCTATTGGTAGAGGCAAGGGCTGGAGAGTGTCAGCAGACGGAAGCCTAATGTGGGATTGGTCACTAACTAGTAATAGTGTAGTAGCAACAATGTGGTGTCAGAGACCACCATAGTAGTTGGTGATGCTAGACAGCTGATCAAAGAAAAGCAGAGCATGACTAATAGATGCACAAATACAACTGAGGAATGATGTTGCAAACAGTTCGGGCACAATAAAATGCAGGGCGGTCGGTCAGAGTGGGGCAAGACAGAGAGAACAAGCAAAGCAATAGGAGCTAGTGCAGTGAATTATGCAGGGAGGTTCATACATAGGTCTGCAGGTGTCTAAACCAAGCAAATCATGTATATGGGAATAGGGTAACAAATACACAAAAATATTAGTTAAATTAGGTTTAAGCAGCGTATAACATCACATTCAGGTCCACTGACACAGTGGCCAAACGGTATTGCGCGAGGCGAAAGAGTAACACTAAGCTAGTCTAGAGAGCTGAGCTAAGATGAGGGACCAAGAATCACGCTGTGCATCTTAATCCATCAAGTAGGCAGTCCATTAACATTCGCAGAGTGAATACGGGCTGCGCGATCAAGCTGAGAGCGGTTACCAGGACAAGTAAGCTGATGGACGAGGCAGTGGGGCTAGGCATAGGGGAGTGTTGGGTAGCGGCTACTTGCAGTATTACGGCAGGTATAGCTTCCAATAGTTCAGTAGATAAGTGTGAATATTGCCCAAACTTAGTAGGATATGAAGATGGCAGTCGATGGATGGTGCAATGTATAGTGGTGTGGCACAAGGTTCAGAGAGGTACGCTGCAAGGAACTTGTGTCTGAGGGGTACCTGTGTTTTGCAGACTAGGTTAGATCAAGAGTTAATGAGGCAGGGTGAGACCAGTTGGTGCTGCTCGCCAGGTGCAGTAGCGTAAACTTAGTTCAGGAAGTAGAGGACTGCAGTGTTAGGCAGAAACCTGTGCAGTTCCCTTGGGGAACACTGCAAAAGATTTAAGACTACAGGTATAGCAGTAAACCCACTTGGTAGCAGTCTGCACCACCCAGATTTACCTGGTAGCTGTGGCTGAGCAGTCAGACTTCCCTCAAGAAGAGTTAGGCAGTATGCAAAGTATACACAATATGTACTCAGACACAATAGCACAAGCAAACACTGACCAGAGCTTGGTTTCAAAAGTATATAGTTATTTATTTTAAGAACACATAAGTTGAAAACACTCTAGCAATATATAGTAAAACACTCCAAGCACAGTTATATGGAAAGCAGTCCCAACCCTTATTTCTAACTAGACAACTCTTGGTTAACACCACATAATTCAAACAGAGGTGAGTGCTTAACTTTAGATGACTCTAGTAGGTTCAAAGAAGGGAGGGAGAAAGAGCAGAATTAGGCTAAACACACCACTCTCTAAGGTCAAGAACACTTTCAGTAAGCTCAAAGAAGCACAAAGTCACAGGTGAGCAAAAGTCACTAGGCAGGGCCCACTCTTAGAGCGGACAGAGCAAAAACGTGCCCAAGATCACACAGTTTTTTGGGATTCAGAGTCTTGCAAAAGAGTTCGGAAAAGAGTTAGAGAGGCTTAGAAAGTTTAGCCAAGGTGTCCCAGGCAATCCCAGGATCGAAAGCCGGGGGCTAAAACTACCCCGTACAGTCGGTGGCAAGGGAAGCCAGGCGGAACACGGTACCTTAACGGGAAGGATCCTCCAGCGGTGGCAGTTGTTCCAGGCAGTGGCAGCAAGGCTCGACGTCGGTCAGGGGAGAAGAAGATCTCGCTGAATAGCAGAAGAAGAAGGTCGTTGCACTGCCCGGGAAGAAACCAGCCGCGGAGTCCTCCGGTTAAAGGGTTGTACCGACTTTCGCGGTTGTGGTAAAAGTGGGGGGTATTCCGGTTGCCGGGGTGCTTGGCACTGGCAAGGCGGCCACGAGATACCTCAAAGAGCGGAAAGAAGGTGAAAACTGGTTGTCCCCACCAGTCAAGGGAAGGAGCCACTCCGTTAAGAGTTCTCCTCGGTCGTCGGGAAAAGTGGTGAGATGGTTCAGCAGGGCTCCACCGGCGGTGTCGTCGTAGCAGGTCAGCTCAGCTCTTCCCTCGTTGGATTCTTAGGTCCTGTGGCGACTTCTAAAGTTCCAGTCCCCAAAGCCCTGCTTTTATGCAGCAAACCCCCATTCACCCAGCCTAGCTGTCACTCAAACATGGCCGGCTCACCACTTGGGCCAATCAGGATGGAGTGCGACTTGAGTTACCTAGGTAACTCAGTCCAGGGTGCCTAAATCCCCCTCCACCCCTCCTAAGTACCCCAGACAGAGTGGCACCACTTTGGAGGGCTTCTGTGGAGAAGCCCGCCAAAAGTGGGACAAAGGGCTCCACTTTGGGTCAGAGTTACAGAGGCGAACGCCAACGCCATTTTAGGATCAAGTTTTGGCAAAAAATCCCAACCGGAGTTATAATAATAAATATATAAACCGGCGGTATGTTTAAGGCTACCGTAAATAAATAATTAAATGTGTTAGCCTAAAACAATGGGAAATCCCATAGGAAAATATTCGCGGTCGAATATAAAAAGTAGTTTCCACTGCCACCAGCCAAAACTCGATCAGGGGGGACGGAGACGTGCCCCCTCGACTAACAGACCCTGGGGCAATCGAATTGCCCCAGCCAGTACGTCCACAATATGATGGTTTGTACTGGTTCTGTTCAGGATTTAAGACTAGTAAAGTCTTTGATGACTTTACATGCCCTGGGAGACAGTAGTCAGTCCCAGGGTATGGAGTCTATGTTGGGGAGTCCCTAGGACACCCCTGGGTTACGGCACGGAGGGTGCTGTGTAACCCATATTACAAAAACACATGAGGCCCTATGGGGTAAAAGACCCCATAGCCCATTCAACACAAGGTAAACCACAGGAACACACTTCAAACATGCCCAAGAGTGAGGGTAAAAGAGTCTCACTCTTGGCAGGAGAAAAAAAGAAACCCCAGAAATCCAGCAAAGCTGCTGGGGGACTCACTAGGTAGGGAAATTCAGCCTAAACAGAGAATTCTCCCTAACATGCAGTAGCAAGTATTTGAGGTAGAAGAGCACTCAAGTAGAACGCTGACTAGGAGCTATGCACCGTGCGCTGATTGCGCTCGGTCAGCTCAGTCAGCTGGCCTTCTTCCAGGCCTTACTCCGCTGGAAGGCTAAAGCCTACCGGCAATAGGTTAGCAGTAAAGTGTGGGGCTGAACCAATCCGCAAGCTCCTGCAGGCCTGGTGCCTTTAGGACGAAGTCAGGCAAAGTGATGTCCCAGGCGGCCATCTTGGGGAGAGGTTGCATCGCGGATTTCGTCCCTGTTTGCTTCCGATTGTGGCTTAGTTAATATGAAAACTATACACAGGGCACATTGGGTGTTTTGGAAGCTGGCACCAGATATAGAGCCAAGGGTTTACCTCTGCTGACTAGGCTAGGCTGTTGGGTGTGCTGCTCCTGCAAACACGGCTAGGTTGGGAGCTCCTGCTCCAAAGTCAGCAAATGAGGTCTACAAACCAAACAGGATCATTGGAGAGTAACATTGTTTGTAAAAAGACAAAATGCCCTGAATGTTAAACCCTGCAGTATTATTGACAAACTTCCATAGCACTGACGTCATTGGACACACTTTCCTTGCCTTTGAAATTGTGATTTCATTTTAATTGTTATTCATTTCAAGACTAAGGTAAGGGTGACTTCTCACATAATCCACTGTCCCCAATTTTGTATTTAAAGCTGTTTTGTACACCTTTTTCCTAGCAGTTAACATACATTTGGTCTTTGAAAGACTTACAGTAAGAGGTTTCCAGCACATAGTTGTATAGTTCATTCATCATGGCCTTTATCCCACTCAACGTATGGTCGAATAAGATCAAATCATCAACATACATCCAATTTTTTCACCACTCAAGGAGGCAATTTGATAACTGTTATTAAATTTAACAATGTAACATTTAAAATGTTTAAGGTATAATGTATTTTTGAGTGGGTTCAAGGGTTAAATTTGTTTGGGAATGTTTGGGGTATTTTTAAGGGTGGAAAAAAGGGGTTTGGGTGACCCCCCCCATAAAAAGAAAAAAAAGAAAAATCGGCATAAAGGTTTTAGGCATAACATTTTCAGTAAATAAACACTTATGTGAATCTACATTAGGTAACGTTTTATGTGAAAATTTCAATGAAAAATACTTTAGGTGTAAAAGATTTGGTGTAAAGACATGTAACCGAACCATATATCTTGCCAGTTTTTTTTTTAGCATCGCGAGTTTGTAATTATTAGGTAAGCTCCTGCCACCCTTTTTATAACTGGGCACCAGGAATGACTGTTGCCACAAGGACGGCATCTCATGTGTTACCCTTATTTTCCTTAACGAAATCAAAAGGAGCATGGCCCAGGTATCCGGAGCAGACTTTAGCACCAAGTTGGAGACCATTTGGGCCCGGAGCCTTGAGTTTTTTTTATAGTCTAAACTAGTGAGTTCTAGGAAAATATTAGCGGCCACTACCAATCAGGATCTGGGTCCAGGGCAGCAGGCCGGTTTACTTCAGTATTACTTGACCTTAGGTATTCCTCCCATACCTCTCCTCTGATGGGGTTTATGATGTTTTCATGGCCTTTTCTTTTTACTTGACAGTATTTGCCAAATACTGTGCATGTTTCGGGATTTCAGGGCGCCCAGCATTTGCTGCCATTGGGCGTTCTTGACACTCCAGTGCCAGCGCCTAAGCCAATTTCTGTATCTCGTTTTCTCATGTCGTATCGGCCTAAGTGATTCAGATATATCAATTTTTAGGTGTGTGACGAATCTGAAGTCTTTCTTGGAGTGCGCTTAGCGTTGCAATGACATGTCAAAGGTTTTGGCATGGCCACTTACCGGAGCAGCCACACTATTTCCCCCAAAAGCCCTGTGCATTCAGCCAATTCTTTTATCCAATTTTCAAATTGGCCAGGCCATAATTGTGCCAATCCACGCATGTCACACTGGAGTGCCTTCGACACCTTGTGCCAATTTGCAGAGATTTTCAATGGCCCAGAAAATACGATTTCCAGCATGGTTTCGGATCAAACCTCCTTTGATTTTGCAGCCGATTTGGTGCACTAATATATCCAGTCTGAGAAATAGGGCAGCATGATCACTGAGTTCCTGGGGAATCACCTTTAATTCACAGATCCGCTCCAGTGCCACACTGCTACCGAAAAAGTAAAGTAGTGTGGCCCAGGAGCACCCGTGGTCCTACCATTAACCAAGGACAAGTTCCACTCTTTCAGAAAACAAATCCAACTGCTTCCTTTTTCGTTTCCCTTCGACTGCAACATTACACTTTGTCCAGTTACATTTTCATACTCAAGGGGGAGGGGGGTGCAATGGTCATCAACACATCTAGCATTTAGGTCACCGCCCAATAAGTAACACCCTGCTTCCAGTCATCATCCCACTGGGTTAAAATGTCCTCCACAATTTCATGTATCTCATCTATATCGCCGGACCTGAGGGGTAAGGGGGATGACAACATACATTAATTAGCAAATTTTCCCTCCCGTTCCCCTTTCCTGTTTGGATTTCTACTGCACAAACATTTTGGGATATTGTGGTAGTGGATTAAAGACTTCATTTGAAAATAGTTGATATACCAATTAAAAGGCCTCCAGATGGCTGTCCCTGTGACCTTGTTTGCTAAAACGTCATACACATGAAAACCATCTATCACAATTGTGGTCGTCAGCCACGACGCCTGAAGCATTTTCTCATTGTTTTAGTTAGCATCTTAATTGATCCTACGTAGCCCAACAGATGTGAATTGCCTGTGGTATTCCAGCATACAACACTCCTATTTCACTTGGGCTCCCGGCCATGGGTATGAAGGATCCCCTTCAACCAAGCCAGCTGCTTTTCGTTTGAGCCTGGCCAATGTTATGGCCGAAGTTGGTATGGCTTTTCTGTGTTTAACAACTTTCGAACACATGCTACATTTCAAACAACTCTCCGGGCCTTCAAGGTAATTCTTATCTAACATGTAGCCCAGACTTCTGTGCTCGTATTAATTCAACAATGTCAGGCAGCGCACAGTGAATCCTTGATTTTGTAGCACCGACTTTCTTTTCAAATATCAAAGTCAGATGAATCTAGCACTCTTCTGTGCGGGATCTGGTGTAATATGCGAATAAGTTTGCCACAATTTAGCCATTTCAGTGATTTAGTCGGGCTGCTGAAGGCAATGGTTAGCTTTAAAGGATCCAAGGAGAGTGCACCCTCCGGGCCCCCGTCAGGTTGGCCACAGGTTTACCAAGATTTTGATTCCACACAGGAGATCCCCAGAAAAGAGTGCCCCGACTGCTACGGTAAAAGAAGGCTTACTTGCAGCGTAGTGCACCAGCTCACATGACATCTGTGTGTCGTCCAGGCATATCTGCGCTGTGTGCACCACTTTACAGTCTTTAACCAACTAGCTAGGATTCTAGCATCCCTTCGTGAGCATCTAGTTTCCTTCCTGCTTGCTTTCCGCATCTTTGGACAAGGCTCGGAGGCAATAGTGGAGTTCGAAGGTACTTCTATACTTAGGGCGGGAGCCAAAGGCAAATGTGACATGTTAGATCGGTCAATAGTTTTTTTTTAAACTAATAATTTACGTTTCACCTGTCTCCATTGTTTTCTAGTTTGAAAGATCGTAGAGCCTTCAGACGGATTATGTTCCTCTATCCCAGTCTGCTGTTCACTAACAGTTGTTCTTAGGCACCTCCAATGGCCTGGCAGCATCTTTTTCTGGTATTGTGGCTCTGTTTAAGTATGATTGAGCTAGCCCCGAAACCGGGGCTTTTTTAGCCTCCCCAATTGGCGTGACCTTTTTGCAATCAGCTAAGGACTGAACAATTGCACTTTGGAAATTCAGTTTTTGTATGATCGTACCACATAGCTTTAACAGGCTCTTTACTGCAAATTGCAGCGGGCTACTGTAATTCAGCGGTCGTGTTATGGCCATGTAGTTTAGGATTGGATATTTGCGTCGTCTCACAGAAATCCAATCCCTCGGACTGTGGGTACAGTTCTGGCGTGGACGGAAGTCTGGGTGACAGAGACCTAGTTACAGGCAATACAGACGGTACAACTGGGTCCATGCTCGATGACTATTCGGCCGAGAGTATAGGTTGGGATAGTGATGGTGCAAGTGCTTGAGCTGTCTCGTGCAGGTTGGTACACCACAAATCGCAGCTACAAAGATGCATGCAGGGAATGATGTCGCTCAAGCAAGGAATAAGCTGAGCAAGTCTGCTCAGAAAGGGTAGTAGCAGTAGCATCTTCTTGTATTGGCTCTGCTCCGAGTTGATCTCCTGTGCAGGGACCTGCTTTGCCGTGAAAGTAAGGACGGATCGTGCTGCGGTTTGAGGTACGATCTGGCCCCCTCCTCCTCTATTACTTTTCCTGCGCCGCATTGTTGGGCAAATTATTGACAATAATCCGGGAGCAGGTTTGTGGGCATTTTATGTAAATGAGCAGTGCTCTTTCTGGCTGCTTTGTTGACAGTTTTACCAGGCATCCGTTAAAGGGTAGTCAGTTTATCCAAGGGGGTTGGTGGGTGGCGGGGGTGACAAAAACCTTGAGCGAGCGACGGTTGAGCAGGGGGGGTAACAGAAGAGGTATCAAGAGGAATAGATGCAGGATCCACCATTCTGCTCCCTGCTACACCGCCAACACCAGCAACAATTGTCTCCCTCTGCTCATGCTAGGTTTCTTAAAGGGATAAGTACCTCCTACAGATAGAAACAGTAGGCACTCAGGTTTGCCAACAGGATACACCAGTAATACTCTTTCACCAAATGATGCGTCTCCTCTTCATAAACAAGCTGTTGCAGATGTTGAGGAAGCAGACTCTGCAGAAAGATTTGAATAAAGAGATGCAGTGGCTACCACAGAAGAATGTGGTTGTGGGTGAGAGGCCAACGGCACTGATTCACCTTCCATTTGCCTGAACCTGTGTTCGAGACGTTCATTTCTAGATGAAGTAGGATGCAGTTTAATCCACAACTTTTTGGCTACTGCCAAAACAACTTTTTGCAATGGCATTCTAGAGCAGTTAGTTTATTGAAGTTAATATCTCCAACAAAACTCCAGCTTCCTGTTGCTCTTGGGTCAGTATATGTACTCCTAAGAATTCACTGAGACCGGACATGCGGTCATGAAATGATTTTGCAGAGTACGACATATTTTCGTCATCCATCAGTGTCTGTGGGTAGACTAGGAGTACCAGACCCAGGACCCACATTATGAATAGTGAATAGTGTCAAATGTCTATTGTAGGAACTGCTTGAGGAACATTCACCTACACCAGAGAACGGGGGGCGAGTTGGTGGGGCTGGTGGATGTGACGGAGGCATTGGAACACTAACTGCAAGTCTGGTGAAGCCGTGACAGTTGAAACACCTCTCAGATCAAATTCTTCAGAAAGCCTGTCATTTGTTGCGAGTTCAAAAGCAACATATAATGGTTGAAGAACCGTTCTTCACATCCTGCTTGAGATGGTCTGTGACCCAAAGCCTGACGGCAACTTCAACAATGGATGTCTGCCTGGGTGCGAGGCCCACCCTCAGGGGGAAGAATCCACTGAATATTGTGAATCTTCCACCTAGAAAAGCAGTTCTTGAGTAATCTGTTAAAGTGTCACATGCAGCGCAAGAATCCCATTGGTGTTCAGCTCCCAGACACGAAACAGAGCAAATGGTAGTCTGAAGCCTGAAAGGATCTGTTGCAGGATGTGCACCAGGAAAAGTAACTCTGAGCAGACACATGCCGTAGAGCGAGACCAGAGAAGAGGGAAAAAAAAAAAAAAAAACACAGGAGGGGTGGAATAAGGAACAAGTTACTTACCTGTAACGGTTCTCCAGCATGGGTCTGGCATGGATTCACATGCTCATGAATATTCCCAGTCGTCAGGCTGGGAATCCTCGGTAATGAAAAATCAGTATCAGTTTCGTTTCTGATCTGTCTTTCGTAGTAGTAGTAACCAATCAATGATCTCTGCGTCATACTGACCACAGCCAATGACTGCCATCTCCCTGAGCCCCGCCTCTGGCAGCCATCTTCAGATTTGGTAGCACGTGAAGAGGCAGTATGACCAAGTGAAGAGCCGCAGAGCGGTAGGCGGGAGGGTTCGCATGTGAATCCATGCCAGACCCATGCTGGAGAACAACAGTTACAGGTAAGTAACTTGTTCCTTCTCCAGCATGGGGTCTGGCATGGATTCACATGCTCATGAATAAAAGAATACATAGCAGTACACACATGCACAACCACGGGAGGTGGCAAAGGCTCAACATTAAGCATTACATCAAAACTCAACATTAAGCATTCTTACCTCCTCACCAGGCTCACCTTAGGCGAACAGGTTGCGCAGCACTGCTTGGCCGACCCTGGACTCCTCCCTGGAATCCCGATCGACGCAGTAGAATTTTGTGAAGGTGTGCGTCGACCTCCACGTAGCAGCCCTGCAGATGTCCAGCAAGGGCACACCAGATAGGAACGCCGTGGTAGCTGAGATCGCTCTGGTGGAATGTGCTCTCGGACGGCCAGGCAGCGGTCGGTTTGCCAACCGATGGCAGTACATGATGCAGCCTGAGAGCCATCTGGAAATGGAAGCCTTCGAGAGAGCCTTCCCCTGATTGACGGGTCCAAAGTTCACAAAAAGTTGTGACGTCTTCCGAAAACACTTTGTGCGGTCCACGTAGAACTTCAGCGCTCTAGCCACATCCAGCGAGTGCAAAGTCCTCTCAGCCGGCGACGGGAAGAAAACAGGCAACACCAAGGGTTCGTTGAGGTGGAAGTCCGACGGCACCTTGGGCATGAAGGAGGGGTGCGTCCTGAGCACTACCCTTGTGTCGTGAAAAGTCAAGTACGGGGGCTTGCAGGAAAGGGCCTGGATCTCTCCCACCCGTCGTGCGGAGGTGATGGCCACAAGAAACGCTGTTTTCCACGACAAGAACTTCAACGGAGCCGAGTGCAGAGGCTCAAACGGAGGTCCCATGAGCTTGGTCAGCACCACGTTGAGCTCCCACGTCAGAGCCGGGGCCTTCACCGGCGAGAACGATCTGAACAGTCCCTTCATGAATTCTTTCACCAGACGATGAGACCACAAAGACGACCGTCCCGTGGTTCTGGTGTATCGGGAGATCGCAGCAAGATGAATCTTGATGGAAGCGTGCGCCAGTCCAGCCTTGGCAAGCGTCAGCAGGTACGGCAGTACTTGGTACTTGGGGAGCTGTAATCCGTAGAGGGTTAATCTTCTGTGCGTGGCACCAGACAGAGAACCTCTTCCATTTGTGTCCGTAGCATTTAAGAGTTGAGGACGCCCTGGCCTTTTCAAGAACCTCTCTGCAGTCGGCCGGTATGTCGTAGCCTCCAAACTCTAAGGCTGCAGGCGCCAGGCCTGCAAGTTCAGCGACTTCGGGCCGTGATGGAGGATGGCGCCTCCTTCCCTGGAGAGAAGATCCGCGTCCACTGGCAGTTTGATTGACGGGGACGCTGACAAGTCCAGAAGGTCCGGGAACCATATCTGCCTCGGCCACGCAGGTGCGACGAGGATCATCCTGCACCGTGACCTCTTGAGCTGGTTGATGAGCCGGATCAGCAGCGGCAATGGAGGGAACGCATATAGGAACAGGCTCTCCCAGGGGAACGAGAAAGCATCGCCCATGCTCCTCGGCTGGGGAAACCTGCTGGCGAACCTCTGGCACTTGGAGTTCGTCGCCGTCGCGAACAGGTCGATCTGGGGCGTGCCCCACCGTCGGAAGAGGCTGTCCACTAGATCCTGTCGTAGTTCCCACTCGTGGCACGAGCGCAGCTCTCTGCTGAGCGAGTCGGCGATGGTGTTTTTTATTCCTGCCAGATGAAACAGCACCAGAAACATCCCTTGGGCGACGGCCCAATGTCACAGATCCTGTGCCTCCTTGGACAGGGCTGGGGATCTGGTACCGCCCTGCTTCCTGATGTAGAACATGGTGGTGGTGTTGTCGGTGAAGATCCTCACCGCCTTGCCCTTGAGGGACCGAAGAAAAGACCTGAGGGCCCAAAACACTGCACGGAGTTCCAGGACGTTGATATGGAGGGACCTCTCCGCCGGCAGCCAAAGACCCCTCGCGTGCAGGTTTTCGGTGTGCGCTCCCCACCCCTCCAGGGAGGCATCCGTGGTCACTGTCTTCTGGTGGCCCGGGGTCTGGCAGTCCATGCCTGCCGTCAGATGTGCGCGGGTGCCCCACCACCGGATCGCTCGTCGGAAACTTTCGTCGAGTGTGATCCTCTCCACGAAGCTGCCCGTCGTCTGGATCCAGCGCGCGTCCAGGAACTCCTGCAATGGGCACATCCGGAGCCTGCACAGGCGGATGAGATAAATGTAAGAAGACATTATTCCGAGGAGAGACTTGATGGACCTCACCCTGACCGCGTCCGCAACCAGCATCCGCTGCACCTTGCCCAAGATGGCCCTCGTCCTTTCCTCCGACGGCGAGGCCAGAAGCGACACTGTCGAGCTTCGCTCCCAGAAACAGTGAGTCTTGCGCGGGCACCAGGTGGGACTTGCCGTAGTTTATGGAGAATCCCAGGTCCGTGAGTAGTTGGACGGTCCTTGCCGTGTGCTCCACGGCGAGCTCCTTCGTCTTTGCTCGGATGAGCCAGTCGTCCAGGTAGGGGTAGACGTGGATCCCCTCTAGGCGCAGCCGCGCCGCCACCAGTGCGAGGCACTTGGTTAACACCCTGGGTGCCGACCTCAATCCGAAGGGAAGGGCTCTGAACTGGTAGTGACGCCCTTGGACCACGAATCTGAGAAATTTTCGGTGTCCCTTTAGGATGGGGATATGGAAGTAGGCATCCTCCAAATCCAACGACGACAGGAAATCGCCCTCCTCCAGTTGACCCAGGACGTGTTGGAGGGTGACCATCCGGAACTTCTGTGCCTTGATGAATTTGTTCAGTCGTCGTAGGTCCAGGATGGGACGCCATCCTCCCGTCTTCTTCTTCACGAGGAAGTATCTCGAGTAAACTCCGGAGCCCCGAAGCCTCTGGGACGAGCTCGATGGCGCCCTTCCTGAGCATCGCCTTTACCTCCAAGAGAAGTTGAGGGACGTGATGTTCCTTCCTGGCCACAGGGGGGACGCGCGGGCACCTCTTTAGAAACTCGAGCGCGTGACCCTGAGCCAGGGCGTCCAGCAGCCAACGGTCGGTGGAGATGGACTCCCACACGCTGACGAAGCTCGCCAGCCGGCCTCCCACCGGGGTGCTTCGGTGGGGGCCCAACCCCACGGCCGGTTCAGTCCTGCTTCGACGAGGCTTTGCCGCCTTGTCCTCCTTGGCGACGACGGCGGGGTCCGCCCGACTTGCCTCGTCCCCTGTAGGCTTCCTGTGACGACGAACGGGCCACTTGATAGGTGGAAAATCCGCCGCTGGAACCTTTGGAGGCACCCTGTTTGCCTCTGCCACTCCGAAAGGGCAGCCGTCGGTGCTGGAGAACACCAAGAGCCCGGGCTGTCTCCGTGTCCGCCTTGATGGCTTGTAGGGAATCGTCCACTGTTTTCCCAAACAGGTTGCTCCCGTCGAACGGCATGTCCAAGACTCTGGTCTGCACGTCCTGACGGAAGTCAGTAGCCTTGAGCCATCCACGCAGCCTAAGGCATACGCTGTTGCCCAACTGGCGAAATCCAGTGTCAAGGATGTCCGTCGCTATCGTAATGGCGTGGTCCGACGTCACTTCTCCTTCCTGCAAGATCTCTAGGGCCTCCGCCCTCTTGTCGTCTGGTAGGAAGTCCAGCAGGGGGGCGAGCTTGTACCACAACTCCCTGTCGTAGCGGGCTACGATAGCCAAGGCGTTGGCAGCCTTAATCATCGTTGCTGCCAATGAGATGACTCTGCGTCCCATCGTGTCCAATTTCTTTCCCTCGCCGTCCGGCGGGGAGGTTGACGTCGAGGCCGCACCCCCCCCCCGCTTTCTTCCTGGCCACTGCAGAGACGACCGAGTCCGGGGTCGGCTGTGCCCGAAGGCACAAGGGGGCCGCGTCCGGGACCCGGTACTTCTCGTACCGATCCCTTCTAGCCGGCGTTGTGGATGGGTTCTTGAGGAGGGAGAGACCCTCATCCCAGATATCGTCCAGTAGAGGTACAGCGAGGACCGTCTTCCTCTTGGTCTCGCGCCGTTGATAAAGGAAACCTTCCTTCTCTTCCGGGCAGAGCTGGAAAAGCTCGGATGCCCTGGCGATCATGGCGTGAAACGATCCAATCTCGTCGGGCGGGGAAGCCCGGGTGGGAGGTGACGGGAGATCCTCGTCGTAAACCTCGTCGTCTGTACCCGTCGCGGCCGTGTCAGTCCCCGTATCATCCCCACGTGTCGTGGACGGGGAGGAGGGCTGAGCAGGGCGCGATGGATGAAAAGGAGGTGGAGGATGAATCCTCCTTCTCTTAAGAGGAGGGCTCCTAGAAGGGCCTGGCTCCGGGTCCCCCGTCGGGAGCGGTTCCTCCGTTGGTGGTAACGGCAGTCTCGTCCTTATCTCAGAGCATAAGGACTGTATAGCCAACAAAATGGCCGCTAAGTTGTCTTGCTGCACTGGTTGAGGGGGTTCCGACAGGCGATCAGGAGCCCCGTCGGCACCCTCGACGTTCTCGTCGTCTCCCACGTCGGGGTCCCTCCCGAAAGGATGGTCTTCTTCCACACCAGCGCCGTGGCCTAAGACTTCGATCAGCTCCTCCTCAGAGGTTGAGGCCGAATCCACGATGACCTCCTGCCCCCCCTTTTTCTTCTCCGTCGGAGGTTTCACAGGGGTCCAGTCGATGGGCATGAAAGAGGACTCCCTCCGCGGTGGCAGGGAGATTCTGGGCCCCGAGGTCGCCACTACTGGTGTAGCCTCCACAGGCTGAGCCAGGGCCGCTACGACTGTCTCGATAGAGGCCTTGGCCGGATGGATCAAGGCTTTCACCACCTTAGGTGCGCTCACTGCCTTCTCCTGGGGGGGGGGGGGAGGGTCACCACCTCGCTCCCCCTCCGATGGGGCCTTCGAGCACGACCGGGTCTCTCCAAGAGCTTCACCGGGTGCTCGGCCTTCCTCTTACCCGAGCCAGAGCGTTGGCTTGTGGTTGATGGCGCCGGGGAGGATGCGCCCTGCCTGGCGCCGGTAGAGCCCGACCGTTCGGCGCTCCCTGTGCCAGCGGACTCGCGGTGCTTGGCCTTGTGTTGGACCCCCGTCGCCGGGGCGCCCTCAAAGGACTTAGAAGACCGCTCAGACTTCTTTTTCTTCTCGCCTGACGGGCTCTTTCCTTCCAGCCAGTTGGCGAGACGCTGATGGCGGTTCTTCATGGTCCGCTCCGACATATTGCTGCAAAACGCACAGTCCTTCTCCACGTGCGTCTTGTCTTCATGCAGGCAGTAAAGGCAAAGGGAGTGTTCGTCCTCCTTAAAGACATTCTGAAGCTGGCATCCAGGGCAGACCCTGAACAGCTTTCAGGGCGTCGAGCTTCCCTTCTCCTGGGCCATGCTCGAGAAGATTAATTTTACATTTATAAAGCGCTCACACAGCCCGCAGGCATCGAGGCGCTGTTACAGGAATTGTTTGTTTTTCTTAGTTGCGTAGTTGTGTTTTTTTTTGTCTTAGTTACGTATTTATAACGCGCTTAAACACCCAGAGGTTTCCAAGCGCGGACCCGGGGATCGAACCTGTTGTTGCTTCGTGTCGTCTTGCTTCCAAGACGCGCACGCTGCCGCTGAGCTATCCTCCCGGGACGAAGGAGGGCCTGAGAAACTTCTGGAGGCCTCCAAAAGCGTGGCTCGACGAAATCTTCACCCTTGAGGGGCGTAGAAGAATCCGACACGGGTCCCCGTTGATCGGATAAAGAAACAGTGGAGCTTGAGGCTCTTTTGACCGAAAAAGAGAACATTTTCCTAAGAAAAAGCACGAAAAAAGCACTAACGCTCGAGAGCAATAGCACGAGGATCCCAACACTTGAACGTGCGGTAAAAATCTGAAGATGGCTGCAGAGGCGGGGCTTAGGGGAAGGGAAGTCATTGGCTGTGGTCAGTATGATGCAGAGATCAGTGACTGGTTACTACTACGAAAGACAGATCAGAAACGAAACTGATACTGATTTTTCTTTACCGAGGATTCCCAGCCTGATGACGGGGAATATTCATGAGCATGTGAATCCATGCCAGACCCCATGCTGGAGAAATGGTTGTTCAGCAAAAGATTGTGCAAGTTACTCACCGTAGTAACTAATGTACTGTTAAGTCCATAGTCCCCTTTCCTCCATACTGCAAGGGCATCCATTCCAAGGGACGGGAGACGGAACCTTTTCCACCAGAAAAAAAAAGTCTTCCCCTTTAAATTTAGAAGGGTGCGGCCCTGGGAGCATGCACTGCCCTGACTCCACCCTCAGGAGCCACACCTCAGTCCCCATTGACGCGTCGACAATAGATCTAACCTTGCCTAATGACACCAGTATTATTTGGGGGGGAGGAGGGGATGTATGGAGGAAAAGGGACTATGGACCAAGAGTACGTTAGTCACTACGGTGAGCAACAATTACTTGTACGTCCCGTCCCCTTTCCTCCATACTGCATGGACGATTACAACTGAATGTAGCCCCAGGGAGGGGAGGAGCGGAGACCGTCCTTAAGCAAATAGGTTCCTGAGAACCGCCTGTCCGAAAGCTGCATTAGATCTGGAGCTGGCATGCAAACAGTAATGCTTGCAGAAAGCAGAGGGAGTGGCCAAAGTGGCTGCCCTGCTTATGACTTGTCAAAGGACATGGCCTTGGAATGCGATGGCTGTTGCCTTGGCCCTGACTGCCTGGGAGTGCATGTTCGCTGGAAGCGACTTGTGCTGCCCCCCGTATGCTTCTTTGATGGCCAAAACCATCCAGCGTGCTATGGAGGCCTGATAGCCTGGTCTTGCACCTCCGAAAGTGATAAACAGGGCGTCTGACTTGCAGAAGCCCCTGGTCCTGTCAAGGTAGAATTTCAGGGCAAGTCTGTCATCCAGGCAGTGCAGAACTCTGTGCCTCACCCTAGGATCGGAAAAGAGTGTAGAAGGAACTATTCCCTCGTTCAAATGGAAAGCAGACGGCACCTTAGGCAGAAATGCTGGGTGCGTCCGCAGAACTACTTTGTCCCTGTGAAAGGTAGTATATGGTTCTGAGGCAACCAGCGCCTGGATCTTGCTGACTTGTTGCGCCGAGGTGAGGCCTACCACTAAGGCCGTCATGATGGTGACCAGACTGATGTCAGTGGACACCATTGGCTCGGACGGTTTTTGAGCCAGGGTGCCCAATATTATGTTCAGGTCCCACAAGGGATGTGGCCTCTTGATGGGCGGGTAGAACCTTGCGAGCCCCGCCAAATATTTGACAATCGGATTGGAGGAGGAGAAGACCCCTTCCTCCTAGTTCCTGTAAGCCCCGATGTCTGCGAGGTAAGAGCGGCAGGTGTCAACCAGTGCACCGAGAAGGAGAGCACGTCGCCCAGAGTACATGCTAGGGGGTCGATTTCCTTGGAGTCTGCCCAGTGGCAGAACCTGGTCCATTTACTTTTGTACTGGGCTCTGGTAGCCTTGCTCCTGTCGCCCTGTATGGTCTCCTGATTGGCCTGGGAGAGGTTGAGGTGCACTAGCGTTACCTGCTCAGGAACCATGCTGTGAGGGCTAGTATCAGTGGCGCGGGATGGATGACCCTGCCCCCCTGCTGCACCAGAAGGTGTGCTGTGACCGTTGGAAGGTGAATAGGTGGCATTTCCGAGAGGCTGAGCAGCTCCGAGAACCATGGCCTGGCTGGCCACTATGGAGCTATTAGAATGATGTTGAGGGGGCGATACGCCTTGATCTTGCAAATCACTCTGTGAATCAACGTAGTGGGTGGGCAGGTGTACACTGTCATGCCATTTCACTGAATCCGAAATGCGTCGCCCAGGGAGCCGGGGCCCTGTCCCTGCCAGGAGGCAAACTGAGGGCACTTCCTGTTGTGCCAATGGCGAAGAGATCCACCTGGGGCAGGCCGCATCTGCTGAAGATCTCCTGATAACAAGGTTGTTTAGCTGCCACTCGTAATTGTCAGCTCTCAACCGGCTGATCCGGTCTGCCTCCAGGTTGGATTCCCCTGGAAGGGGGACTGCCGTGAGGTAGATGTCATTTTCCAGGGCCCACTCCCACATGCGGATTGCCAGTCTGCACAGTGGAGGGGATCTGGTGCCTCCCTGCTTGTTGACATAGTACATGCTGGTCGAGTTGTCTGTCTGGATGAGGACAACCTTGCCCCTGTGAAGTGGAAGGAACGCTCTGAGCGCTAGCCAGATGGCGCTCAGCTCCAACTAATTGATGTGGTACTCCTGCTCCTGTCGAGTCCAGGTGCCGTGGACCGAGAGATCGTCCAGGGTGGCTCCCGAGCCCTTGAGCGAGGAGTCCGTGTTGATGGGGACCTGCCGGGTGGGAGGCCGAAAGGGCTTGCCCGTCCGTAGGTTGCAGTCCCTGGACCACCATGTGAGATCCCGGTGGAGAGATGGAGGAACGTTGATTATATCGTACTGAGAGCCGCGCTCACGGTTCCATGGTGCCACGAAGTGCAGCTGAATCCTCCTCATCCTTAGTCTCGTGTGTGGGACAGCTAGTAGCACCGCTGCCAAGAGACCCAGGTGATGCTGGTACCTCCAGGCCAAGGTCACTTCTCTGCTGAGGAAGTGAGTGGTGGCCCTCTTGATGGCCGTGACCCTGTCCTCCGATGGAAACACCTTCTCTGAGCACGTGTTCCAGATGAGGCCCAAGAATGTCAGATTCTGCATGGCTGCAGCTGCAATTTGAGAGAGAAAATCCCAAATTGTGCAGTGGGTTCAAAAGAGCATGGGAAGAGTGGTGAGCCGTTTGCGGAGATGTAGCCCTGACAAGCCAGTCGAGGTGCGAGTAGATGTTGAGGCCCTGAGCTCTGAGGAGGACACCCACAGAATTCATGAGTCTGGTAAAGACCCTGGGGGCCGAGTTGAGGCCAAAAGGAAGGACCTTGTATTGGAAATCGTAGCCCATGATCCTGAACCATAGGAAAGAACGATGGCCTGCCAAATCGGGACGTGCAGGTACGCATTCTTCAGACCCAGGGAGCACATCCAGTCTCCCTTGCACAATGTCTCCGCTATAAGAGCTGGCGTAACCATCTTGAATTTTTGTAGAGGTAAGGAGTGGTTGAGGGTGGAACGGTCCAGCACAACTCTCAGGCCCGTCTGGTTCTTTTTCTGAATGCCGAAAATCCTGGAGTAAAAGCCCAATCTTTGCTGGGAGGCTGGGACTACCTCCACTGCCTGCTCTCTACGAGCGAGTGGACTTCTGCCAGAAGAGTTGCTGTCCCAACTTGAGGGAGGGGAGGAGGGAGGAGAGGCTGGGATGGATAGACGGTACCCCGTGGATACTGCAGAAAGGACCTCTCTGCCTGGACCTCTGTTCTTGGAAGCTGCGGAACCCTCCGTACGTATGTCCCCGTTGGAGCGCTGCTGTGACTGGGTGTACGATTTGGGCATGGTCTTTGTCAGGATGGATAAAGACTTGGACGTCTGAGCTGTTTTTCTTTTTGTCCAGCTCCTCGTCCGTGGTGGAGTGGAATAGAACACCCCCCCTCCCCCTGACCTCCACCACATTCGAACACAAGTTTAATCTGCATTCCTGGACATCCGGGTTGAATTTTCGTTGCAGAGCCGGGCTGTCCTCATGTCCGTGGCGATACAGCTGGCTGTTAGACAGAAACCTGTGCAGTTCCCTTAGGGAACACTGCAAAAGATTTAGGACTACAGGTGTTAGCAGTAAACCCACTTGGTAGCAGTCCGTACCACCCAGATTTACCTGGTAGCTGTGGCTGAGCAGTCAGACTTCTCTCAAGAAGAGTTAGGCAGTATGCAAAGTATACACAATAGGCACTCAGATACAATAATACAAACAAACACTGACCAGAGCTTTGGTATCAAAGTATATAATTATTTATTTAAAAACACACTGTTTGAAACACTCCAGCACTCTTATTGTAAAACACTCTAAACACAGTTACTATTATAATATATACAACCCTTATTCCTTATCAGATAAGTCTTAGTAAAACACCACTTATTTTCATACAGAGGTGAGCGCTTAACTATAGAAGGCACTCCAATAAGTTTGTGAAAAAGGGAGGGAAAAAGACAGAATATGGAAAGGCACACCACTCTAAGATTTAGGAACACTATTAGCAAGGCAGAAGAGCAAAAAGTCACTTGTGAGCCAAAGTCCATAGGCTGGGCCCACTCTTAGAGAGAGCAGAGCACAAATGCGCCCAAGATCACACAGTAACACTAGGCTTAGAAAGTCTTGCAGAGAGTTTGAAAAGAGTTGAGAGGCTCAAGAAAGTTTAGCCAGGGTGTCCCAGGCTAACCCAGGTTCGAAAGCCGGGGGCTAAATCTACCCCGTACAGTCGGTGGCAAGGGAAGCCAGGCGGGACACGGTACCTTAAGTGGGAAGGATCCTCCAGCGGTGGCAGTTGTTCCTGGCAGTGGGTGCAAGTCTCGTCGTCGTCCAGGGGAAGAGAAGATCTCGACTTGGAGGAAAGATGAAGGTCGTTGCACTACCAGGGAAGAAACCAGCCGCAGAGTTTTCCGGTTAAAGGTAATACCCTTTAATTCGCGGTCGTGGTAAAACGTGGTATCCCGGTTGCCGGGGTGCTTGGCACAGGCAAGGTGGCCACAAGTTACGTCGGGAAGGCGAAAAGACGGTGAAACTGGTTATCCCCAACAGTCAAAGGAAGAAGACTCTCCGGCGGGAGATCTCCTCCGTCGTTGGGAAAAGTGGTGAGACGGTGCAGCAGGGCTCCACCGGTGGTGTCGTCGTGGCAGGTTGGCTCAGCTTCTCCCTCGTCGGATTCTTAGGTCCTGTGGCGACTTCTGAAGTTCCAGTCCCCAAAGCCCTGCTTTTATGCAGAAAACCCCCACTCAGCCTAGCTGTCACTCAAACATGCTAAGTGGTGAGCCGGCCGGCTCACCACTTGGGCCAATCAGGACGGAGTGCGACTTGAGTTACCTAGGCAACTCAGTCCAGGGTGCCTAAATCCCCCTCCACCCCTCCTAAGTACCCCAGACAGAGTGGCACCACTTGGGAGGGCTTCTATGGAGAAGCCCGCCAAACGGTGGAACAAAGGGCTCGACTTGGGTTGGAGTCACAGAAGAGAACACAAACGCCATTTTAGAACCGAGTTTTGGCAAAAAATACCAACCGGAGAATTAATATTAATTAAATGAACCAGCGGTATGTTCGAGGCTATCGTAATTAAATAAATAAAGATAGTAGCCTCGAACAATGGGAAAATCCCATAGAGAAATATTCCCGGTTGAATATAAAAAGTAGTATCCACTGCCACCAGCCAAAACTCGATCAGGGGGGACGGAGACATGCCCCCTCGACTAACAGACCCCGGGGCAATTGAATTGCCCCAGCCAGTATGTCCACAATATGATGGTTTGTACTGGTTCTGTTCAGAATTTAAGACTAGTAAAGTCAATGGTGACTTTACATGCCCTGGGAGACAGTAGTCAGTCCCAGGGTATGGAGTCTATACTGGGGGGTCACTATGACACCATGACACCCCTGTGTTACTGCACCTAGGGTGCAGTGTAACACATCACAAAAACACATGAAGGCCTATGGAGTAAAAGACCCCATAGCCCATTAAACACATCTAGAGTCAAAGAAACACTCAAATCATGCCCAAGAGTGAGGGTAAAAGAGTCTCACTCTTGGCAGGAGAAAAAAATAAACCCCAAAAATCCAGCAAAGCTGCTGGGGGACTCACTAGGTTAGGAAATTCAGCCTAAACAGAGAATTCTCCCTAACACTGGCACAGCCAGAGGGGTCAATGAGGCCCATGCTAGACTCCATGAGATCCTGCAGCACAAGCGTGGCCTTGGCCAGTCCCGCCTTGAAACGTGATTGACTGCGTACGGAGTTCCGGGAGGAAGTCCGCGATCTCCCCCCATAACCTTTGGTTAGTACCCCGCCAGCATGGCATCGGCCTGACGAAGATGCAAGGACGCGTTGGAATACAGCTTGCAAGGACGCGTTGGAATACAGCTTTTTCCTGTATGCCTCCAAGATCTTCTCCTTGCCTACCAGTGCCGCAGAGGAGGCGGCTGACGATGCCTGAGGCTTGGAGTATAGTAATGCCGTAGCGATCACCGAGGAGTAGGGCTGAGGATGGGCCGGTAGCAAGAGTGTATCCCCCTCCATCTGCCTGTACTTGGCATCCAGGAATCGATTGACCAGCTGGGCAGAGTGGGGCTTGAGCCAACGCTTTTTAGCCAGGGAGACTACATCGGTCTGCAGTGGAATTCCCGTTTTGGCAGAGGAGCGTTGTGTGAGGACTTCAGCGAGGACCCCATCTGCTGGTTGCTCGACCTCAGGTTGAGGCAGGCAGGCGCAGGTACTCCGCCAGCCCTGTAAGAAATTTGTGGAAGGCCTTGGCTGACAAAGGCGTGTCAGAGTCCTGCTCCTCGTTCGTGTCCTGTGGGTCAGGAGGATCCTGAGTCGGTGGGGTAGCGGGAGCCGGGGGCTGCGGAGGAGGCTGGTATGGAACGGCCTGAGGAATCGGCTGGGTAGCCGGGAGAGGGGCCTGAAGTGCCAGAAGCATTGGAGGGAGCACATCCCTGAGGATAACCCCCAGAGAGGGGACTTCATCAGCCCGAGGAACTTCTCAAAGAACCAGTCTTCACAGGCTGGAAGGGAGGTAGGGAATATAGCCAGGGTAGCGGGAGGCTGCTGGAGCCGATGCATGCCTTGCCCGTATGGACGCAGCGGAAACCTGCCCTGCGCAAATGAGGGATAGGCTGTAGGCCACGTACCTGGTTGAGGCCAGTCCCACCTTGACGCTTGTTCCTCGCCGAATTCCTGAAAAGGCTTTGGACGGGTGCTGATGCCTGGCACAGCGGCCATTTTGTCGAGCTACCTGCCACGTGCCTGCGTCGTGTTGCTCATCTCGCTGGGCCCAGCCTCCTCAAGGACGCTTGAGTGTGGATCACGAGGCCTACTCTGCTCCTCAGGCCTAGACCCAATAGGTGTGACACCCTCAGCATGGGGGCCGGTAGAGCAGCATTTAGGCGCCCTCTCGGACGTATTGCCGATACAAGGGCATAGCCCCTGGGTGAAGACCCGGTAAAAGAACCTTCCGGTCCCTCACCACTGTCACCGTGAGGATCAGAGGATCCCTCGGCCTGGCGGCCGGTAGCTGGGGCAGCCTCAGTGCAAGTGCCGGTACAAGAACATGAGCGGACCCTCCCGCGCAGACGAGTCCTTGGGAAGGAGTCTCCCTTGCGGGGTGCGATGGAGAATAGAGGCCCTACCTTGGGCCTGGATCGATGTTTGACAAAGTCCTCGAGGTCCTCTGGAGGCGACTTCTGGAAGCGCTCCCTTCGCCTGGCTAGTCTGTTCTTCAGAGACCTCGATGACAGGGCGTTGCACGCTGTACAAGCTTGCCAACCGTGGTCTGGGCCAAGGCAATATAGGCAGAGGGCGTGGGGGTCTGAATTCGGGAAGAGCCCTTCGCAGGATGAACACCTGCTGAACCCTGTGGAAGTCGACATGCGTCATGGAGAAGCGTGACGCCTGAGGACCGAGTACCTGTATGATAAGACAAAAAAAAAGACAGAAGTATCCGTGCGTGGAATTACATAGCCGTAGCAAAACCCAGGAACGCTGGTGAAGTCGGCCCATTCCTGACTACACGGAAAAGGGGACTAAGGTGTGGCCCCGGAGGGCGTACTCAGGGCAGAGCATGCTCCCATGGCCCCACCCCCGCGTGCCTCTAAATTTAAAGGGGAAGAAGGTTTTTTCTAGTGAAAAAGGTTCCATCTCCTATCCCTTGGAAGGGACGCCCATGCAGTATGGAGGAAAGGGGACGGGAAGTAGGAGTATGCACCTGCTCATTTAGCATCATCTCTGGTGGAGTGTCAGACCAATGGCATTTTGAAAGACCTGTAGGGTCCTCAATATGGCCATCCTGTCTGTGCCATCCAAAGCTTTCTTGTGCTCGTTAGGAAAGATTCCTGTTTAATGCACCTTTCTTTCCATTTCTATGGACCCCCAAACATTTTGCTTTTATTTTTCTATCCGACATGTTCTTTTTACAAATCAATGAAGCCTTAAGCTTCACTACACTGGCTTTTGTTAATCTGTTATGGGGAAACTGACATGTCCTTCAGGCTGTCAGTACTGGGGTACATTGTTTGCCTTAATCTTATTACTTTACTACTTTAGTGCACTGAGTATTTACAGTCCTTGTTGGACATTGCCACAGTCACTGTTCGCTGATCACGGTTCCCCTAGGAGCCAAGGGGTTAACATCTGTTTTGGATCCTGGAAGATGAGCTGCTAACTTGAAAGGACTTTCCGGCATGGAGCGTGCAGAGTCCTTACAGTCCTTTGAGCTCTGTAGCGTTGTGTGGCCAGCTCTACAGCCCTATAACTGCCCTTCAGTGGTCTTAATTTGTCTGTGAGAACTATTTGCAACACTGAAATACTTTTATAATTGTTCCAACTGTTCCACTGACCATTGTCAGCAGTCTTTTGCAGTTCGACGTTGAAGCTTTATAGCTATTGCCGTAATCACACGAAGGGAGAGCAGGAAGTGGAGGCGGGGGGAGTCAGACTTGGGCAGCTCCTTGAGCTGTCGAGCGTTCCCCGCCTCCCTGCTGCGTTGTAAGCTTGCCTTTCCGCATGCACACTGATCGTGTCGTCTACAATATGCAACTTTATAGGTGCTTATATTTGTGATCACAGCTCCCCTTCTGAGTATAAGGGTGCCTCCTGCATAGTGTGTACTGTAGTACCGTTCAATAATAGTCAGTGTGCATTTAAAACAAGTCCCTGGACTCGAATATGGATGTGATGGCCAATAAGATAGTGAGCTGCCTGAATGCAGCTGAGCAAGCATCTAGAGAAGTAGCTCCAATGATATAGGGGCACTTCAGACCAATTAGTGGTGGGAGTAGCAAAACCAACAGGGAAGAAGGAAATGGGGAAGGATTTTCGGCAGTTCCAACAGCCTTTGAGAAGCTGCCTGAGGGGAGGTCATGGGTAGCCCCAGTACCAGACTTGGAAGTGAATATGTCGGGTGACTTACAGTCAGGCTGTGCAACGACCAAGGGTTCCGCCAGTTTGGAACTGGCGGGCGAATATGACAAGATCTGGCTGGAATCCCTGCTAGACGAAAAACTGATGCCTCTCCAGATGGTTCTGCAATCCTTACAGGCACTAAAGGCAAGGGTTCTGAGCACATTAGCAATAATGGATGATTCCATAAGAGCTTTAACATCGAAGGTGTCAGATTTGGCTAAAGCTCTGACGGAAGAGGTGGGGATGTTGTGCCTTGTGCTCTCTGTATATCAGTGAAGGGAGGACATCCTGCAAGTTCTGATTTGGCTAAAGGAGTGAGTAGTTGGGTAATGCCTGCAACTGTCAAAGAAGGATCTGTCTGCATACTGTCAGGAAATGGGGGTAATTGCAACCCAGGGAGGGGAAGAGTGTTCGAGCAAGTGGTTGGGCCAGTAGCCCGGGGGAATGTTCCCCCACAGGGGGTGGGGGAGCAAACCATCTTAAATATGCCCCCAGAAGCAGTGCCTTGTGTGGGGATTATTACAGGTCTGCCCAGCCTCGCGAAGGGCAGCTTTGAGTTAACAATCTCCCTTATTAACAAAGCGATGCACTGGATTGAAACAAACCCGATGGGGCAAAAGTAGACCCCTCCATTTTTCATATGGCTAGAAGAGTTGGTTGGGTAGGCACAAAGCCAACGAATGTGGATGGTGACTGTAGTGATGACCTTACCGGACGCGGCGGTGGCTAGTTATTTTCTTAGTTCTAACCTTGCACTTAAACCAAATGGTAGTAGGCTTTTTAGCAGACTCCTCTCTGGACTATTTTTACGAGAGGGCAGCTGACCAGGTAGCCACGGGAACAATGCAGGGTAGAAGGGATCCAGGAGCTGGGGGATGGTGTGAGGGGAGGGGACAAACACCTTGGCATCCATTATTTACACGTACCAAGGAGGGAGGTTGGAGTTCAATCCCCACAAAGAGAGGGTCCAATCACACTAGAGAAAGTGAACCAATTGGTGCTCCAGAGTTGGTTAATAGATTTGAGGTTCTCACCTTGTGTGAGGACCTTGATTGACAATTGGGTGATGCTCTGGAAGTAGGGGTGGGGGCACAAGGGGTAGATCCCTCCTTAGCTAGTAACCCCTCAGACAGTACACCCTCAGAGTTCTGTTTGCTTTCCTGGAATATAGCAGGGTCAAGGGGAAAGATAGAAAGGAGAGACATTGCTGCGCTGCTTCAAGCAAATGAAGAGATCCTTCTACAGGAAACATGGGCGAT
Source organism: Ambystoma mexicanum (assembly GCF_040938575.1). Taxonomy (NCBI): domain Eukaryota; kingdom Metazoa; phylum Chordata; class Amphibia; order Caudata; family Ambystomatidae; genus Ambystoma; species Ambystoma mexicanum. The sequence continues at coordinate 105,856,334 of NC_090940.1, read as the reverse complement.
GGAGACCGCGCAATTGGATGGGGCCGTTTCATTTGGAATCCTAGCTAAGAAAAAATTGAGGGGTAAGATGCTATGGGGGCCTGTATATTTTGATTAAGACCACACTCTATAGTAGAGTCAAGGTGGTTGAAACTTGTATGGACTTCCTTCAGGTGGTCCGTCTCTCCGCCTCGAGGGGCGAATCGATTTGTATTATTAACTTTTATAATAGCCCTCATAAAGCAGAGGTGAATCAATTAGCTAGCGTTAAGAGTTTTATTGAGGATCTTTTGTCTTCCGGGAAGAGCAGGAATGAATTGTATATTTGGGGTGGTGATTTTAATCTTAAAATGGGAATGGGTATGGCCAAGGAGTCGTCCATTGTACAGCATGCTTTAAGGTCGGGTGAGGCAGGGCTGTGTCCTGGCCCCAATTTGATTTTGCCTCTATATTAACAGTCTCTCGAAGGATTTGTTAAATATATTGGCTGACTTTCTGGTACTGCGGGTCGGGCATTTCCCATGCTAGCATATGCGGATGACAACGTATTGTTAGCCAGGACCCCAAGAGCACTACAGACGCATATGCAGCCTTTATGAGTAATCTGGGTTTAAAGATCAACTCAACAAAATCAGCTATAATGGCTTGTGTGGGTAGAAAACTGCCTGCAGCAATGCGACCCATGATCTATGCTGGAGAAGTCATCCCCAGGGTGAAGGTTTTCGATTACCTGTGGATTACATTCTCTGAAGCATCTCACTGGGAAGTCGCATTTAACCAAACAATCGGTTAAAATGAGCCAACGAATCGGGGGCATTTTTCGTTTTATGTCCCACTGTGAAGGCCAACCGCTTGATGTGGTATCCAAGATATATGTAGCTCAATCAAAGTCAGTTACACTTTATGGGGCCCCATTGCGGGGTTTCTAGAAGGCTGATGAGCTACAAGTTAAGAGAGCCAATTACTCAGGAGACTATTTGGACTCCCTAACTCTTCAGCGTGTATTTCTATTCACAGAGAATAGAGACTGGAATTTTGGGAGGATCAGTGAGCGTTGGCCCCTATACTTTTTTGTGTCCGGATGTGGGCGAATGTACATGCCTCCCTCTGCCATTTTATTATTATGTCTGTACTGGGGAGGACGTGGTGGCAAAGAATTCACTGGCTTGATTATATAGTTAAGTCTTAGGAGAGGCCAACTTCAGCATTGTTTTTCCTCCAGCTGCCCCTTTAACTAAAACAGAGGAGAAAGGCTATAAAGTTGTTTTGAGCAAAGTGTTTGCCAGGAAGAGAACACTTTTTGAATATGAAAATAATTCTGTTATATTGCATGCAATGATTAGCCGGCCCCTTGAGATTCAACCCTATTTAATTTGGGGTTCCCATAAAAAAAATATAGCTAGCTAACACTCTGGCAAGGTTCAACTGTCTCCTCTTGCGGGAGAACACCGTGAACTGGAAAGGTTATCCAGATTCCGCCGTTTGCCCAGTGTGTGGGTATACTACAGAAAATGTGGTGCACCTGTTATTTTGCCCGGGGAACATAGGGATCTGGAGAGTGACCAATTCCAGTTCTTAGGTAAACTAAGATTCGTCTTTACAGAGAGGACATTTCATTTCTTTTAAGTGCAGACTCTGTTTTGGTTCCATGGGCATTACTTCCCTTTCTGAAAAGGGCGATTATTTTAGAAAGGGGTTACTGAGGTTACAGGGCGAGGAATGGTGTTGATTTCCCCCATTGAGCCTAAATGGAAAGGGCATTTAAATTCTAGTTCTGTTTTTAAAACATTGTTGCAGTAATGGCAGTATACACTATTTTTATGGCATTTTATCATGTGACTGTTTTTACAGATTTACAATGTGGTTTTTGTGGATGTTCTCAAGAGAAGGGTTTTATCAATTGATTGTATTGTTTGGTTGTATGTGTTATGGATATTAAATCCAAAATAAACTGACTGGCTGAAGTAATTTACCACTTGCGCTAGTATTTATCGTACAATGCATCTTACAATGTGGTACACTTTTTCTTTTACTGTAGACTAACACTTTTTGGTTACTCTAGGTGTGCTAAATGGACAAGCTGGTCGCAGCAGTGACACTTTACAATGTTTTGGTTGTTAGGCAGAATCCTGTGCAGTTCCCTTAGGGAACACTGCAAAAAGATTAAAGACTACAGGAGTAAGCAGTAAACCCAATTGGTAGCAGTCTACACCTCCCAGGTTTACCTAGTAGCTGTGGCTGAGCAGTCAGACTTCTCTCAAGAAGAGTAGGGCAGTATATAGAGTATACACAATAGGGCTAAAAGCACAGTAGAGCAAACAAACACTGACCAGAGCTTTGTATAAAAAGTATTTCATTTATTTAAAAACACACTTTAGGCAATATACTAGCACTCTAAATCAAAAGCAAGTTAAAACACAGTCAGGTAAAGTATACACACCTCCCTCGATCACTATTAGACAAGTCAGAGTTAAAACACCACGATTTGTTAAACAGATGTGAGCGCGTAACCTGATGGCACTCCAATATTTCAGTTAAAGGGAGAAAGAAAGGCAGAGCATAGAAATAAAACAGGTCCCAACACTTCTAGGAGTTTTCAACAGGGGAATAAAGGCAGTATATACTGTAGAGCCAAAGTTCATAGGCCAGGCCCACTTTAAATGGAGCAAAGCGAAATGTGCCCAGGATCACACGGTTTAAAATGCACTAAGTCTTTGCAGAATGTTCAAAATAGGTTGGGGTGATTAAAGAAGGTAAAGTTAGAAGGTCTGGGGCCAACCCAGTTGGAAAGCCAAGGATTGAAGGGTCACCTTGGGCAAACCGAAGAAAGGGAGGCCAGGCAGGACACAGTACCTTAAAGAGAGGAAGCGCCAGAGGTGGCAGTTGTTCCTGGCAGTGGTTGCAGTTCGTTGTTTCGACCAGGGGAAGAGGATCTCGTCGAGGAGGAAACGTTGAGTCGTTGCACTGCACAGGGATGAAACCAGCCGCGGAGTTAGTCGATAAAAGGTGCCTTCCTTTTATTCGCGGTCAAATTGGTGAAGCTTGGCTATCCGGCGGCCAGTGCTTGGCACCGGCGATTCGACCAAGAGACATCTTTGGAAGGTGAAAAGGGCAAACTGGTTGATCCCACCAGCTCAGGGGAAGACTCCTCGTCCAGCAGAAGATCTTCTCTTGTAGTCGGGAAAGTGGTGAGGTAGTTGCAGCAGGGCTTCACCAGTGGTGTCGTCGTTGCAGATGGCTCAGCTTCTTCCCTTTTCAGATTCTTCGGTCCTGTGGCGACTTCTGAAGTTCCAGTCCCAAAGGCCCTGATTTTATGCAGAAAAACCCCCATTCAACAGCCTAGCTGTCACCCAAACATGCTAAGTGGTGAGCCGGGCAGCTCACCACTGGCCCAATCAGAACAGAGTGTGACTTGAGTTGCTAAGGCAACACAGTCCAGGGCGCCAATTCCCCTCCCCACCCATCCTGTGGAACCCAGACAGAGTGGCACCATTTGGAGGGCATCTGTGGAGAAGCCCGCCAAAAAGTGGAACAAAGGGCTCGACCTTGGTCAGAGTTACAGAGACGGACACGAACGCCATTTTAGAAAAGAGTTCTGGCAAAAAGACCCAACCGTTGGTTTGGAACAAGTTACTTACCTGTAACTGTTGTTCTCCAGCATGGGTCTGGCATGGATTCACATGCTCATGAATATTCCCCGTCGTCAGGCTGGGAATCCTCGGTAAGAGAAAACCAGTATCAGTTTCGTTTCTGATCTGTCTTTCGTAGTAATAACCAATCACTGGTCTCTGCGTCATACTGACCACAGCCAATGACTGCCCTCTACCTAAGCACCGCCTCTGGCAGCCATCTTCAGATTTGGAAGCACGTGAAGTGGCAGTATGACCAAGTGAAGAGCCGCAGAGGGGTAGGAGGGAGGGTTCGCATGTGAATCCATGCCAGACCCATGCTGGAGAACAACAGTTACAGGTAAGTAACTTGTTCCTTCTCCAGCATGGGGTCTGGCATGGATTCACATGCTCATGAATAAAGAATACATAGCAGTACACACATGCACAACCACGGGAGGTGGCAAAGGCTCAACATTAAGCATCACATAAACTCAACATTAAGCATCTTACCTCCTCACCAGGCTCACCTCAGGCGAACAGGTTGCGCAGCACTGCTTGGCCGACCCTGGACTCCTCCCTGGAATCCCGGTCGACGCAGTAGAATTTCGTGAAGGTGTGCGTCGACCTCCACGTAGCAGCCCTGCATATGTCCAGCAGGGGCACACCAGATAGGAACGCCGTGGTAGCTGCGATCGCTCTGGTGGAATGGGCTCTCGGACGGCCAGGCAGCGGTCGGTTTGCCAACCGATGACAGTACATGATACAGCCGGAGAGCCATCTGGAAATGGAAGCCTTCGAGAGAGCCTTCCCCTGATTGACAGGTCCAAAGTTCACAAAGAGTTGTGACGTCTTCCGAAAACACTTCGTGCGGTCTACGTAGAACTTCAGCGCTCTAGCCACATCCAGCGAGTGCAAAGTCCTCTCAGCCGGCGACGAAGGCGACGGGAAGAACACAGGCAACACCAAGGGTTCGTTGAGATGGAAGTCCGACGGCACCTTGGGCATGAAGGAGGGGTGCGTCCTGAGCACTACCCTCGTGTCGTGAAAAGTCAAGTACGGGGCCTTGCAGGAAAGGGCCTGGATCTCTCCCACTCGTCGTGCGGAGGTGATGGCCACAAGAAAAGCTGTTTTCCACGATAGAAACTTCAACGGGGCCGAGTGCAGAGGCTCGAACGGAGGTCCCATGAGCTTGGTCAGCACCACGTTGAGCTCCCACGCCGGGGCCGGGGCCTTCACCGGCGGGAACGATCTGAACAGTCCCTTCATGAACTCTTTCACCAGACGATGAGACCACAAGGACGTCCGCCCCGTGGTTCTGGTGTATCGGGAGATCGCAGCAAGATGAATCTTGATGGACGCATGTGCCAGACCAGCTTTGGCCAGCGTCAGCAGGTACGGCAGTACTTGGGGAGCCGTAATCCGTAGAGGGTTAATCTTCTGTGCGTGGCACCAGACAGAGAACCTCTTCCATTTGTGTCCGTAGCATTTAAGAGTCGAGGACGCCCTGGCCTTTGCAAGAACCTCTCTGCAATCGGCCGGTATGTCGTATCCTCCAAACTCTAGCGCTGCAGGAGCCAGGCCTGCAAGTTCAGCGACTTCGGGTCGTGGTGGAGGATGGCGCCTCCTTCCCTGGAGAGTAGATCCGCGTCCGCCGGCAGCTTGATCGGCGGGGACGCTGACAAGTCCAGAAGGTCCGGGAACCATATCTGCCTCGGCCACGCAGGTGCGACGAGGATCATCCTGCACCGTGACCTCTTGAGCTGGTTGACGAGCCGGATTAGCAGAGGCAAGGGAGGGAACGCGTAGAGGAACAGGCCCTCCCAGGGGAACGAGAAAGCATCGCCCATGCTCCTCGTCTGGGGAAACCTGCTGGCGAACCTCCGGCACTTGGTGTTCGTTGCCGTCGCGAACAGGTCGATCTGGGGTGTGCCCCACCGTCGGAAGAGGCGATCCACCAGATCCTGCCGTAGTTCCCACTCGTGGCACGAGCGCAGCTCCCTGCTGAGTGAGTCGGCGATGGTGTTTTTTATCCCTGCCAGATGAAACGGCACCAGAAAAATCCCTTGGGCGACGGCCCAATGCCACAGGTCCTGCGCCTCCTTGGACAGCGCTGGGGACCTGGTTCCGCCCTGTTTCCTGATGTAAAACATGGTGGTGGTGTTGTCGGTGAAGATCCTCACCACCTTGCCCTTGAGGGACGGAAGGAAGGACCTGAGGGCCCAAAACACTGCACGGAGCTCCAGGACGTTGATATGCAGGGACTTCTCCGTCGGGAGCCAGAGTCCCCTTGCGTGCAGATTTTCGGTGTGCGCTCCCCACCCTTCCAGGGAGGCATCCGTGGTCACAGTCTCCTGGTGGGCTGGGGTCTGGAAGTCCATGCCCGCCGTCAGATGCGCGCGGGTGCCCCACCACCGTATCGCTCGTCGGAAACTCTCGTCGAGCTTGATCCTTTCCTCGAAGCTGCCCGTCGTCTGGATCCAGCGCGCATCCAGGAATTCTTGCAACGGGCGCATCCGGAGCCTGCACATGGGAATGAGGTAGATGCAGGAAGACATCATCCCGAGGAGGGACTTGATGGACCTCACCTTGGCCGCGTCGGCCACCAACATCCGTTGCACCTTGCCCAAGATGGTCCTGGTCCTCTCCTCCGACGGGGAGGCCAGAAGGGACACTGTCGAGCCTCGCTCCCAGAAACAGTGCGACTTGCGCGGGCACCAGGTGGGATTTGGCGTAGTTCACGGAGAATCCCAGGTCCGTGAGGAGTTGGACGGTCCTTGCCGTGTGGACCACGGCGAGCTCCCTCGTCTTGGCGCGGATGAGCCAGTCGTCCAGGTAGGGGTAGACGTGAATCCCCTCGCGGCGCAGCTGCGCCGCCACCGGTGCGAGGCACTTGGTGAATACCCTGGGTGCCGACCGTAGTCCGAAGGGAAGGGCTTTGAACTGGTAATGACGCCCTTGGACCACGAATCTGAGGAATTTTCGGTGCCCCTTTAGGATGGGAATGTGGAAGTAGGCATCCTCCAAATCCAACGACGATAGGAAGTCTCCTTCCTCCAGCTGACCCAGGACGTGCTGGAGGGTGACCATCCGGAACTTCTGCGCCTTGATGAACTTGTTCAGACGTCGCAGGTCTAGGATGGGGCGCCATCCTCCCGTCGTCTTCTTCACGAGGAAGTATCGCGAGTAGACTCCGGAGCCCCGAAGCCTCTTTGGGACGAGTTCGATGGCGCCCTTTCTGAGCATCGCCTTTACCTCCAGGAGAAGTTGAGGGACGGGAAGTTCTTTCCTGGCCACGGGGGGGACGCGCGGGCACCTTCTTTGAAACTCGAGCGCGTGGCCCCGGGCCAGGGCGTCCAGCACCCAACGGTCGGTGGAGATGGACTCCCACACGCTGACGAAGCCCGCCAGCCGGCCTCCCACCGGGGTGCTTCGGTGGGGGCCCGACCCCACGGCCGGTTCAATCCTGCTTGGACGCGGCCTTGCCGCCTTGACCTCCTTGGCGACGACGGCGGGGTCCGCTAGACTTGCCTCGTCCTCTGTAGGCCTCTTGCGACGACGAGCGGGCCGCTTGACGGTAGGAAGCGAAACCGCCGCCGGAACCTTTGGAGGCGCCCTTGCCTCCGCCGCTCCGAAAGGGCGTTCGTCGTTGCTGCAGGACTCCAAGGGCCCTGGCCGTCTCTGTATCCGCCTTGATGGCCTGAAGGGAATCGTCCACTGTCTTCCCAAACAGGTTGTTCCCGTCGAAGGGCATGTCCAGGACTCTGGTCTGGACGTCCTGCCGAAAGTCTGTAGCTTTGAGCCATCCACGACATCGAAGGCAAACGCCGTTGCCCAGCTGGCGGAACCCAGTGCCGGCGATGTCCGTCGCCACGGTGATGGCGTGGTCCGACGCCACCTCACCTTCCTGCAGGATCTCAAGGGCCTCCGCCCTCTTGTCGTCCGGCAGAAAATCCAGCAGGGGAGCTATCTTGTACCAGAGCTCCCTGTCGTAGCGGGCCACGATAGCCAAGGCGTTGGCCGCTTTAATCGTCGTCGCTGCCGACGAGATGACTCTACGTCCCATAGCATCCAATTTCTTTCCCTCGCCGTCCGGCGGGGAAGTTGATGTGGAGGCCGCACCCCCCCCCCCCGCTTTCTTCCTGGCTGCCGCGGAGACGACGGAGTCCGGGGTAGGCTGCGCCCGGAGGCATAGGGGGGCCGTGTCCGGGACCCGGTACTTTTTCTCGTACCGGTCTCTTCTAGCTGGCGTCGTGGAAGGGTTCTTGAGGAGGGAAAGGCCCTCATCCCAAATGTCGTCCAACAGAGGCACTGCGAGGACCGTCTTCCTCTTGGCCTCGCGCCGCTGATAAAGGAAGCCTTCCTTTTTCTTCTCCTCAGGGCAGAGTTGGAAAAGCTCGGAAGCCCTGGAGATCATGGAGTGGAAAGATCCGATCTCGTCGGGCGGAGAAGCCCTGGTGGGAGGCGACGACGGAAAATCCTCGTCGTATGCCTCGTCGTCCGTACCCGTCGCTGCCGTGTCAGTCCCCGTATCATCCCCTCGGGTGGACGGGGAGGAGGGCTGGACGGGGCGCGACGGTTGAAAAGGAGGTGGTGGATGGATCCTTCTTTTCTTGGTAGGGGGAACACCAGAAGGTCCCGGTTCTGGATCCCCCGACGGGAGAGGTTCCTCCGTCGGTAACGGTAGCCTCGTCCTTATCTCGGAGCATAAGGACTGTATGGCCAACAAAATGGCCGCCGAGTTGTCTTGCGGCGCTGGCAGAGGGGAATCCGACGGGCGAGCAGGGGCCCCGTCGGTATCCTCGACGATGTCGTCGTCACCTGCGTCGGGGTCCATTCCGGCGGGCTGGCCTTCTTCCACGCCTAGGCCGTGGCTTAAGACCTCGATCAGCTCCTCTTCTGAGGTTGAGGCCGAATCTACGACGACGCCCTGCCCCCCCTTCTTCCCCACGGAGGGTTTCACGGGGGTCCTATCGATGGGCACAAAGGAAGACTCCCTCCGCGGAGGCAGGGAGATTCTGGGCCCTGAGGTCGCCACCACTGGTGTAGCCACCACAGGCTGAGCCAGGGCCGCCGCGACCGTTTCGATAGAGGGCTTGGTCGGATGGATCAAGGCCTTCACCACCTTAGGTGCGCTCACCGCCTTATCCTTGAGGGAGGGGGCACTGCCACGCTCCTCCTCTGCCTTAGAGCTCGACCGGGGCCTCTCCAGGAGCTTCGCCGGGTGCTCGGCCTTCCTCTTACCCGACCCAGAGCGTTGGCTCGTGGTTGATGGTGCCGGGGAGGGTGCGCCCTGCCTGGCGCCCGTAGAGCCCGACCGTTCGGCGCTCCCGGTGCCAGCGGACTCGCGGTGCTTGGCCTTATGTTGGGCCCCCGTCGCCGGGGCGCCCTCAAAGGTCTTAGAAGACCGCTCGGATTTCTTCTTCTTCTCGCCAGACGGGCTCTTACCCTCCAGCCAGTTGGCGAGACGTTGATGGCGGTCCTTCATGGTCCGTTCCGACATGTTGCCGCAAAACGCACAGTCCTTCTCCACGTGCGTCTTGTCCTCATGAAGGCAGTAAAGGCAGAAATAGTGTTCGTCCTCCTTGAAGACGTTCTGCAGCTGGCATCCAGGGCAGACCCTGAACAGCTTTCCGGGCGTCGAGCTTCCCTTCTCCTGGGCCATCTCCGAGACCGGGCCTGAGAAGCTTCTGGAGTCCTCCGAAGCGTAGCTCGACGAAATCTTCACCCTTGAGGGGCACAGATGAATCCGACACGGGTCCCCGTTGATCGGATGTAGGATCGGTGGAGCTTGAGGCTCTTTTGACCGAAAGAATCGAAGTTTTTTGTGAAAAAGCGCGAAAAATAGCACTAACGCTCGAGAGCAATAGCACGAGGATCCCAACACATGAACGTGCGGTAAAAATCTGAAGATGGCTGCCAGAGGCGGTGCTTAGGTAGAGGGCAGTCATTGGCTGTGGTCAGTATGACGCAGAGACCAGTGATTGGTTATTACTACGAAAGACAGATCAGAAACGAAACTGATACTGGTTTTTTCTTACCGAGGATTCCCAGCCTGACGACGGGGAATATTCATGAGCATGTGAATCCATGCCAGACCCCATGCTGGAGAAATTAAATAAATAAACCGGCGGTATCTTTAACATTGCACCAAAATGTGGTGCATTTAAAATCAATGGTAAAATACCACAGAGAATATTCTGGTGGAATATTTTGTGTGGTAACCACTCCCACCAGCCAGAAACTCGACAAGGGGGGACTGGACAGTGCCCCCTTGAAAACAGACCCAGGGGCAATATAATTAACCCCTTCCAGTACTTCCACAATATGATGGTTTGTACTGGTTCGGTTCACAATTTTGGACTAGTGAAGTCAATGGTGACTTAACATGCCCTGGGAGGCAGTAGTCAGTCCCAGGGTATGGAGTCTATGTTTGGGGGTCACTGACACCCCTGTGGTACTGCACTGAGGGTGCTGTGTAACACACATAAGAAATAGATGATACCATATGGAGTAAAAAGAAAACCCCATAGCCCATAAGCACAGAAAGAGTCAAAGACATACCTCAAATCATGGCTGAGAGTGGGAGGAAGAGAGTCTCACTCTTAGGAGAAAAAAACAAACCCCCAAAATCCAGCAAAGCTGCTAGGGGACTCACTAGGTTTGGGAAATTAGCCTTAAGAGAATTCTCCCCAACATTGCTGTATTTAGTTCAAATCTTACCGCGTATGGCTACCAACTATGGCTAGTGATCAAACATGGCCATGCCACAGTTTTTCGCCTGTCCTTTGACCATCTTGTCTTTTAGACTTCTTCTTGGCCTGTGAGGCCAAGAAAATCCTTATATGGACTTCCAATGGCTGGGAAAGAAGAGCCTTTTAACGGGTCAGTGGAGGGCCATGTGTGTGTTTGCTGCCAGGAAGTGGGCTGGTATTGTCTGGTCACAAAATGGTGCCATTGTGTCTGAGTGGTATGTATGTTTTGCCTCCAGTGGTCCTGATCGAGCCACTGCTGGGGTGTTTGGGGCAGATCTGTCTTTGGCTAGTGGGAGCTGCTGCTCTTACCTGGGTTTTATGATAAGTGGACCCCTGCACCCACTCTGGAAAGATCCTTGAAGAAACTGTAGTAGCCGTGACTCCTGTCCAGCTACAAGACTTGCGAGGAGACCATGGAACCGTCAGAAGGCGGCTTGGCGACCACCTTCTGCTGCTGCCTTGGTCAAGCTCTGTCCTGTGGAAGATCTCCGGCAGTCCTGCAAAGGAGCTGTGACCCTTGGAGAGGCGGGACCATCCATTCTCAACATCATATCTGATTCCTATGAAGAAGTCTTGGGAAGCGCACCAGCACCGCCCTGTGGCTGATCAGCTCTGAGTTTGAGCTACTGTTCTGCAGACGTTGCCCTTCTGAGTTGAGGCCTGGAACATGGGAGGGGTATCTTTAACTTGTGCAACAAGACTCACCTCTGCAAAGTTTAGTGGTTCTAAAATCAAGGGGAACCAAAGATGCCTCAATTAACCCCACTTAAGGCTTCCAAGCCGCCACAATATATAACCAATCTTGGTATTGAAACTGTTTTGATTTATATTGTGCACCCGTCCCGAGGGTAAGAGGGCGCAGCAGTACAGGATATGCGAAGCTTACAAAGATTACAAGTAACAATTTACAAAGTGTTAATATAAACAGGCCGAAGCAGTAATACAGTAAATTATATACAGGATATTTTACAGTAAATTATATACAGGATATGATTTAGTAATTGACGATAGTGTAGCATTGGAATCGTATGGGCAATAAGAAACAGAACAATTACAGTATACAGCCTGTATCTGTAATGAAGGCAAGTGGGTGGCAGGGGGGCACTGGCTAGCTGATCGATTGCTTTAAATGGTTGATGTAGTTGGATTTGAATATAAGGTAGGATTTCTCAGCACAAATAGTGTGGGGCAGTGAATTCCATACTTGGGCCGCCTGGATGGGGAAGCTGGCGCCTCCGGCCTTGGACAATTTGAATCTAGGAATGATAAGTGTATTGGCATTGGAGATTGAGGGTCTCGAGGATCTTCTTTCTACAAATCCATCAGAAAGATAGGGAGGCGCCACATTCTTTAGGGATTTGTGTGCAAGGGAGGCAACTTTAAATAAGATTTTGTCTTGGGTTGACAGCCAGTTATTCTGTCTGATCTTAGAAATGTGTGATCGTTTAGAGATACCAAGAGCTGCTCTCAAGGCATTATTTTGTAGAATTTCTATTCTATGTGGGGTGTATTTGTTGGCCCCAATATATAGGGAATTACAATAATCGAGTCTAGATATGAGAGCTCTAGCTAGAATCATACAGTTATCGGAGATAAAGTGTTTACCAGCTCTGATAAGCTTACATGTGTAAGCTGTGGCTGAGGCCAGAAAGTTCACCTGTTTGTTGGAGAGGGTGGCATCTAGATAGAAGGATAGAGTCTTCATGTCCTTGGATACCTTCATAGTATTCCCGTCAATCTCGAAGGCAAGGTAGTCCTGGTCTAGTTTGTTGAGACTGGAATGTGTGCCCAGAATGATTCATTCTGTTTTGTCATCATTCAGGCATAGACCATGAGTTGCCATCCATGCCTGGATGATGATACACCCTATTTACCAAGGCCAAATCCTCATTGTAATCCCCAGAAAGTGGGACGAGGATCTGGGTATCATCTGCATAGTTAGTTTAGGTGATACCAAGAAGGCCCAGGTCATCAAAGAGGGGCTTAGTAAATATGTTGTATAGTGTCACAGACGGACATGAGCCTTGGGGAACGCCACACAAGATGGGGATCGGGTCTGCTGCATCTGAAGGGGAGAACACCCTCAAGGTCCTTTCGCTAAGGAAAGATGTAACCCATATTATGGCTTCTTTGGAGAAGTGTGCAGCGGTGTTTAGGTGGTTGCAGAGGACTTTGTGATATACAAGGTCGAATGCGGCCGAGAAATCCAAAAGTGAGAGGAGTGCCGTTTGACCTTTGTCTCTTAGCTCATCAATTTGGGCCTTCAAATCTATGAGAGTGGTCTCGGTTCCATGTTGTGGGCGGAAGCCAGACTGCCTTGTTCCTAGGAGCTTATGGTGTTCTAGAAATTTTTGGATTTGGGTATATGCCATCTTGTCCAGGATTTTTAACAGGAAGGGGACTGTCGTAATGGGCTGGGAGTTGGTAAGGGTAAGGGGGTCAAGGGATTGTTTTTTTAATAGCAGCAATACCCATGACTGTTTCAGGTTGGATGGCACAATACCTGAGGTGAATGAGGCATTTGGAACAAGTTACTTACCTATAACTGTTGTTCTCCAGCATGGGTCTGGCATGGATTCACATGTTCATGAATATTCCCAGTCAGGCTGGGAATCCTCGGTAAAGAAAAAATCAGTATCAGTTTCGTTTCTGATCTGTCTTTCTTAGTAGTAACCAATCACTGGTCTCTGGGTCATACTGCCCCCAGCCAATGACTGCCCTCTCTCCAAGCCCCGCCTCTGGCAGCCATCTTCAGATTTGGTAGCACGTAAAGTGGCAGTATGACCAAGTGAAGAGGGGGAGGAGGGAGGGTTCGCATGTGAATCCATGCCAGACCCATGCTGGAGAACAACAGTTACAGGTAAGTAACTTGTTCCTTCTCCAGCATGGGGTCTGGCATTGATTCGCATGCCCATGAATAAGAATACATAGCAGTACACACATGCACAACCACAGGAGGTGGCAAAAGCTCAACATTAAGCATTTCTTACCTCCTCACCAGGCTCACCTTAAGCGAACAGGTTGCGCAGCACTGCTTTGCCGACTCTGGACTCCTCCCTGGAATCCTGGTCGACGCAGTAGAATCTCGTGAAGGTGTGCGTCGACCTCCACGTAGCAGCCCTGCAGATGTCCAGAAGGGGCACACCAGACAAGAACGCCGTGGGCACCTTGGGCATGAAGGAGGGGTGCGTCCTCAACACTACCCTCGAATCGTGAAAGGTCAGGTATGGAGGCTTGCAGGATAGGGCCTGAATCTCTCCCACGCTTCGTGTGGAGGTGATGGCCACAAGGAACGCTGTCTTCCACGACAGAAACTTCAACGGGGCAGAATGCAACGGCTCGAATGGTGGACCCATGAGCCTGGTCAGCACCACCTTGAGCTCCCACGCCGGGGCTGGCGCCTTCACCGGCGGGAATGATCGAAACAGTCCTTTCATAAATTCCTTCACCAGGCGATGAGACCACAGGGATGATGGCCCTGTAGTTCTGGTGTATCGGGAAATCGCTGCCAGATGTATCTTGATTGAAGCATGAGAAAGTCCAGGTTTGGCTGGCGACAGTAGGTATGGTAGCACTTGAGGGGCTGTAATCCTGAGAGGGTTAATCTTCTATGCACAGCACCAGACAGAGAACCTCTTCCACTTGTGTCCGTAGCACTTGAGAGTGGAGGACGCCCTGGCCTTTGCAAGGACCTCTGTGTAGTCAGCCGGGATATTGTATCCGCCAAACTCTAGTGCTGCAGGAGCCAGGCCTGCAAGTTCAGCGACTCCGGGTTATGATGAAGAATGGCGCCTCCTTCTCTGGAGAGAAGGTCCGCGTCTGTTGGCAGTTTGACTGGTGGGGATGCTGACAAGTCCAGAAGGTCCGGGAACCATATCGGTCTCGGCCACTTCGGTGCGACGAGGATCATCCTGCACCGGGACTTCTTGAGTTGGTTGATGAGCCTGAGCAGCAACGGCAACGGAGGGAACGCATAAAGGAACAGGCCGTCCCAAGGGAACGAGAAAGCATCGCCCATACTCCTCAGCTGAGGGAACCTGATGGGGAACCTCTGGCACTTTGAGTTCATCGCCGTCGCAAACAGGTCCATTTGGGGTTTGCCCCATCGCCGGAAGAGTTGATCCACTTGATCCTGGCGTAGTTCCCACTCGTGGCACGAGCGCAGGTCCCTGCTGAGTGAGTCGGCAATGGTGTTTTTTATCCCTGCTAGATGAAAGGGTACCATGAACATCCCCTGGGCAACGGCCCAGTGCCACAGGTCTTGTGCTTCTTTGGACAGGGCTGGGGGATCTGGTTCCTCCCTGCTTCCTGACGTATAACATCGTGGTGGTGTTGTGGGTGAAGATCCTCACCACTTGCCCTTGAGGGACGGGAGGAAAGACTTGAGAGCCCAGAACACCGCCCAGAGCTCCAGTATGTTGATGTGGAGCGGCCTCTCCTCCGGGAGCAATAGGCCTCTCGCGTGAAGATCCCTGGTGTGCGCTCCCAATCCTTCCAGGGAGGCATCCGTCGTCACCTGATATGCTGGGGTCTAAAAGTCTATGCCCGCCGCGAGATGCGTGCGGGTGCCCCATCATCAAACAGCTTGGCGGAATACTCCATTGAGCAAGATCTTGTCCTCGAAGCTGCCCGTCGCCTGCATCCAACGGGCGTCGAGAAACTCCTGCAAAGGACGCATCTGAAGTCCGCACAGGCGCACCAGATAGATGCAGGAGGACATCATCCCGAGAAGGGATTTAATGGACCTCACTCTGGCCACGTCCATGGCCAGCAGACGCTGTACCTTGCCCAGGATGGCCTTCGTTCTTTCCTCCGACGGCGAGGCCAATCGCGCCACTATCGAGCTTAGCTCCCAGAAACAGTGCGACCTGCAACGGGACCAGGTGGGATTTGGGGAGGTTGATGGAGAATCTCAGGTCCATGAGCAGCTGGACGGTCTTCGCCGTGTGTTAGACGGCGAGCTCCCTTGTTGTTGCCCGGATGAGGCAATCGTCCAGGTAGGGGTAAATGTGGATCACCTGCAGGCGCAGCCGCGCTGCCACTGGTGCTAGGCACTTGGTGAACACCCTGGGAGCCGACTTCAGTCCGAACGGGAGGGCCTTGAACTGGTAGTGCCGCCCTTGGACCACGAACCTGAGGAACTTTCGGGTCCTTTTTAGAATGGGGATATGAAAGTACACATCCTCCAAATCCAACGACAATAGGAAGTCGCCTTCCTCCAGCTGTTCCAGCACGTGCTGGAGGGTGACCATCCAGAACTTCTGTGCCTTGATGTACTTGTTCAGTCGACGCAGGTCCAGGATGGGGCGCCATCCGCTGTCTTCTTTCTGACAAGGAAGTATCTTGAGTAAACTCCGGAGCCCCAAAGCCTCTTTGGGACGAGCTCGATGGCACCTTTTTTGAGCATCGCCTTTACTTCCAACAGTGGTTGAGGGACGTGGTTTTCCTTCCTGGCCACGGGTGGAATGCGGGGACACTTCTCTTAGGAATTTGAGTGTGTGCCCCTGGGCCAGGGCATCGAGCACCCAACGGTCGGTGGAGATGGATTTCCACACGCTGACGAACCTCGTCAGCCGGCCTCCCACCGGGATGCAGCCAGTTCAGTCTTGCTTGGCCGCCGCCTTGGCCTCCTTGGCGACGACGGCGAGCTCCTCCGGACTTACCTCGTCCCCTGTAGGCTTATTGCGACGAGGAGCGGGCCGCTTGATGGTACGTTGAGGAGCCGCCGCCGAATCCCTTGGAGGCACCTTGCTTGCCTCCGGAGTTCCAAAAGGGTGGAGGTCGTCGTTGTAGAACTCCCAAGGTCCGAGCCGTCTCCGTGTCGGTCTTGATGACCTGAAGGGACTCATCCACTGTCTTCCCAAAAAGGTTGTTCCCGTCAAAGGGCATGTCGAAAACCTTGGCCTGTACATCCTGGCGGAAATCCGTCACCTTGAGCCACCCCGCCGTCTAAGGCAAACACTGTTGCCCAATTGGCGGAAACCGGTGTCAGCAATTTCCGTGGCCACTTTTATGGCATGGTCAGAGGCCACCTCACCCTCCTGCAGGATTGCCAGGGCCTCTGCCCTCTTATCTGGGCGTTGGCCGCCTTAATCGTCGCCGCCGACGTGACGACTCATCGTCCCGTGGCATCCAGCTTCTTTCCCTCACCGTCCGGCGGGGAAGTAGAGGTTGAGGCTGATGAGGCCCCCTCCCATCCCCGCTTTCTTCTTGGCCGCTGCTGAAACGACCGAATCCGGGGTCAGGTGCGCTCTAAGGCACAAAGGGGCGGCATCGGGGAGCCGGTACTACTTCTCATACCGGTCCCTCTTAGCAGGTGTCGTGGACGGGTTCTTGAGGAGGGCAAGTCCCTCGTCCCATATGTCATCCAACAACGGCACCACGAGGACCGTTTTCCTTTTGGCCTCACGCCGTTGGTAAAGGAAGCCTTACTTCTTCTCTTCGGGGCAGAGCTGAAAAAGCTTGGATGCCCTGGCGATCATGGCGTGAAACGAGCCAATTTCGTCGGGAGGATACGCCTGAGGAATCGGCGACGAGAGATCAGTCTCGTCGTCACCACCGTCATCCGTCGCCGTGTCCTCCCTCGGGGTCGGAGACAATGGCTGAGAGGGCCGTGAGGGCTGAGAAGGCGGGGTTGGATGGATCCTTCTCTTGTTAGGGGGGCTTCATGACGGACTCGGCTCTGACGGGTCGTCCGTCAGAGGCAAAGGCAACCTGGTCCTTATCTCCATGCATAAGGCCTGGATTGCTGTCAAAATGGCCACAGAGTTGTCTTGTGGCCCGGGCTGCGACGGACACGACGGTTGCTCCTCCTCCACCGGAGCCTTGTCGTCGTCAACCTCGCTCTCGTCGTCCCCCTCGTCGGGTTCCCTCCCGTGGGGACAGGCCTCCTCTATGACTTCCACCAGTTCCTCCTCAGAGGTCGTGTCTGTTAAAGGCCACCACCCCCCATTCTTTTTCCACCGGATTCTTCACGGGGGTCTGCTTGATGGGCTTAAAAGAGGCTTCCCCCCGTGGGGGCAGGGAAACTCTGGGCCCCAAGGTCGCCTCCACTGGGGGAGCCTCCACAGGCTTCCCCAGGGCTGCAGCGATACCCTCAATAGAGGCCTTGGCCGGGTGAATCAAGGTCTTCACCAACTTGGGCGCGCTTGAGGCCTTCACCTTAGGGGGAGGGTCACTGCCTCGTACCCCTTGAGCCGGTCCCTTCGAGATCGACCGGGGCCTCTCCAGAAGCTTAGCCGGGTTCTTGGACTTTCTTTTCCCCGAGCCAGAGCGTTGGCTCGCGGTTGATGGCGTCGGTGAAGGTGCGCCCTGCCTGGCAGCCGAGGAGCCCGACCGTTCGGTGCTCCCGGTGCCCGCGGACTTGCAGTGCTTTGCCTTCTGTTAGTCCCCCGTCGCCGGGGCGCCCTCACAGGACTTAGAAGACCGCCCGGGTTTCTTCTCACCTGCTGGGCTCTTGCTTTCCAACCAGTTGGCGAGACGGGTCCGATGGTCCCTCATGGTTCGTTCCGACAGGTTCATGCAAAACGCACAGTCATTCTCCACGTGCGATTTGTCTTCATGAAGGCAGTAGAGGCAATTCGAGTGCTCGTCATCCTTGATCAGGTTCTGTAGCTTGCATCCAGGGCAGTTCCTGAACAGCTTGCCCGGTGTCGAGCTTCCTTTCTCCTGGGCCATGTCCACGAGGTAGGCCTCATAAAACTTCTGGAATCCTCCAAGAAGCGTAGCTAGACGAAAACTTCACCCTTGAGGGGCGTAGAAAATTCCAAAACGGGAAATCTCTTTGAAAAAGCTTGAAAAGCAAAAAAAGGTAGAGAGCTATATCACGAGGACTCCCAACACTTGAACGTGCAGTAAAAATCTGAAGATGGCTGCCAGAGGCGGGGCTTAGAGAGAGGGCAGTCATTGGCTGGGGGCAGTATGACCCAGAGACCAGTGATTGGTTACTACCAAGAAACACAGATCAGAAACGAAACTGATACTGATTTTTTCTTTACCGAGGATTCCCAGCCTGACTGGGAATATTCATGAGCATGTGAACCCATGCCAGACCCCATGCTGGAGAAACGAGCTTAGATATTAAGGGAGAGAATTCTCTAGCTGCATCTTTTATAAGTTGTGCAGGGCACAAGTCGCCTTGACAACTGTAAGGCTTAAGAGAGTGGATGACTTTCTCCACCTCCAGGATAGATATTTTGGTGAATCTGAATTGGATAGCTGTGTTTTGTTCCAACGGTGGTGGGTTGGTTAAGAGTTGATTTCTTAGCCACAATTTTCTTTTGAAGCATGGTAACTTTGTTAGTCAGTGCTTGTTGCATCTCCGTGCACCAGGCTTTGTCTTTTGTGCATATATCTGGGATGGGAGTAGGCTACTCTAGTTCCTTTAAGATTGAAAACAGCTCCCTCATACTTGAGTTGGCCGTGGATATACGATTATATGAGTTGCGTTTGGCCAGGATATTTTCCTTCTTGTATTGTGAGGAGATTTCTAAGAGTTTGTTTTTATGGTCTTCTGAAGGGGTAATTCTCCAAGAGGATTCGCAACTTCTTTTAAGTTGACGTAGATCTTTCAGTTCAGATGTGAACCATTTATTAAGGTGAGCTTTGGGTTTGCTTGGTCTAAGTTTTAGAGGGGCTATGTTGTCACGTGTGGTTCGTATGATTTTGTTGTACTTTTCAACGAGTATCTCTGGGTCTAGCTGTTCATCTAGTTGGTTTAGGGTGGGTAGAATAGCAGGGATCACTTTGTCTTTAGCGATGCTCTTTGTACCTAGTGAGGCATGAGGGTGCCATATTGGCTGCAGGAGGGAGTGGCCTAGTGGTGGATAAATCATAGGTTACCAAAATAGTGGTCCGTCCATAATTGTGGGGAGATGAAGGTAATGGAGGCAGAGCAGTTGTAGTCTAACCAATCGAGGCTTCTCCCACTGTTATGGGCGATTTCCACGATTTTTTGGGTTAGTCCCAATTCAGTGAGTATTAGTCACATTGGAGGCATGTTTGTCTGATGGACCATTATAACCTATATTAAAGACTCCTAGAATGAGTAGTTGCATGGAGGTTTTGAGATTGGTAGATAATAGACAGTTAATATATTCTTCAAATGTACCCACCGGGCCAGGGGGCCTATAGAGGAGGTAGATGGTTAAGTTCTGAGTTATGAAGTGGGAGTTTGATAGCACACATTTCACAAGAATTAGTCTGGAGTGACCGTAGTTCTCATGTTTACGCTGATTTTGGCAATGATAGCAATGCCACCGCCTCACAGGTCACTGACCCACCTGCAGGGGACGATTGCACAGCCAGGGAGTGCAATCGCAACCAAGTGCTTGTTGAGCTGGCAGTAATTAGAAAACTGCTTTTAGTCCCGATACTCAGGGGAGGGAGGCCACAGGGGGAGTCCTGTACCGCTCAAACTGCTTGTAAGGAACAAGTTACTTATCTTAAACTGTTGTTCTCCAGCATGGATTTACATGCTCATGAATATTCTCTGTCATCAGGCTGGGAATCCTCGGTAAAGAAAAAAATAAGTTTCAACTTCCTTTCTGAACTGTCTTTTTCCTAACAACCAATCGCTGAGCTTTGGCTCATACTGCCCCAGCCAATGACGGCCCTCTACCCAAGCCCCTCCTCAGGCAACCATCTTCAGATTTGGTAGCAGATAAAGTGGCAGTAGGACCAATAGAAGAGCCGCAGAGGGGCAGGCGGGAGGGTTCGCATGTGAATCCATGCCAGACGCATACTGGAGAACAACAGTTACAGGTAACTAACTTGTTCCTTCAACATGGGGTCTGGCATGAATTCACATGCTCATGAATAAATAAATAGTTACTCACCATAGTGACTAACGCATTCTTAGTCCATAATCCCCTTTCCTCCATACTGCATGGGCGTTCCATTCCAAGGGATAGGAGATGGAACCCTTTTCACCAGAAAAAACCTTCCCCTTTAAATTTAGAGGCACGCGGCCCTGGGAGCATGCGCTCGCCTTACTCCGCCCACAAGCGCCACTCCTCAGTCCCCATTAACGTGTCACCAATATGCAACATTGCCTAATGACCAGAGTGTTAGGAGGGAGGATAGTGGGGTGTATGGAGGAAAGGGGACTATGGACTAAGAGGATGTTAGTTACTTATCTGTAACTGTTGTTCTCCAGCATGGGTCTGGCATGGATTCACATGCTCACAAATATACCCCGTCAGGCTGGGAATCCTCGGTAAAGAAAAAAAATCAGTATCAGTTTCGTTTCTGATCTGTCTTTCTTGGTAGTAACCAATGACTGGTCTCTGGGTCATACTGCCCCCAGCCAATGACTGCCCTCTCCCTAAGCTCCGCCTCTGGCAGCCATCTTCAGATTTAGTAGCACACAAAGAGGCAGTATGACCAAGTGAAGAGCCGTAGAGGGGCAGGAGGGAGGGTTCGCATGTGAATCCATGCCAGACCCATGCTGGAGAGGAACAAGTTACTTTCTTACCTGGTAACGTTCTTTCGATGGGATGGTCCGACGTCGTATTCCATATCTATGACAGGTAATGTCCACAGCTGTGCTGCTTCGGAAAATCTTTGGCGTCTGTGTCCTGCGTCGATGACGTCAATGCGCCGTCCCCGAGGACCTCCTCCGACGGCCGACGTCACCCGATGTGATAAGTAGGACGCACGACGCCCATAGCCTCAGTTATAGTTTTTCCCCAGAACGTGTGCCACCAGTTTTCTGCCATTCAGCCACACAAGGCCTTGTGGAACGCAAGCTGCAATCGCAAAAGAATTTTGGCAGCGGGGAAGGCAGGGAGGGAGCGATATGGAATACGTCGGACCATCCCATCGAAAGAACGTTACCAGGTAAGAAAGTAACTTGTTCTTCGAGGGGATTGGGTCCTCCAACGTATTCCATATATGACAGACTCCCAAAGCAGTACCAAGCAAGGAGGTGGGAAAGAATTTAGAATACAAATTTAGCATGCCCAATCAAATTGTGGAATAGAGAACTGCCTTGCCAAAGGCCAGATCTTGCCCTCTGATGGAATCGAGGGAATAGTGACATACAAAAGTATGTACTGAAGGCCAGGTGGCTGCATCACAGATGTGACGAATAGGAACTCCCCTCTGCAGGGCAGTCGACGCAGCCACTCCTCTGGTAGAATGGGCCCGCAAGCCAGCTGGAGGGTCCTTACACACCAAGCGGTAACACTCGGAGATAGCTAAAATAATCCAACGAGACAAAGTCTGTTTCGTCACAGCTTGTCCCAAACGCTTTCCAGCGTAACCAATGAAAAGTTGATCGTCCACTCTGAGCCGGGACATGCGCGAGATATAAAAGCTCAACGCTCTCCTAGGATCAAGCCTATGGAGCCTCTCCTCTTCCTTACCAGGATGTGGAGGAGGATAGAACGCCGGAAGAACAACCTTCTGGCTCAAATGAAATTCCGAAACCACCTTCGGAAGAAAAGAAGGACGAACTCCAAGGACAACCCTGTCCTTGTGAAACACAGTGAAGGGTGGCTTAACTGAAAGTGCCTGTAACTCACTCACTCTGCGAGCGGAAGTAACCGCAACTAAAAACAGTTTTCAGAGTTAACAGCCTCAAAGGGCAAGAATGTAAAGGCTCAAACGGAGCACCCATAAGAAACTTAATCCCAACCTGACACCAAAAAAGGTGACGGAGGGAACACATTAGTGAGCCCTTTCAAAAACTGCGAAATTAAAGGAATCTTAAAATAGGAACACTCTTCAGATGAGCGCTTAAATATGGACAGCGCCGCCAGGTAACCTTTAATGGTCCCCACTTGCAAGCCCCTGTGGGCCAAAGAAAGCAAAAAAGAAAACCATGGGAATGTCTCATTCAAAAGGATCCACATTCTGAACTCTGCACCAGTCGCAGAACTTTCTCCAACGGCAACGGTACAGAGACTTAGTTGCCGGCCGCCTGGCCGAGAGCAACACCTCCATCATGTCTTCAGGGAGGTCCCAATCCTTATACCTCAACCTTTCAGAAGCCAAGCGTGAAGATTGAGGGATCTGACCTCTGGATGGAGAACCTGATCCCCCTCCCATGAGAGCAGATCGTCTCTGTAGGGAAGACGACGTGGAGGGCAGATGGCCAAGCCTAGAAGGTCCGGGTGCCACGTCCTCTGGGCCCACGCCGGAGCAATGAGGATCATCCGGGAACCGAACCTCCGTAACACTTGCGGGATGACGGGGACTGGAGGAAACACGTACAGCAGTGGGAATGACCACTCCACCACGAAAACGTCTAAGGCTCCTTTTGGAGGAAATTCCCGCGAGCAAAACCTTTTCGCACTTCCGGTTGACACTGGAGGCAAAGAGATCCACTTGAGGGGTCCCCCAAAGGGCGAAGATCTCCAGGAGAATCTCCTGAGCCAGCTCCCACTCGTGAGAGATCGTGCTCTGCCTGCTCAGAGCGTCCGCCGTCTCGTTGTCGTCTCCGGCCAGATGAACTGCCGAGATCGAAACTTCCTGCTGGATGGCCCAGAACTCGAGCTGCATCGCCTCCCTGCACAGCGGAAGTGACCCTGCCCACCCCCTTTTTGTTGAGGTAGTGCATGGCCACCGTGTTGTCCGTCAGAATCAGGACACTCTTCCCGCGCACAGTCGGCAGAAAAGCCTTCAGGGCTAGCCTGACGGCCCTCAGCTCCAACAGATTGATATGGAGTCTGGACTCCAACGGAGACCAACGACCACTGACTGTCAGCTTGTTGGCATGAGCTCTCCATCCCTTGAGGGATGCGTCCGTCACGATCGTCACCTCCGGCAGCCAAAATGGGGCACCCTTCATCAGATTGCCCTCGACGGCCCACCACAGAAGGTCCCGGGCTACCGAGGGCGGCTCCTGAACAGGGTCCGACAGCCTGCCGGAGGACTAAGACCACTGGAGCTTGAGCGCCCACTGCAAAGATCTCATCCGCAGACGAGCCTCTGGCACCAGAAGAATGCAGGATGCCATGAGGCCGAGCAATCTCAAGAACTCGGACGGTCGAAGAGTCTGGGCAAACTGAAACTTGTGCACCATCTGCTGAATGTGAAGAGCCCTCACCTGAGGAGGAAAACACTGCCCCAGGGACGTGTCAAGCACTGCTCCGATGTACTGGAGCCGCTGCGTTGGTGTCAAATGGGACTTCTTTAAATTGAGGGAGAAGCCCAGCCTGTGAAGGGAGTGGCAGGTGACGGATGGAAGATCCATGACTTGCTTGGGAGAGCTCCCCCTGACCAACCAATCGTCCAGGTAGGGGTAGACATGAATCCCCCCCCTTTCCTGAGATGCGCTGCCACCACCACCATGAGCTTGGTGAAAACCCTCGGGCGGAGGTCAATCCGAACGGCAGGACCCGAAACTGAAAGTGCAAGTCGCCAACCGCGAACCTCAGATACTTCTTGTGCTTGGGATGGATCGGCACATGGAAGTAAGCAGCCTTGAGGTCGAGAGACACCAACCAGTCCTGAAGTTGAAGGGCCTGGAGGACTTGAGAAAGAGTCACCATCTTGAACTTGTCCTTCCTGAGGAGTTTGTTCAAACCGCGCAAGTCCATGATGGGTCTCAATCCCCCGTCTTTCTTTGAAATCAAAAAATAAGGGGAATACCATCCCTTGTTCATCTCCGCTACAGGCACCAGTTCTATGGTGCCTTTCTCCAGCAGGGCTTGAATTTCCTGCGCAAGGAGCGGATCCGGACTCTTCAAAGAGAGGTTCCCTGGTGGATTGTCGTGAGGCCTCTGCCAAAAAGGAAGACAGTAGCCGTGGGTTATGATCTCCAGAACCCACACATCCGAAGTAATGGCTTGCCACTCTACAAGATGCTGGGTCAGCCTTCCCCCAACC
The DNA here is from genome assembly GCF_040938575.1 of Ambystoma mexicanum. NCBI lineage: Eukaryota > Metazoa > Chordata > Amphibia > Caudata > Ambystomatidae > Ambystoma > Ambystoma mexicanum. Next base: position 105,832,159 of record NC_090940.1, on the reverse strand, counting down.
GGCGAACCATGGGACCTGGCCTCATGACTGAGTGGTAGCGGCTGTGGCGTTGCCTGAGGGCAAAGAGGCAACTGCCCGGGCGGCCTTGGCACCTCGAGTACCTTTGTTTCCACCTCTGGCACTCTTACGATGGCCTCTGACTGCTAGCTCCTCTCGCTTTACTGAAGGACGAGTAATAGCGAAAGGAACCTCCCCTCCATTGCTGTTCCCTAGGACGAAAAGGCGGAGGTTGGCGAACTGCAGCGGCCAACTACTTTGCTGCAGCTTTGGAGGTCTGCAACCTCTCAAGGCTCTCATCAGCCTTGCTGCCAAAAAGGTGTTCACCGTCAAAGGGCATGTTGAGGAGCCGGGACTGCACATCAGGAGCAGACCCAGACTTCCTCAACCACGCAAACCTGCGCATTACGGTACTCGCCGCCATGGACCGGCTGACACAATCCGCCAAGTCCAAACCCGACTGAACAGCCTCACACATGGCATCCTTGCCATCCTGAACCATAGCAAGGAAACCATCCCGTTCGTCCCCTTCGGGAATATGATCAGCCGCTAATGCAACACAGTTCCACAGAGTGTGTGTGAACCGAGACAAGGCACATATGGAGTTGGCCGCCTGAAGCGCCATACCCCCAGAAGAAAACACTTTCTTCGACCAGCCGTCAAAACGTTTGTCGTCCCTATCCAGAGGGATGGTAGGATACGACGCCTGCTTTGCCGGGGCCGTAGCCGCCTGCACCACCAAACTCTCCGGGGTGGGGTGCCTAGACAAGTAGCAGGGGTCGCTACTGGCTGGACGGTATTTTCGCGACAAAGACTTGCCCACTGCCGAGAGACTCTCCGGAGCAGTCCAAGCCGCCGCCAACCTTCTCTGCAGAGCCATATGAAAAGGCAAAACCGGGTCAGTGGGTGAAACGAGATCAAGGATGTCCGTGAGATCATCCTGAACGAACTCCCCTGGGGGAGCCGACCAACACAAGTACTCGGTAACCCGAGACATAAGGCGCCGATAAGACGAATCGGCATGAGTGCCAGGCTCCGGCCAACAAAACTCCACCTCCGGAGAGGTGTCCAGTCCACTGGCATCATGCAGTGACTGCCTCAGATCATCAAACTGACTACGGCCCGAGATAAGGTCATCTGGAACCGTAACCGGAACCAGGCCGCCATCAGAGCCTTCATCACCCTCTGAAATGTACTCCAGGCGGGGAGAGGAAGACCTCTGCGGACCAAAGCAGTGCCGGAACTTAGCCATAGCCTTTTTAGGGGCAAACCCCGTGCCAGGGGGCCCCTCCGACACCACCGCCTCGAAAGGCGGAGGGTCCCGACCAAATTGGCGCCGACAGAAAAGGTGTTGACGTCGAGCGAATCTGCGTCGACGTCTGCTGCAACGCCTCCAGCATCTGCGGCGTCGACACAGTCCTCGAAGCCGGAGCTCCGAGCGTGTCTCGACAACCTGGGTGCCGACGGCGTCCACGTCTTCTTCGAAGACGGCACAGGATCACGCGGTCTCGAGCGTGTCGAGGACCGGGACCTGGAACGTGCATGGCGAGAACGGCTACCCTTGTCCGAGCGGGACCTCTCCCGCAAGCCGTGCCGAACACCCGAGCCCGAAGGTGTACGGGCGGTGTCTCTCGACCGGTGCCGACCGACCCCACTCGGAGGCGCAGACGGACTGGTGCCATGCGATTCCAGAATCGCTAGCATCTGCTTCCCGAAGGAAGCCCATTTCTCCGGTGTCGCTTGCATGGAGGGATAAGCGACCCGCCGACGGGCGGAGTCCTCGGAAGAGGACGGGGAAGGCGACCTATGCCGGCGCTTCCTGGAATGCCTAGAAGAAGCGGAGGAGTGGCGAGACCGACTCCTGGAAGGAGACCCACCGGACTTCCGACGCGGAGAGTCACCCTTCGAGTCATCGGTCGAAAGCCCCGCAGACCTCGACTTCCGGGGCTTAGACACCCGACCTACCGACAGTTTCTTCTTGCGTTCTCGCAAGGCCTTCACAGTGAGCGACTGGCAGTCGACACAGTCGTTCGTATCGTGGGCCTTCCCGAGGCACCAGAAGCAGGCGTTGTGCGAGTCCGTGACCGACATCTTGGACCCACAGTCCCCGCAGTTCTTGAAGCCCGGATGCGGGGTCGAAGATGAAAGACATCGCCACAAACAGGTCTTCACACCAACAGGTTCAACGAACCGAGAAAGAAAACAGCAACTCCAACGAGTCGAGGCGTACCGAGATTCACAAAGCGAACACGTTTGCGGAAAAAACAGAACTGAGGCTATGGGCGTCGTGCGTCCTACTTATCACATCGGGTGACGTTGGCCGTCGGAGGAGGACGGCGCATCGACGCAGGACGCAGACGCCAAAGATTTTCCGAAGCAGCACAGCTGTGGACATTACCTGTCATAGATATGGAATACGTCGGAGGACCGAATCCCCTCGAACAACAGTTACAGTTAAGTAACTTGTTCCTTCTCCAGCATCTGGCATGGATTCACATGCTCATGAATATAAGAATACATAGCAGTACACACATGCACAACCAACGGGAGGTGGAAAAAAGGGCTCAACATTAAGCATTACATCAAAACTCAACATTAAGCAGTTCTTACCTCCTCACCAGGCTCACCTTAGGCGAACAGGTTGCGCAGCACCGCTTGGCCGACCCTGGACTCCTCCCTGGAATCCCGGTCGACGCAGTAGAATCTCGTGAAGGTGTGCGTCGACCTCCATGTAGCAGCCCTGCAGATGTCCAGCAAGGGCACACCAGACAAGAACGCTGTGGTAGCAGCGATAGCTCTGGTCGAATGGGCTCTCGGACGGCCAGGCAACGGTCGGTTTGCCAACTGATGAGTGCGTGATGCAGCCGGAGAGCCATCTGGAAATGGAAGCCTTTGAGAGAGCCTTCCCTTGGTTCATAGGTCCAAAGTTCACAAAGAGCTGTGATGTCTTCCGAAAACTTTGTGCGGTCCACGTAGAACTTCAGCGCTCTAGCCACATCCAGTGAGTGCAAAGTCCTCTCAGCCAGAGACTAAGGCGATGGGAAGAAAACAGGTAACACCAAGGGCTCGTTGAGGTGGAAGTCCGATGGCACCTTGGGCATAAATGAGGGGTGCGTCCTCAGCACCACCCTCGTGTCGTGGAAAGTCAAGTATGGAGGCTTGCAGGATAGGGCCTGGATCTCTCCCACTCGCCGTGCGGAGGTGATGGCCACCAGAAACGCAGTCTTCCACGACAGGAATTTCAACGGTGCCGAATGCAGGGGCTCGAATGGCGCCCCCATGAGCCTGGTCAGCACCACCTTAAGTTCCCACGCCGGGGCAGGGGCCTTCACCAACGGGAACGATCGGAACAGTCCCTTCATAAATCCCTTCACTAGGCGATGGGACCACAAGGACGCCCGTCCTGTGGTTCTGGTGTATCGGGAGATAGCAGTCAGATGTATCTTGATGGAGGCATGAGCCAGTCCAGCCTTGGCCAGCGACAGTAGGTACGGCAGCACTTGAGGGGCCATAATCCGTAGAGGGTTAATCGTCTGTGCACGGCACCAGATAGAGAACCTCTTCCACTTATGTCCGTAGCACTTGAGAGTTGAAGACGCCCTGGCTTTTGCAAGGACATCTTGTTGCAGTCAGCCGGGATATTGTACCCTCCAAACTCTAGCGCTGCAGGAGCCAGGCCTGCAAGTTCTGTGACTCCAGGTCGTGATGAAGTATGGCGTCGACTTCTCTGGAGAGAAGATGCGCGTGTGTCGGCAGCTTGACTGGTGGGGACGCTGACAAGTCCAGAAGGTCCGGGAACCAGAGCTGCCTCGACCACGCCGGTGCGACCATTATCATCCTGCACCGGGACCGCTTGAGCTGGTTGACTAGTCGGAGCAGCAACAGCAACGGAGGGAACGCATAAAGGAACAGGCCTTCCCATGGGAACGAGAAAGCATCGCCCATGCCCCTCGGCTGGGGAAACCTGCTGGCGAACCTCTGGCACTTGGAGATCGCCGCCGTCGCGAACAGGTCGATCTGGGGTTTTCCCCCATCGTCGGAAGAGTCGATCCACTTGATCCGGACGTAGTTCCCACTCGTGGAACGAGTGCAGCTCCCTGCTGAATGAGTCGGCGATGGTGTTCGTTATCCCTGCCAGATGAAAGGGCACCAGAAACATCCCTTGGGCGACAGCCAATGCCACAGATTCTGGGCTTCCTTGGAGAGGGCTGGGGATCTGGTTCCGCCCTGCGTCTGGATGTAGAACATTGTGGTGTTGTCGGTGAAAATTCTCACCACCTTGCCCTTGAGGGACGGGAGAAAGGACCTGAGGGCCCAGAACACTGCACGGAGCTCCAGGATGTTGATGTGGAGCATCTTCTCCTCCGGGAGCCAAAGGCCTCTTGCGTGAAGATCTCCGTTGTGTGCTCCCCACCCTTCCAGGGAGGCATCCGTCATCACCGTTATCTGGTGGGATGGGGTCTGAAAGTCTGTGCCCGACGTCAGATGAGCGCGGGTGCCCCACCACCAGATCGCTCGGCGGAAGGTCTCGTCGAGCGGAATCCCGTCCTCGAAGCTGCCCGTCGCTTGGATCCAGCAGGAGTCGAGGAACTCTTGCAGAGGGCGCATCCGAAGCCTGCACAGGCGCACAAGCTATATGCAGGACGACATCATCCCGAGGAGGGACTTGATGGACCTCACCCTGGCCACGTCCGTGGCCAGCAGGCGCTGCACCTTGCCCAGGATGGCCTTCGTCCTTTCTTCCGACAGTGAGGCCAGGCACGCCACTGTGTCGAGCTTTGCTCCCAGAAACAGTGCGACTTGCGACGGGACCAGGGATTTGGGAAAGTTGGAGAATCCCAGGTCCGAAAGCAGCTGGACGGTCTTTGCTGTGTGATCCACGACGAGCTCCCTTGTCCCTGCTCGGATGAGCCAGTCGTCCAGGTAGGGGTAGATGTGGATCCCCTGCAGGTGCAGCCGCGCAGCCACCGGTGCCAGGCACTTGAACACCCTGGGTGCCGACTTCAATTCTTGAACTGGTAGTGCCGTCTTTGGACCACGAACCTGAGGAACTTTCGGTGACCTTTCAGAATGGGGATGTGGAAGTACGCATCCTCCAAATCCAACGACGACAGGAAATCGCCCTCTTCCAATTGTCCCAGCACATGCTGGAGGGTGACCATCCGGAAAGTCTGTGCCTTGATGTACTTATTCAGCCGTCGCAGGTCCAGGATGGGACGCCATCCTCCTGTCTTCTTTTTTACTAGGAAGTACCTGGAGTATACTCCGGAGCCCCGGAGCCTCTTCGGGACAAGCTCGATGGCACCTTTTCTGAGCAACGCCCTCACCTCCAAAAGTAGTTGAGGGACGTGATTTTCCTTCCTGACCACGGGTGGAATGCGGGGCACTTTTTTAGAAATTAGAGGGCGTGCCCCTGGGCCACGGCGTCCAGCACCCAACGGTCGGTAGAGATGGACTCCCACACGCTGACGAACTTCGCCAGCCGGCCTCCCACCGGGGTGCTTCGGTGGGGGCCCCGACCCCGCGGTCGGTTCAATCTTGCTTGGAGGACACCTTGCCACCTTGGCCTCCCTGGCGACGACGGCGGGGCAACCCCGGGCTCCCCCCCCTTGAGCGATCCCTCCCCACCCCCCCCGACTTTCCTCGTCCTCTATAGACTTCCTGCGAGGAGGAGCGGGCCGCTTGGCGGTACGAAGAGGAGCCAACGCCGAATCCCTTGGAGGCGCCCTGCTTGCCTCCGGTGCTCCAAAAGGACGGCCTCCGTTGGCGGAGAACGCATAGGGCCCTAGCAGTGTCTGTGTCCGCCTTGATGGCTTGGAGGGACTCATCCACCGTTTTCCCAAACAGGTTGTTCCCGTCGAACGGCATGTCCAGTACCTTGGCTTGTACATCCTGGCGGAAATCCGTCGCCTTGAGCCAACCACGTCGTCTAAGGCAAACGCCGTTGCCTAGCTGGCGGAAACCGCTGTCGGCAATGTCCGTTGCCACCGTAATGGCGTGGCCCGACGCCACTTCGCCTTCTTGCAAGATCTCCAGGGCCTCGACCCTCTTGTCATCCGGTAGGAAGTCCAACAGGGGGGCGATCTTGTACCACAACTTCCTGTCGTAGCGGGCCACGATCGCAAGGGCGTTGGCCGCCTTAATCGTTGTTGCCGCCGACGAGATAACTCTTCCCATTGCGTCCAGCTTCTTCCCTTCGCCGTCTGGCGGGGAAGTTGACATTGAGACCGATGCGCCCCCCGCTTTCTTCTTGGCCGCCGCTGAGACGACCAAGTCCGGTGTAGGTTGTGCCCTAAGGCACAAATGGGCCGCATCGGGGACCCGGTACTTCTTCTCGTACCGATCCTTCTTGGCAGGCGTCGTAGACGGGTTCTTGAGAAGGGCGAGACCCTCGTCCCAGATGTCATCCAGCAGAGGCACGGCGAGGACCGACTTCCTCCTGGCCTCGCGCCGTTGGTAAAGGAAACCTTCCTTCTCTTCGGGGTAGAGCTGAAAAAGCTCAGATGCCCTGGCGATCATTGCATGGAAAGATCCGATCTCATCGGACGGGGAGGCCCGGGCTGGTGAAGGAAGCTCCGTCCCGTCGTCCCCACCGTCGTCGGTACCCGTCGTGGCCGTGTCTGTTCCCGTGTCATCCCCAGGGATGGGGGACGTGGGTAAAGGCCGAGCAGGCCGCGAGGGCTGAGAAGGTGGGCTGGGTGGATCAGTCTTCTCTTGTTCAGGGGGCTTCCCGCCGGGACCGGCTCTGGTTCCTCCGTCGGACCTGGTACCGGGTCCTCTGTCGGTGGTAAGGGCAATCTCGTCCTCATCTCTGAGTTGAGGCCAAAAGGAAGGACCTTGTATTGAAAATTGAAGCCCATGATCCAGAACGATGGGGCTGCCAAATCGGGACGTGTAGGTACGCCTCCTTCAGATCCCGGGAGCACCTCCAGTCTCCCTTTCCTCTGCTATAAAAGCTGGCATAACCATCTTGAATTTTTGCAGGGGTAAGGAGAGGCTGAGGGTGGAATGGTCTTGCACAACTCATGCCCGCCTGGTTCTCCTGAATGGTGAAATTCCTGGAGTAAAAGCCAATGCCTCGCTGGGAGTCTGGGACTTACTCCATTGCCTGGCTCTCTACGAGCGACTGGATCGCCGCCAAAAGAGTTGCTGTCGCAACATGTGGGAGTGCATGGGAAGGAGGAAGAGAGGCTGTGATAGGAAGGCAGTACCCTGTGGATACTACTGAGAGGATCGAGGGGTCCGCAAAATTGTGGCGCCAGAAATGTGCATGGAGAGCAGGCCTGCCCCCCACTGGAGACACGTGGACCCGAAGGGCCGTGTCATGCCTTCTTTCCCTCAGGCTGTTGCGGAGGAGGGTGGACTGGAAAAAGCCCTATTCCCCCACCTCCCCACTCCCTCTTTTTGTTGCTTGCGCCGGTTCTGAGACGGCAAGAGGTCAGATTTGGGCGTGGTCTTGGTAAGGATGGACAAATCCTTTGCTGTTTGTGAGCCGTTTTTCTTCTTGTCCAGCTCTTGGTCCGTAGGGGAGTGGAAGAGCCCCCCCCATCCCCCTCCGCCCCCCGAATGGTAGATCTAGTATGCGTTCCTGGACATCCGGGTTACATTTTGTTGCCCGGACCCAGGCTGTCCTCCTCATGTCCATGGCAATACAGATGGCACAGCCTGAGGTGTCAATATGGGCCACTGTCAATTCCATGAGGTCAAGTGCGAGCAGCTTGGTCTCAGCTAGCCCCGCCTTAAAGTGCGATTGGCTCTGGGTGGGGAGTTCCGGAAGGAAATCCGCAATTTCCCGCCAGTATTGACCTCACGTAGATGCGAGGAGGATTTGGAATAGTTTCTTGCCATACGCCTACAAGATCTTCTCCTCCTTGCCTAGCAGCGCTGCAGAGGAGGCGGCTCAGGACGACTGAGGCTCGGAGTATAGTGATGCCACAGCGATCACCAAGGAGTGTGGCTGAGGTTGGGCCGAAAGCCAGAGTGTATCCCCCTCCATCTGCCTGTACTTGGCGTCCAGGCGTCGGTTGACTGGCTGGACTGAGTGGGGTTTGAGCCAGCCCTTCTTGGCCAGAGAGACTACCTCGGTTTGCATTGGAATCCTGAGGGGCGTCGTGTGAGGATTTCAGTCAAAATTGGCTGCTCAACCTCTGGTTGGGGTAGGCCCAGATACTCTGCCAGCCCAGCAAGACGTTCGTGGAAAGCCTTGGCTGAGGATGGCGTGTCCGGGTCCTCCTCCTCGGCCATATCCTGCGGGTCTGGAGGATCCTGTGGAGGAAGCAGGTGTACAGAGACTGCAACCTGAGGCGGAGGCCGAAGTTGCAGAGTGGGCTGTAGAGCCGGAGGAGGCACCTGCGCCGGAGCCCCGATGGAGGAGTCTGTGGTGCCGCTAGCATGGTGGAAATGATTTCCCCGATGGCGTCCTTGATGATAACCCCCCCCCCATCTGAGGTGACTTCATGAGGCCGAGGAAGTTCTCGAAGAGCACCTCCTCACTGGCCAAAGAGGTGCTGACGGGGTGGCGGGGAGCTGCTGGAGTCGCTGCGTACCCCGTCCATAAGGATGCAAAGTAAAGCTACCCTGAGCAAATGAGGGGTAGACTGTAGGCCACGTATCTGGTTGAGACCAGTCCCACCTCGACACTCGTTCTTAACCGAATTCCTGGAATGGCGTTGGACGGGTGCCTCTTTCTGGTATGGCGGCCATTTTGTCGAGCTGCCTGCCACGTGCCTGCAATGTGTTGATCGGCCCGGCCTCCTCCAAAACTCTGGCGTGTTGATCACGAGGCCTACCCTGCTCTTCGAGCCTAGGCCTGGTAGTTGCGACACCCTTGAACCGGGGGTCAGAAGAGTTGCGTTTAGGCAACCCCTCAGACGTATTAGGACGTAGCCCCTCGGCCATGGTGCCAGTAGTAGGGTGGAGACCCGGTAAAAGAACCTTCCGATCCTTCAACACTGCCACCAGGAGGATCCCTCGACCCGAAGGCCGGTAGCTGAAGCAGCCTCAGTGCACATGCTAGTATAAGTGCCTGATCTGTCCCTCCCTCGCGGGAAAGTCCCTGGGAAGTAGTCTCCCTTGTGGGGTGCGATGGAGAATATCGGCCCTACCTCGGGTCTGTTTCGTTGTTTCACAAAATTCGAGATACTCGGGAGGCGACTTCCGGAAGAGCTCCCTCTACCTGGCTAGTCCGTTCTTCAGCGCTTTTGTGGACAGCGAGTCACACGCCGAACATGATTGCCAACCATCGTCTGGGCCAAGGCACCGTAGGCAGAGGGCGTGGGGGTCTGAAATTGGGAAGAGCCGTTGCAGGATGGACACCTGCTGAACCCTGTAGAAGTCGACATGCGCCAGGGAGGAGCGTGACGCATGAGGACCGAGTACTTGAATGACAAAAAAAGACCAAGAAGTATCCATGCATGGAATTACATGGCCGAAGCCAAACCCAGGAGCGCTGGTGAATTCGGCCTTTCCTGTCGACGCAGAAAAGGGAAACTAGGTGTGGCGGCAGAGTCAGGGCAGCACATGCTCCCTGGGCCGCAACCTCACTCGTCTCTAAATTTAAAGGGGAAGAAGGTTTTTTCTGGTGAAACAGGTGTCGTCACCCGTCTCTTGGAAGGGACGCCCATACAGTATGGAGGAAAGGGGACGCAACAGTAAGTAGGTAGAACGATCTCCTTGTTAAGGTGTAAGGTGGACGATACCTTGGGTAGGAAGGCAGGGTGCGACCAGAGGACCACCTTGTCCTTGTGAAAAGTGGTGTAGGGCTCTGAGGCCACGAGGGCCTGGATCTCGCTGACCCTGAGCACTGAGTTGAGGCCCACGAGCTGAGATGTCTTTAGGGTTACCCACTTGATTCAACAGACGCCATTGGCTCAAATGGTTTGTGGGCCAATGCGCCCAATACCACGTTGAGGTCCCAAGTTGGGTGATGCCTCTTTATGGGCGGGTAGCCTTGACCATCGGGTTAGAGGAGGAAAATGGACCCTCTGAATTTCTGTAGGCACCTATGGCTGCCAGTTAAGTGCGGCATGCGTCGACTCGCACTAGAGTGTGCGAGGTGTGCTGAAAAGGAGAGGACATCATCCAAGGAGCACGAGAGGGTCGATCTCCTTACAGCTGGCCCAATCCCAGAATCTAGACCATTTGCTCTTGTATTGGCTCCTGGCAGCTTTGCTTCTGGCGCCCTGTATGATCTCCAGGTTAGCCTGCGATAGGTTCAACCTGTTCAGGAACCGCACTGCGAGGGCTAGCTTGTAAGGAGCAGGGTGGAGGACCCCCCCCCCCCCTGCTGTGTCAGGTGCGGAGCTGGGCCCAGTGCTAGGTGAATGGGAGGCCTGTCCGATCAGCTGAGCAACTCTGAGAACCATGGTCTTGCTGGCCACCAGGGAGCTATGAAAATGATGCTGAGGTGACACGATTGCTTTATCCTGAAGATCACCCTGTGAACCAGGGGGTGGGCGGGAAGGCGTACGCCCTCATGTGGTTCCACTGCAGCTGGAAGGCATCGCCCAGGGAGCCAGGGCCCTTCCCCTGCCAGGAGGCAAAGTGCTGGCATTTCTTGTTAACGTGGGTGGCAAGCAGATCCGCTTTGTGGGTGCCCCCATCTGCGGAAGATTTCCTCCAGTACCAGGTCGTTCAAATGCCACTCGTAATTGTCCGCCCCCAGTCTGCTGAGTCTGTCCGCCTCCAGGTTGGCTTCCCCCGGGAGGTGGACATCCATGAGGTAATGATGTTCTCTAGGGCCCAATCACATGCTGACCGCGAGGTTGCAAAGTGGAGGGGATCTGGTAACATGTTCACATAGTACAATAGTACATGCTGGTGGAGTTGTCCATCTGGATAAGTACTGTGACACTCACCTCAGGGAGAGGCTGCCAGAAGGTCTGCCCTGCCGTAGGTTGAAGTACGCAGACCACCAGGGGAGGTTCGGGTGGAGAAACGTGGGAATGTCCACAGGCTCCGCTTACAAGCACCTCTGCCGATTCCAGAAAGCTACGAAGTGCAGCAGCAGCCTCCTCATCCGGAGTCTCGTGTGGGGGAGGGCCAGAAGGACCGCCGCCTTAATGCCCTGTAGGTGTTGGTAACACCAGGTCGACGTCAGTTGTGGAGAGGAAGCGGCTCTCTTGATGGGCGTGATCTTGTCCTCTGAGGGAAACACCCTCTCGGAAACGTTATCCCAGATGAGGCCCAGTAAGGTCAGCTTCTGCGTGGGTTGCAGCAGAGACTTGAGATTGATAGAAAAAACCCAGGTCGTGGAGCGTGTTCATAAGAGCGGAGGTGTGAAGAACCAACCCCAAAGAGGAGGCCCTGGCGAGCCAGTCGTCATCGTATGCATAGATGTGGCTGCTTTGGGCCCTGAGGAGAGCCGCCACCACATTCAGTCTGGTGAATACCCTGGGGGCTGAGTTGAGGCCGAAAGGACATTGTTTCCAGAACTTATACTGGAAATGGCAGCCCATGATCCTGGAGCGCATAAAGGAACGATGAGGCTGCCAAATTGGGATGTGTAGATGAGTGTCCTTCAGATCCAGGGAGCACATCCAGTCTCCCCTGTTCAGTGTCTCCGCAATGCATGCTGGCGTAACCATCTTGAAATTTTGTAGAGGTAGTGAGAGCTTGAGGGTGGAAAGGTCCAACGCAACTCTCTGGCCAGCCTGGTTCTTCTGTATGGCAAAACACCTGGAATAGAAGCCCAATCCTCTCTGGGAGGCTGGGACTTCAACTGGCATTCTCAACGAGCAACTGGACTTCCACCAACATAGTTGAGGTCCCAATCTGTGGGGGAGGAGGGAGGAGAGGGAGGGGCCACTAGGCGGTACCCCATGGAGACTACACCAAAATTGCACATGGGAGGCAAACCTGCCACCCCATCGGAGACGCATGGACCCGAAGGGGCCTGTGATGCCTTTTTTCCCTCCAAGGCTGCTGAGGAGGGGTATTGGAAAAACCCCTTGCCCCCTGCCCCCCTTTTTGTTGTTTCCTCTGATGCGGACTCAGTGAACAGTCAGGTTGCCTGGACCTCTGTTCCTGGAATCCTCAGAACCCTCCGGGCACCCGACCCTTATCCGAGCATGGGTTGGATTGGGTATAAGACTTATCGGTCTGTGAGCGGTTTATCTAATTCTTCATCCGTGGTGGAGTGAAAGAGGTTACTACCCTCAAATGGAAGGTCCAATATGCGTTTCTGGACGTCCGGGTTGAACTTCGTAGCCCGGAGCCAAGCCATCCTTCTCATGTCCGTGGCGATGCAGAAGGCCCGGCAAGAGGTATCTATATGGGCCACAGCAGGAGTCCACAATGTTGGATGCTACCAGCCTGGCTTCTCCTAGTCTAGCTTTGAAGAGAGCCTGGCTTTGGGGCAGGAGGTCAGAGAGGAACACCGTCTCTCACAAGAACTTCAGTGCAACTGCCTGCATAGGTTCGAATGTAGGACCCATGAGCCTAGTCAGCACCACATTGAGTTCCCATGCCGGGGCTGGAGCCTTCACAGGCGGGAACGAGAACAGTCCTTTGACGAACTCCTTAACCAGGAGGTGTGACCATAACGATGACCGTTCGAGCTCTGGTGTAGCGGGAGATAGCCGGCAAATGAACTTTGATGGAGGCATGGGCCAGTCCTGCTTTAGCCAACAATACAGTAGTCACTGCAGAGCCGTGACTTTTAGAGGGTCAATCTTCTCTGCACAGCACCAAACGGCAACCCTCTTCCATTTCTGTCCGTAGCATTTTAGAGTAGACTATGCTCTGGCTTTGGCAAGTCCCTCCTTGCAGTCCGCTGGGAGATCGCAGCCCCCAAATTCTAACACTGCAGGAGCCAGGCCTTCAGGTTCAGCAATCTTGAGTCGTGGTGCAGAATAGCGCCTCTTTCCCTGGCGAGAAGATCTGCGAGCTTGACTGGAGGGGACGCTGACATGCCAAGAAGGTTCGGGTACCAGATATTCCTCGGCCACGCCGGTGCGACAAGTATCATCCTGCACCGTGACCATCGAGTTGATAAGTCAAAGAAGCAACAGCAACAAAGGGAACGCATACAGAAACAGGCCGTCCCAGGGGAATGAGAATGCCTCCCCCCATGCTCCCCAGCTGGGGAAACCTGCTGGCAAACCTCTGGCACATGGTGTTTGTCGCCGTCGCAAACAGATCGATCTGGGAACAGCTGGTCCACTTGATCCTGCCGAGGTTCCCACTCGTGGCACGATCACAGCTCCCTCCTGAGGGAGTCGGCGACCGTTTTTACTCCTACCAGACTAAATGGAATGAGGAACATCCCCTCGGCAATGGCCCAGTGCCACAGGTCCTGCGCCTCTTTGGAGAGCACTGGGGATCTGGGCCCCCCCCCCCCTTCCTGATGTAAAACATTGTGGTGGTATTGTCCGTGAAGACCCGCACCACCTTGCCCTTGAGGGACGGAAGGAAGAAATTGACCCAAAACGCTGCTCAAAGCTCCAGCACGTTGATGTGCAACGACTTCTCCTGCGGCAGCCACAGGCCTCTGGTGTGGAAACGTCCGGTGTGAGGCCCCCCCCCCATCCTTCCAGGGTGGCGTCTGTCGTGACAGTCTCCTGGTGTGGTGGGGTGGGGTCTGGAAATATGCACCTCTGGACAGGGGAAAGCGCACCCCCACCACCTTATCGCTCGACGGAAGCCCTCGTCGAGTGTGATCTTGTCATGGAAGCTTCTCGCCACTTGTATCCAACGGTCGTCGTGGAACTCCTGCAATGGATGCATCCGTAGCCTGCAAAGTCAGATGTGATAGATGCATGACATCATGCTGAGCAGAGACTTGATGGTCCTCACCGTTGCGATCTTCCCAAGATGGCCACTATCCTTTCTTCAGACTGACACCAGGCACGCCATAGTGTTGAGTCAGGATCCCAGAAGCAGTGCGTCCTGCGATGGAGTCGAGCAGGACTTTGCATAGTTTACCAAGAACCCCAGATCTGTCAGTAGGCAGACGGTCCTCCCGTGTGGCCAACTGATGTGTTTCGAACTGGCCTGGATGAGCCAGTCATCCACGTAAGGGTAGACGTGAATCCCTTGCAGTCTCAGATGCGCCGCCACCGGCACCAGGTGAAGACTTGTGGCACCGACTTCAGTCCGAAGGGGAGGGACTTTAATTGGTAATGCTTCCCCTCAACGACCAAGCACAGAAACTTGCGGTGTCCCTTGTGGATTGGGATGTGAAAGTACGCATCCTCCAAGTGCAGCAATGACAAAGTCTCCCTCTTCGAGCTGTCTGAGCACGTGCTGAAGAGTGACCATGCAGAACTTCTGTGACTTGACGTATTTGTTCAGTCGACGGAGGTAGAGGATGTGCCAACCCAGTCTTTCTCGAGGAAGTACCTTGAGTACACTCAGGAGCCCCGGAGTCTTTGGGACGAGTACTATTGCACCCTTTTTTAACATGGCCCGCACCTCTAGCAGCTGAGGGACACGGTTTTACTGCCGGGCCACAGGTGGTATTCGGGGATACTTCAGTTGAAATTCCAAGGTGTGTCCGTGGGCAAGAGCGTCCAGCACCCAATGGTCGGTGGTGATAGTCTTCAACACGCTGACGAAATTCGCCAGCCGGCCTCCAACCGGGATGCACGGGTGGGGGCCCGACGCCACGGCTGGTTCAGTAATGCTTGGATGTTGAAAGGCCGCTCTGGGGGTCCCGGTCGACATCCTCCAAAAGCCTTGGAACGGCCCCTTTTGGTCTCCTGGACCGAGAAGCAGGAGGGCTGGCGGCAGGAAGAAGAGCACCCGCCGAAACCTTTGGAAGATTCCTGGGACTTTCCTCCTGAGTGCCGAAAGGACGGCCGCTGCTGCTGAAGAGTGCCCAGGGCACGTGACGTCTCGGTGCAGCCTTGATGGCCTCTAGAGAATCATCTACAGCCTTCCCGAAGAGGTTATCTCAGTTAAAGGGCATTTCCAAAACCCTTGTCTGAACATCCTGACGAAAGTTGTTGGCCTGGAGCCAGCCACGACGATGAAAGAAAACGCTTTTGCCCATCTGGCGGAACCCCGCGCTGGCGATGTCCGTGGCCATCGCAATGGCATGGTCCAATGCCACCTCGCCTTCCTGCAGAATCTCCAATGCTTCCGACCCCTGGTCGGGGAGAAAGTCCAGGATGGGGGCGATCTTGAACCATAGCTTGCGGTCATAGCGTGCTATGATGGGAAGGACGTTTACGGCCTTGATGGTAGTGGCCGCAGAGTAGATGACCTGTCGTCCCATGGCATTAATTTCTTCCCCTTGCTGTCCGGAGGGGTGGACACTGCTGAGGAAGAAGCGCCCTATGACTTCTTGGCCGCAGCCGATACCACAGAGTCCAGTGACTGTTGGGCCCGCAAGCACGTGGGTGCAGAGTCCAGCATCCTATAGTACTACTCAAGGCGATCCTCTTCACTGGGGCCGTAGAAGGATTCTTCATGAGGGACAGTCCCTCGTCCCAAATGTTATCCATAAGTGGTACTGAGAGGATGGTCTTCGCCTCGCGGAGCTGGTATAGGAAGCCCTCCTTTTCCTCCTCTGGAGCAAGCTGGAAAATCTAAGCTCTGGGGATCATCGAAAAGAGCCGATCTTGTCCGGCTGGGAGGATCTGGGAGGAGGAGACGGGAGGTCCCCTATCCCACCGTAGTCTGTGCCAGTCGTCGTCGTTGCTGTATGCAGGTCCGTCTCATCCCTCGGGGGGGAGAGGGAGGCGAGGAGTAGCAGAGAGGCAGAGGATGACTCTTCTTGGAGAGTGGTTCCAGAGGAGGTGGTCTCGGGGAGATGACAGGCATCTTCTCTGGGGTCTTCTCTATGGGCTAGAATGCAGCCTGCGGAGCTGTCTTGGTGACCTTGGCGAGTGACGCCACCACCCCCTCGATGGAAAGCGGGGCCTTCACCGGGTGTACTTGGGCCTTCACGGTCAGGACCGGAGCCTTGTCCTCTTTGGCCTTGGGCATGCCAGATGCATTGTCCCGCTTGGCCTTCTTAGGGGGGAGGGTCCGCGCCCCGATCCCTGTTGGCCATCTCCGGCAGGTCACTCTTGGGCTTCCTCGAGTTTTCCCGGATGGTCCGACTTCCTCTTGGCCGACGATCCGGAACGCTGACTGGTGAATGAAGTCGCTGGTGATGTCGGCCGTGCCCTGGCCGCCAGGGAGCCCGCATCAAGTGCGCTTCAAGGGCAGTGGACTCATGGTGCTTAGCCTTCGGTTGGACCTCCGCGGGAGAGGTGCCCTCAAAAGGTCTTAGAATCCCGCTCAGCTTTCTTTGAACCTGGAGAGGCATGCTGCTGGGACCCGCCCAGAGCAGGGGCCTTGGCCTGCAGCCACTCCTTCATCCGCCTATGCCGATGCTTCAGTGTGCGAGGCAGCTTCTCCTGGCAAAACAGTCTTCCTCCACGTGCGCCGGGTACAGGCAATAAAAACACTGGGAATGCTGGTCGTCTGAAAAGACATTCCGCAAGCCGCAGTCAGAGCAAAGTCAGAACAGAGGGCTTGAATCTAAAACTCTTCCAAAAAGCAAAAATACTAAGTAAAAGCTTGAGAGCTAAACATGAGGACTACCAACACTTGAACGTGCGGTAAAAATCTGAAGATGGCTGCCTGAGGAGAAGCTTGGGTAAAGGGCAGTCATTGGCTGGGGCAGTATGACCCCAGAGCTCAGTGATTGGTTGTTAGGAGAAAGACAGTTCAGAAATGAAACACTGATTTTTTTCTTTACCGAGGATTCGCAGCCGGACGACAGGGAATATTCATGAGCATGTGAAGCCATGCCAAACCCCATGCTGGAGAAGGGGCATAATAATCGACCCTCGGAATGCACTACTGAAAAGGGTCATCTGAGTCCAGTTACTCAGAATAACAAAGTTACTCACTGTAGTGACTACCTTACTCCTAGTCCATAGTCCCCTTTCCTCCATACTTGTGGGACATTCCGTCCTTCGGGACGGGACCCGAGCACTTTTGTTAAAAAGCATCAAAAATGAAAAAATATTTGTCCTGCTTTTACGCGGGGTACTGCACGCAGCCGTTACCCCGCCCTCCTGAGCTCCGACCCACTTATCGCCCTTCAGTCATTTTCCATCGCCAGGTCTGCGACCAATTAAGCAATAATAGAGGATACTTATTAGAGGGGACGGCGGGCGTATGGAGGAAAGGGGACTATGGACTAGAAGTAAGGTAGTCACTACGGTGAGTAACTTTGTTATACTCCTACGTCCCCTTTCCTCCATACTTGTGGGAGATTCCAAAGCACTCCTCACAGGTAATACGGGTGGATGGAACCTCCTTACCGAAAAAAAGGTTTTTAAACAGCCTGGCCGAATTGAGCATCGGCAGTGGAGCTCAGGTGCAAGCAGTAATGCTTACAAAAAAGCTGCTGGGGAAGCCCACGTAGCTGCTTTGGCAATGGTCACCAGGGGATCTATTTTTGGAAGGCAACAGCAGCCGCTTTGCCACGAACAAGATGGGCATGAATGCCCTTCGGAGGTTGAAGGCCCTGAATGGTATACGCTTCTGAAATACAGGAGGCAATCCATCGGGAGACAGCCTTTGAAGCAGGTTTTCCTTTCGGATCTCTGAATGTAACAGAGTTTGGAGGAGCTCCCAAGTTCAGTTCTGTCCAGATAGAACTTCAGAGCTCGTCTGACATCTAAATTGAGTAAAACGTTCAGCATCTGAGGCCATATTCGGAAAAAAGACAGGTAATGAGAGATTGATTCAAATGAAAATCAGTCACTATTTTAGGGAGGAAAGAAGGATGAGTGGGGAGGACAAACTTATCCTTATGGAAGGTAAGGAACGGATGTACCACAGACAAAGCTTGAAGCTAGCTTACTTGCCAAAGTCACTGCAATCAAAAAGGCAACCTTCCATGAAAGTTACTTTAGATCTGCCGGAGCCATGGGTTCAAAAGGTTTATGGCATATGGCTGTCAGAACCACATTTAAATCCCACTTTGGATGAGGATTGCGAACAGGTGGAAAAAGATGCAATAAACCTGCAAAATGCCTTTTAATGACTGGGTTTTTCAAAGAAAAGGAACAGGTAGGCGGCAATCGCCAACAAGTCCTACAAGACAAGAATGCTCGTAGCTGCCAGATGAGAAATGAACGAAAGGACAGTGACAATCGTAGCAGGTCTGGGGTCCAGCTGCTTAGCTAAACACCAGTGACAAAAACAGAGCCACTTGCTCCTATACTGAGACTTCGTAGAGAGCTTCATGGCAGCTTGGATAATGTGCATATTGTCCTCAAACAAGTTAAACTGCGCTAAGGATTTGAATTCAAGCACCAGGCCGCCAATTTGAAGGATTGGGGGAAGGTTACCACATCTGCTGATGGCACTGGTGAAACAGGGTGGGAATCGACGGCAGTCTGATCGGAGGATGAATTGACCGATCCTGAAGTTCCGAAAACCAGAATCTGGCTGGCCAAGGAGCTATGAACAGGAGAATGCAATTCGATGTACTACGCAGCTTGCAGAGTGACCGATGAATCAGAGGAAGAGGTGGGAATGCAATGTGTGCCACAAAATCTCGATAGCACTCCATAGAGATGAGGCCCCGAGATTGTTCCTGGATGCAAAGAGAGGAAGTTTC
Source organism: Ambystoma mexicanum (assembly GCF_040938575.1). Classification (NCBI taxonomy): domain Eukaryota; kingdom Metazoa; phylum Chordata; class Amphibia; order Caudata; family Ambystomatidae; genus Ambystoma; species Ambystoma mexicanum. The sequence goes on along the minus strand of NC_090940.1, from coordinate 105,813,594 downwards.
CAGTTTGTCGCAGTCTCAAAGAGTTCCACTTCTGGAGTGCCCCATTGGTGAAAGATGGTGGAGAAGACCTCCATGTTCAGTTAACAATCGTAGATGGCCGCTGTCTGTCGGCTGAGTGAGTCTGCAGTCACATTGAATTGCCCCAGAATGTGTACCACCACCAGCCAAATGCTGTGCTGGATAGCCCATTCCCAAACATAAATGGCAAGGTCCACAAGAGGTGGTGACTTGGTACCACCCTGCTTGTTGATATAAAACATTGACACTGAATTGTTCGTGCAAACGTTGTCCTCCCGATTCGTGATGGATGGTTGGAAAGCCTTCAGCGCCAGAAATACAGCCAGGAGTTCCAAATAATTTATATGAAACTGCCTGTCCTGCGGCATCCATAGATCAAAAACCTGGAAATGACCCAGTGTCGTGCCCCACCCCCGAAGGGAGGAGTCCGTGGTAATCATCACTTGTGGGCAGGGCTCCTGGAAGGAGGACCACCCTGTTAGATTGTCAGTCGAAGACCACCACAGAAGGTCCGTCATCATGCAGGATGGAACTGGGATCATCTTGGAATCAGAGTCTGAAGCCTGACACCAAGAGCTCAGAAGAGCCAGCTGTGCATGCCTCGTTTTGAGACGAGCAAGAGCAAGTACGCAAGAGGCCATGAGGCCCAGAAGCCTGTGGAACCACCAAGCCATCATGTGCTCTGACTGGATGAAAAGCTGACGTGGCAAATAGATCTGCAATCCTGTCTGCCGTCAAATACACCCTAGAGTCGTTCGTGTGCCAACGGAAACCCAGGAAGATCAGGTCTTGGGAGGCTGTCATGGAAGATTACCGACAGCCCAAGATTGAACAGGAGCTGGAGGAGACTGCAGATTACTCAAAGCCGTCAATGGACAAGGGTTGCATAGGAGCCAGTCATCCAAATACATACATGAACACACTGTAGTCTAAGGAAAGCAGCAATGACCGACATCTTCGTAAAGACATGCAGCGCCGAGCTGAGAGCAAAAGGGAGCACACGGTACTGGAAGTGCTCCGCTCCCAGGGAGAAGCGCAGATATTTTCGATGCGGCCACCATATCAAGATGTGCATATACGCATCCTGAAGGTCCACTACACTGAGCCCGTCGCCCTTCCAAAGAGGACTTATTTGGAATTTCTCTTGGGGAAGAGAAATGTTCAACTGGGAAAGGATGGTGCGCAGGCCAGCCTGGTTGGGTTTGGGCACTGAACAAACGAGAGTAAAAGCCCTCCCCTTGTTCTCTGAGGGGAACAGGTTCCACCGCACTGAGGTCTAGAAGCTTCTGAACCTCGGCTCTGAGGGTGTCCCAGTCCGTTGCGGGGGTTGAAGGCTGGGGGAGGGGCACGTAAAAGCCAACCCGATGGACAGACAAAACCCACCGGTCTTCGGTGATGGTCTGCCACGCCTCCAGATGAGAAGAGATTCATCCTCCCACCGGAGACTCGTGTGACCGACAAAAAATATTTTGCAGATGTGTCAGCAGGGAGACTACTTGCTCCTGGAGAGGAGGCTGATGGGCGAGAGAAAAACCGACCACGTTGCCGCTTTCGACGTGTGCCGCCAACCAGAGATTCAGTTCTGCGCGCCTGGTGGTCCCGAAACCCCCTGAAGTCAGAGAAGGATCAAGACTGATACCCTGACCTCTGTGTACAAGGGGCCTTAGCTGGCACCTTTGCCAGGACCAACAAAGATTTGGCGGTTTGGGTGCTCGCCTTGGTCTTTGTAAGTTCATCATCCGTAGAAGAATGAAACAATTTCTTGCCATCGAAGGGAAGGTCCAGAACTTTATCTTGCACTGCCTGTCAATTCCCACCAACAGGCCTCGAGCTGAGGTATCCACATGGTGTGCCGCAGCTTCCAGGAGATCTTGTGCCAACACCCTGGCGTCCGACAAACCGGCTTGGAAGTCTTCTAGCCTATCTGCTGGAATACACTCCTGGAAATCAGCCAACTCCTTACACAGCTTCATATTAGATGCTGCCAGGATCAGCTCGGTATTTGCTTGGCGAAGTTGCAGTGCTGAATTGGCAAAGACTTTCTTGCCCAAGGAGTCCAGAATATCATCTTCCTTGGACAGAATCTGAGCCGCAGCTGTAGAGGTCGCAGAGGCCGGTTTGGATTGAAGCGTGGCTGCAGCTACCACGATTGAGAAAGGGAGAGGACAAGATGCCAAGTCCATCTCCTCAGAGGTGTGGAGCCTGTAACGAGCGTCAATTCTCTTATTGATATGTAGACCGGTGCGGGGCTTATCCCAGACCTTGCAAGCCTCAGCCAAAACATCCTTCTGGAGGAACAGGCCAGTGCACTCTTGTGATGACAAGGTAACGCACCCGAAAGCAGCGCCTCCCGCGGAGAGGGGGCCACAGGTACTGGAATATCAAGGGACATCATATCCAGGACCCGGTCATGGAATGCTCTAACAGATCAGGGCTGCTCGTCGCTATCCTGGTCTGCTTGAGGGTCATCCAGCGAATCGGGAGCAGACGGCTGTACCACTGCAGGTTTTAAAGTGCTTTCCCGTTCTACCAGTGTATTCTCTATGGGCGACAACGGGGGTAGGGGATGAAGAGCTGGAGGTGGACCAAGAGGAAGAGGTGGTATCACCGCTGGAGCCGCCGGAGTAGAAGGTGGAGGTTCAGGGTAGATCTCCTTGAAAAGACCCCTAAAATACTCCATCATAGGGTCTGAGTGTATGAGCTTCTGAAATTTCCTGAAAAATACATCCTCGGATGAAGGTTTAGGCGCTGGGGCAGGCAGAGGCCTCTCATATGGGGCATACCCCCACAAACGCAATGAGGATGGTTGCTAGGAAGACCCACCACCAATTGTGGCCGCATAAACCAGTGGATGAGAAGTAGGAGGAAGCGAGACAGTATGTGACAGCAGCATTCGAGCACGCCAGTCATAAGAAGAGCTGAATAGATTTTTAACTTCCACCTGTGGTGAAAAAGGCTGCTCAGCCCCACAAATAAGATTCCCGGCACCCACCGTCGAGAACGAAGCTGTGACGGAAGAATCCAAAATGGCCGACGTGGAACATGAGGGGTGGGCCGCCATTTTGTCGATGCCTGAAGACAACTGCGTCACATGTGCAGATGAGGCAACTGTCTCCTCAGGCTGGTTAGGGGACTTAATACCTTAGCCTTGACACAAGGATCCTCGGTAGAGCCGATCCTGGGGGTTTCGGATGTTTACTGGACGTCTTGGAGGTGGCCCCAAAATTAGCCTCCAGAGGAGTTAAGGTCTATGACTGCCCTCTTTGCCCCATCGACAGAACCGGTATCGCCGCGACCCTGAGCGTGGGAATGCTGAGGAATCACCCTTACAGACAGGACCTTCGGAGCAGGTCACTCGGTTTTGTCAGTACAGACCTTGGCCTCAAAAAGAGGAACCTCTGGTTTCGTCCCAGTATGTGGAGCTCCCTCGTGAGGGGCCTCAAGTCGTGGCTTGGTACAGAAAGCTCCAGAAAAAGAGGCCTCAGGGTGTGCCCCGGTGTCCAAAGCCACAGAGATAGACGGAAAGGTCCAGCACAACTCTCAGGCCCGCCTGGCCCCTCTTCTGAATGGCGAAAATTCTGTAGTAAAAGCCCAAGCCTCGCTGGGAGGCCGGGGATTCCTCCACTGCCTGATGCTGTACGAGCGACCGGATCTCCGCCAAAAGAGAGTTGCTGTCCCAACCGATGGGAGGAAGGAGGAGAGGCCGGGATTGGGAGGCAGTACCCCGTGGAGACTACAGCGAGGATCCAGGGGTCCGTGAAATTCTGGCGCCATATATGTGCATGAGAGCAAGCCTGCCCTCCACTGGAGACACGTGGACCTGGAGGGGCGTGCCATGCCTTCTTTCCCTCAGGCTGTTGCAGAGAAGGGGGCCTGGAAAAAGCCCTTTGTCTCCCACCCCCCTTGTTGCTTGTGCCGATGTAGTCAGCAAATAGTCAGGCTGCCTGGACCTCTGCTCTTGGAAGCCGCGGAACCCTCCGCATGTATGCCCCTTGTCCGAGCGCTGCTGTGACTGGGTGTACCTTTTGGGCATGGTCTTTGTCACGATGGATAAAGACCTGGCCATTTGTGAGCTGTTTTTCTTTTTGTCCAGCACCTCGTCCGTTGTGGAGTGGAAGAGGTCAGCCCCTTCGAACGGAAGATCTAAGATGCGATCCTGGACATCCGGGTTGAATTTTGTAGCACAGAGCCAGGCTGTTCTTCTCATGTCTGTGGCAATGCAGATCGCACGGCCAGAGGTGTCAATGTGGGTCACGTTGGACTCCATGTCCTGCGCCACCATCTTGGCCTCTGCCAATCCCACCTTGAATCGTGATTGGCTCTGTACCGGAAGATCTGGGAGGAAATCTGCAATTTCCCGCCAGAGCCTCTGGTAAACTGCTGCCAGCATGGTCTCCGTGTTGGCTTGACGAAGGTGCAAGGACGTGTTGGAATACAGCTTCTTCCCGTACGCCTCCAAGATTTTCTCCTTGCCTAGCAGCGCCGCAGAGGAGGCGGCTGATGACTGAAGGCTTGGAGTATAGTGATGCTGCAGCGATCACCGAGGAGTGTGGCTGAGGATGGGCTGATAGCAAGAGTGTACCCCCCCCACCCACCGCCATCTGCATGTACTTGGCGTCCATGAGTTTATTCACCGGCTGGACTAAGTGAGTCTTGAGACAACCCTTCTTGGCCAAGGCAAAAAGGTCCTTCTACATCGGGATCCCCGTTCTGGATACAGGACATAGCGTGAGGACTTCTGCGAGGACCCCCTGTACTGGTTGCTCGACCTCGGGTTGAGGAAGGCCCATGTACCCTGCCAGCCCTGCAAGAAGATCATGGAAGGCCTTGGCTGAAGATGGCGTGTCGGGTCCACCTCATCATCTGTGTCCACCTGAGGGTCCTGTTGGTCCGGGACTGGAGGAGAGAAGTTGGGAGCCGGGGGCTGCGGTGTGGAGACCGGAGGCTTTGGCGGGGCTGAGGCGGAACCGCCTGGACATTAGGCTGAACCAGGCCCAGGGGTGCCTGTACCGGAGCTTGCGGTGCTGGAGCCATTGGCAGAAACACATCCCTGATGGCATCCCAGAGGATGTCCCACATCTGAGGAGACTTAATGAGCCTGAGGAACAGTTCAAAAAACCTGCCCTTGCAGGCTGGAGTGGTGGTAGGCGATATTGACAGGGTAGCGAGCAGCTGCTGGAGCCGTTGCGTGCCCTGCCCATATGAACGCAGCAGGAACCTGCCTTGCAAAAAGAAAGGGTAAACTGTAGGCCACATACCTGGTTGACCCCAGTCTCACCTTGACACACACACATCCCTTCCCTGGAGCAGCGTCGGCCAGATGTCTAGATTTTCTGGTACGGCAGCCATTTTGTTGAGCTGCCTTCCATGTGCCTGCGTCGTGTTGCTCGGCTCACTGGGCCCCGCCCCGTAAAGGACTCTTGAGTATGGATCATGGGGCCTACCCTGTTCCTTGGGGCCAGGCCAGGTAGGCGTTTTGCCCTTGGCGGATCTGCCTGTAGAACTACATATAGGCACCCCCTCGGACATGTTGCAGGTACTAGGGTGTAGCTCCTCGGGTGAAGACCCGGTAAAAGAACCTTCTAGTTCCTCGGCACTGTCACCGGGAGGATCTACTGACCCCTTGGCCTGTTGGGCGGCAGCTGATTCAGCCTATGTACTTGTGCTGGTTCCAGGACGAGTCCTTGGGAAGGAGTCTCCCTTGCCGGGTGCAAAAGAAAAGAGGGGCCCTACCTTGGGCCTGGCTAGTCTGTTCTTCAGAGACTTTGAGGAAAGCGCGTTGCACGCAGTACAAGCTTGCCAGCCGTGGTCTGGGCTAAGGCACCGTAGGCAGAGGGCGTGGGTGTCTTTAGTCGGGAAGAGCCTGTCGCAGGATGGACACATGCTGAACCCTGTAGAAGTCGACATGAGCCGGGGAGGAGCGTACCCGAGGACAGTGAACCTGAATGTTAAAAAGACAAAAAAGACAGAAGAGAAGAAGCATCCGCACGTGTAATTACATGGCTGAAGCCAAACCAAGGAGCGCTGGTGAATTGGGCCCGTTCCCGCCGAAGCGGAAAAGGGGACTGAGGTGTGGCAGCGGATTCAGGTCAGCTCATTCTTTCCAGGGCCACACCCAAGGGCGCCTCTAAATTTAAAGGGAAGGTTTCTTTCTGGTGAAAAAGGTTCAGTCTCCCATCCCTTGGAATGGATGCTCATGCAGTATGGAGGAAAGGGCACAAGACTTAAGAGTATGCGGGGGGCCGATGGAGTTGGTAATATCTTGATTGGCTGGTTTTCTCAGTGTTAAGCTTTCCCCCCATTTTCTTATCTTTGATGTGCTGTATTATGTTTTGGATTATTTTGTACAATTGTGAAAGCATGTACTTTGATGCCCTGATGGACGAATAAAGTTATGATGATGATAGGAGGGGAAGTCTGACCGCGTCAAATGAGTCCATTTGCATTGCGTGCATCGTTTGCCATCGTCCGGAACTGCTCATCTGCGTTCATTCCTGTCCCGAGAGGGGCCCTGCATCAAGTTCTGCTGCATTCAACTGGGAGACCTTGCACTAGCATTAGACACAAACCAGAGAGCTACCCGAACCTGCAATTCCTGGGAATCGAGGGCAGAGGCTGACGGCAGGAAAAGCCCCTTGGCCCCTCTTCAAATTACCTTCCAAGTCCTGTGAATAATCAGATCCTGGGGGTGAGCTGAAACCTTTAATGCCTTTTAAAAGTTGTGACTTTTAGAAACACTTGGTTTACTTTGGCTTTGCCAATGCTCGTTCAAACAAGCACTCCGAAAGTTGGGAACACGTCTGTTAGCTAGTTTAACTCGTCCTCTGACACTCTGAACTGTTCACTGGACCGCAGAGACCCTACGTTCATTTTTTCCAGCTTCACAAAACTGCAAGAAACTTCACTGAACTTTTGGGCGCAAGGCCTCAAATCTTAGGAATGGACTTCTGAAATTCGGATTGAATCTCTGTGTACTAGTAGTGACAACGCTAGTCTACCTTCCTTTCCGGGGGTTTGAAATGTATTTAACACTACTTCAGTAATTGTATATATATCTTATTTTTAGTATTGAGTGGAACAAGTTACTCTTACCTGGTAAAGTTCTTTTGATGGGATGGTCCAACAACGTATTCCATATCTATGACAGTAATCACCGCAGCATAGCTGCGGTGATTACTGTCATAGATATGGAATACGTCGGAGGACCCAATCCCCTCGAAATAATATTACCCGTTAGTCATTTTTCACTGGTTTGTTTGGCCATAAGTAAAGAAGTATTTTTATACCAGTTAAGTGTGTTCCTCAACTATTTCACTATGTGTGATCATTGTGTATCCCTTACAAGCTCACCACCTCTTGAGAACTAACCTAGACCACTCGCCTTGCTACCTTGAACTGGTTTGGCTACAGCTCCCAGAGTGGTCCCTTGTCAATACTAGGTTGGCCTTCAAAACATCTGTCCACCAGGCCAGATTATAGAAAATAAGTCCCAACAGTGCTATCAAAAACTGATACTCCCAGTCACCAATATTGTAACCCAGGTCTCCTACCAGCAAGGTACTGACCTTTTTACTTAAAACCATACTCCAGTTCCAGGAGTGGAAGCCAGTGTTAGGCAAGATTGTATGTAGTAACCCTGTGGGAGACACCAGCCTTGTACTCTTGGCAATGGGGAATCCAACCTTGGGTATAGGTTTGTACTTCACAAGTTGGTAGAATGACTTTGAAGCCAGCCTTATCTCTAGAGGGGTCAATGTGAACTGTAGAGGTGCAACAGAGATTCACAGTGACAAGTATTCAAATATCACTTAAACTCAAGTTTTCTTATTAAATCATTTTTGAACAGTCCGTTTTAAAATAAGCTTTCTTTAGAAAGGGCAATATAAAACAATAAAATACATTTATAAAATACACTCCTTCAGTTTCAGTTAAGTAGATACCCTTTTGGGATGTCACACACACCTACACCCTTAGGTGACTTCAATTGCTAGGACACCGTGGACATTGATATATCACTTTAACACTTAAATCCAATACTGAGATTGTGGAAAAAGGTTTAGGGGAGGAAAAAAAGGTTAACAAGTTCTCTGAACAGGTAAGTACGTCACAATCCCCCAATGAAGTATAGTTTAACCCTTTCCCAGCTATACAAGTAACTTATGTATGACTTTTTGGAGGGAGAGAAACACAAAGTCAGAGGGTAAGAAGAGTCTGCAGGGAGCCAGGACAGCCAATGTCAATCGAACAAAATCTAGGGCCGCTCAGGCACTTCTTGAAGATCGGACTCAAGTCTTGCACAATGTAAGAATCACTGGTGGGCCACAAACAGAGGCTTGTGAAAAGCAAAGAAGCAAGCAACTCTGTAAAGGGCAGCTAATGCAAGTCAAGTGAGTGCAAGCAAGCTACCCACAAGAGGCAAGTACCCAGAGTTAGACAGTACCTTAGTTCTGAAGAAAAGGGATCCAGCTGGCTTCTGTTCCTGTTGCAGTCCTGCAGATCCTGTGTTCCTGGGCCTCAGTCATGCGGACAAGAGGGAGGATGTCTGGGGACTCCCACACTGCAGTTTGAAGGTCGGCGGCAGCAATAGGCTTACTCCAGATCAGTGGCACTTTGTGGTTTTAGCCATGTCCAAATAGCACCACTGCTGTTCTTGGACACCTTGTGGGCTCCTCTTGCTTCTGGGTCCAGCATTCTGCTGAGGTGGCTCAGGCTTGGGTCACCCTGCTTCAGGAGGGTCCTCAGGATCTTCCTGGAGCGCGGGTCCAGTTTAAAGACGATGCACTTGTTCCTGGTGTTCCTGTCCCCATGCACTCAGGCAGAGGGGTTGCACTGAAGTTCGTCTTGGGGGTCAGTTGATCCCACCAACCCAAGGGAAGAAGTCGTCCGTCCCGGGCTTCTCTAGGCGATGCAAAAATGGGAGCCTTAGCACTGCAGTAGGGCTTCACCGGGCAAACCAATGAACCAGGGGGCACAGCAAGCTTCTCTTCCAGTTTCCTCTTTGGTTCCTTCATCCAGTGGTCAACTGCCTTCCTTGCAAAAGACCTCACCTTTTATGCAAGTTTGTCCCATTCATTCGCAACCTAGCTGTCCCTCACACACCAGGGCGGTTGTCCTCCAAGGACAGCCAGCCAATCACCTTTTGGTGCATTCCTGTAACCAAGGAGACTAAGCACAGAGTTTCGGGAACCACCCTCGCTTCCTGCCTTGCCAGACACACTGGAGCCAGAGGTAGGCTACATCCGTGAATCCCACCAAAGACAAAACGAACAAAGGAACCAAACCTGGTTTGGCGCGCAGAGTAAAATCCAAGAAGGACATCACAAACAAGAAAAGGTGAAAAAAGAAGACTTTGCCATTTTGACGAAATTGGCACCCATGGGTGCAATACTACAGCTGCGAATTCTGCCTGCATTAAAAATGCATAATGGTAGGACAATTAAACCACTGCCACTAGCCATTAGTTGTAGTGAGGGTAACAAAATGGTTACATGAGAAAGTAGACAAATGGGATACTAAGTAACCCTCCAGCACTCCAAATAAGATGGTGTGTGCTGGGTCTACAAAGAGAAAAAGGCAAGTAAAGTCAATTTCACCTTACTACTCTTGGAAACAGTAGTTTATCCAAGAGAAGGTATTTAAACCTTTAGAGAAATTCAAAGGACTTCTCTGCGACACTGCACGGAAGGCGCTGTGTGTCACAATACAAAAAGATGATTCCTATGGTGTTTGTCAGATTCCCAAACCAAAAGAAACAGTCCAAATCAGATAAAAATACATGTGTGAGAAAAAGGTTGCACTCCAGGATAAAAATGAAAAGTTCTTAAGTCCAGAAAAAGAGCTGGGGGGTCTGTAAAGGTAGAAGGGAATTAGCACAGAATTGAAAATTCTCCCCCATAGCCATTCCACCTAAATGACATCTCTAGCACCTTAAAAGATGTGGCATTGCAGCATCTTCTGGCATCACCAATGCCCATAACTGTATGGGGTCTATTGAGTTATCATTCTAAGCGTTCGTCAACTCTGAGCTAGGGTGTCCGGAGACCCCAAGGGATTGGAGCCATAGAGTTATGCAGCGATGGTTCATTGAATTAATGCAGCCGAGTAGGCATGGCCGCAGAACATTTAGTGGCTGTCACATTTCTTCAACCATAGCCAGCAACTTGCATGTAATGGACTAAACGTCCACAGCCATCACCTGTGGCGCATGGACGGTTGCCTCTGGCTCATTAACCAACCCCAACTAACCTTTCAGGTGAGAACCTAGGAGGTGACTCATTCCATTTGTTTCCCCGGAATGCCAGTGTTTGGAGGTACTCCTGGAGTGGGATTTCTTACTGTGCTTCTTTTCCTTAGAATGGGCTAAGCGCCTTTTCCCCAGAGTTTGTCCTTCGCGATTGCCCAGAGTGTGCCCTCTGCACAAGAGCCTGCAAACCCTTCCTGCAACAGGTTTGCCTCCTTCTGGGACTGTAAGTCTGAAATCCCCAACTTCAAAGTCAACACAGAAATCCTTGCAGTCCTTGCTGCCATGATTCACCAAGAGAATAATTGCATGACCACTTACGATGGGCCATAAACCCAGATACCTTTTTACAAATCTTGGTATATGTTTAAGTGCTGCTAAATTCAAAATGTTAGGCTTAATGTCAAACCAGAATGACCACTGGGGAGCAAAACTTGATGTGTTCTAAAGTCCTGCTACCTGTGGAGACAGAAAGGGAATGGTTGGCCTAAGTGTGTGCAAGTTGTGGGACATCTTAGTGGTGCAACGACTACATGCAGCACTATACAGCGCAAGTTAGAATTTGAGGTCCCAGAACGGAGGATAAATCTTTCTCAAAGAAAGAAAATGCAGAGGAGATTCCATCGATAATTGTTTTATTAAGCACACCATTTGTAGGAAGAAAGGACAATTTTAAATCTAACCATTAGATGGTGCAGTAATGCCTTGCATCCAATTCTTTCTACACATAACCAATACACTTGTCTTGCACCAATACCACTCTCCATCTTTGCCAAATTTTGACACATTACTGAAGTGTCGACCGATTATACAATGTTATGCCTTGCCAACTGGATATATGGTTATACAAGGCATACACAACTACTAGCCAACACCTTCTAGCGATGCGTTATAAAAAGCTTGCATTATAAATCAATTCAGCAGTTAATTTTGTAATGCCTTAAAAGTTTGTTAAGAAAGCAAATCAGAGCCAAACTTCTTTTATGGTAATTTGATCAGCAACCAAAGATGGTAGAGACAAAAAAAAGTAGGTTATTTGAATTTTATTTGAAGAAAAAAGTGGTACTCCCAACATGCGATTACAAAAGCATTTACAATATTTAGCACGATAGGATAATTGAGATGGAGAGTGTCTTATCTATGCTTTAGGAATATCCTAATGCAGAGGGCACTTTCAAGTAAACCACAAACCTTCCAAAAATATAATTTAGTGTAGAATGGTGGCGTAAAAATTAGCAGATGTCTGCAAAGACTCATGGCAATAAAGAAAGTTTCAATTAAGCTCTAGCATCGACGCAAATAAAAAAGGCACATAAATAGGTTTTCAATTAAATGTTGAGAATAATTTAGACCAAAACTGTTTTGCTTTGCAGACATGAGCATAATTAACAGGGACTTCTTGGAGGTCACAAGTCTTGTTTAGGTAGGCCTTGTTTAATAAAAGACCATACAACGCTAAAGCCATTCATCAGACAAGACTCAAAAGAACTCTGAGCCCCAGATCAAATATATACATTTTTAATATCAAATATTTACAAACTGGAAATCTTGACACGATTCCCAGGTTAAGAATACAGTTTTCATGTCCTCTTAAAATGCAGAAAATGTCTTGAAACGGAAGGTCAGTTTTGCTTTTCTATACAGGCAAACCTATAGCCCCAACTGAATTCAGCATAGTATGGAACTCGTGTACAGAATTTGGTGATCAAAGTTATTCCTTGTTTTTTAAAAAATAAAATACCTTTTACTTTCAATGTAGGTCCTCCGTTGAAGCCTGCCTATTGCAAACCAATTACAGCAATTTCAGACGGATATGTTGAGATAAAAATGAAGTTCAAGACTGTCCAAAATAGGAAAACAACATTATGGACAAAGACATCATTACAAAGTATTTTTATCACCAGAGATTATGAAGAAAAACTTAAGACAAACCTAATCAGTGGTTCTGTCATTCATAGGGGTGGAGAGGGTCAACAAGTTGAACCGCTATTTTGATTTGGTCTTGAAAACTGATGCACTAAATGATATCCCTATTTATTTTACTTTCCAAAATGCATAAATGAAAATATCTAAAAATAATTAGTATGCAATGGTCAAGTAATAAAATTGAGCAATGGCACCAAATGTTCCCAAATAAAAGTCCACCTGCATCGAGATTTTGGCCTCATTGAATACTTTACAGAAATGTCCCTTGCAAGATGCACTCCCCTTAGGGGAGAGAAAATGGGGTTGTAGTGGCATAGTGATAACGCAGCATATTCAAATGCCACAGCCAATTCCAGTCTGTGGACTGCCTTTAGCAGTACATTTTCAAAGCATTAAAGGATGTTGGGTCTCTTAATGCAAGCTAAACTAAGAACAAGGATCACACTCATCTGCTTTTAGCTTGACCAGAGAACAGCAGACAACCTGAAAAATGACAACTATCCTTCGAACCAATAAAAAATGAGGACTGTGGCATATGAAATTTTGCATTCCAAAATTGTAATCCCTAAAACGTAGTTTTCTCTTTCAGATCACTCTTCTTTAAAACAAAAAAAGTCTGATAAATGTTTTAGGAAAATCCATTACCAGGTTTTTATAAATGAGAACATTGAACCATAAGTGCAAACATTTTGCAAATAACTGGTAGCAATTCATATATACAAAGGAAAACAATCAGAAGAACAAGTTTACAAGATACTGTACAGATGCTGCAGCTTATAAAATAGACCAGTACATGAACCTGGCGAGTTATAAACAGACCCAATGTTGGGTTTAAGCATAATCTACAACCTATTCAGGATGGACATGAACAGATCAGAGGACACACATTTTCACATTCTCTACATAAAAATACAACTCTCACAAGTGTCTGAGGACAAGTCGTTGAATGATGGAAGGAAAAAAGTATCAAGTTTTGAAATGGGCCTTTCAAGGCAAGGTTTACTTCACAAGCCCAATCTTCTTGGCTTCAGTTTCATAGATTAACAACCGCCACATTTTCACTATAAAAACTTCTGCCTCTTCATCTAGTACCTGCAAGTCAAAGAAAGAAAAGTTCAGGTTGTTACCATGTCATCACCAACAATGAATGAGCCATAAGGGTTTAACTTTGAAGGAGTTAATGATCCGAGTTTTTTGTATGTCCTGTATGACAGCTAATGAAGCAGCAACATTGGCTAGGAGTCCAGAGGGATGTGCAGGCAGAGCAATAAAACTAGAATGTTGGCTAAAAGCTGGGGTAAAGCAAAAATGATAAGTTACTCACTGTAGTGACTAACGTACTCTTAGTCCATAGTTCCCTTTCCGCCATACTGTATGGGCATCCCTTCCAAGGGACGGGAGACAACCTTTTTCACCAGAAAAAAGTGTCATCCCGATGAAATTTAGAGGCGGGTGCGGCCCAGGAAGCACGCACTGCCCTTTGGCACCACACCTCAGCCCCATTGACCCGTCAACAAGAGATTTAACATTGCCCAATTACACCAGTATTATTAGGGGGGAGGTTGGTGGGACTTATTGGAGGAAAGGGGGCTATGAACTAAGTGCATTAGTCACTACGGTGAGTAACTTATAATCACTTACGTCCCGTCCCCTTTCCTCCATACTGTATGGGCGATTACAACTTATTGTAGCCCCAGGGTGGAGAGGAGACTCTCCTTAAGCAAATAGGTTCCTGAGAACCACCTGCTCGAAAGCCGCATCAGATGTATAGCCGGCATCCAAACGGCTTGCAGAAAGCCGAGGGAGAGTCCCAAGTGGCCGCACTACTTATGACTTGCCAAGAGACATGGCTCTGGAATGCGATGGCCATTGCCTTGGCCCTGCCTGCGTGGGCATGCATGTTGGCCGGGAGAGGCTTGTGCTGGCCCTCATACGCTTCTTTGATGGCAGAGGCCATCCAGTGGGATGTGGAGGCCTGATGGCCTGGTCTTGAGCTTCCGAAAGTGACAAACAGGGCGTCCGATTTGCGGAAGGGTTTGGTCCTGTCCAAGTAGAATTTCAGGGCACGCCCGACATCCAGGCAGTACAGCACTCAGTGCTTCGTCCTGGGGATAGGGAAAACACATAGGAAGGACCATTTCCTCGTTCAAGTGGAAAGCAGACTGAACCGTGGGCAGAAAATCCAGTTGTGTCCGTGGGACTACCTTGTCCTTGTGAAATGTATATGGTTCAGAGGCGACCAGCGCCTGGATTTCGCCGACTCTACAAGCCGAGGTGAGGCAGACTTGTAAGGCTGTCAGATGGTGATCAGCCTGATGTCCACAGACGCCATTGGCTCGAACGGTTTGTGCGCCAGGCCGCCCAAGACTATGTTCAGGTCCCACACTGGGTACTGTCTTTTGACGGGCGGGTAGAGCCTTTCGAGTCCCGTCAGATGTTTGACGATGCGATTGGAGGAGGAGAAAATACCTTCCTCTGAGTTCCTGTAAGCCCCAATGGCTGTGAGGTATGTGCGGCGGGTGTCCACTTGCACGCCCGAGTGTGCGAGGAGCGCCGAAAATGAGTGTCATCCGAAGTGCATGCCATGGGGTCGAGCCCCTTGGAGTCTGCCCAGTGGCAGAAACTGGTCCATTTGCTTTTGTACTGGGCCCTGGTAGCCTTGTTCCTGGCTCCCTGTATGATCTACAGATTGGCCTATGAGAGGCTGAGCTGCCGCAGGGCTACCTGCTCAGGTACCACGCTGTGAGGGCTAGTTTCCCTGGCGCAGGGTGGATGCTCTGCCCCCCTGCTGAGCCAGATTATGTGCTGGGCCCATCGGGAGGTGAATTGGACACACTTCCGAAAGGATGACCAGCTCCGGAAACCATGGCCTGGCTGGCCACCATGGAGCCATTAGAATGAGGAGGAGTTGGCAAGAACACTTGATTTTGCAAATTACTCTGAATCGGGGGAGTGGTGGGAAAGGCGTAGGCTTTCATGCCAGTCCACTGGAGGTGAAATGCATAGCCCAGAGAGTTGGGGCCCTGACCTTGCCAGGATGCGAACTGGGTATACATCTTGTTGTGCTAGGTTGCAAAGATATCCACCTGGGGGTGACCCCACCTGTTGAAGATCTCCTGAATAACGAGGTTGCTTAGATGACACTCAATTAACCGCTCCCAGCCAGCTGAGCCTATCCTCTTCCAGGTTGGATTTCCGTGGGAGATGTACTGCCATGAGGTAAATGTCGTTTTCCAGAGCCCACTCCCACATGCTGATCCCGTTTGCACAGAGGGGATCTGGTGCCTCCGTGCTTTTTGACGTAGTACATGCTGGTTGAATTGTCCGTCTCGATGAGGACAACCTTGCCCCTGAGAAGTGGTAGGAATGCCCTGAGCGGCAGCCAGATGGCATTCAGCTCTAGCCAATTGATGTGGTATTCTTGCTCCTGTGGAGTCCAGGTGCCGTGGACCGAGAGATCGTCCAGGGTGGCTCCCTAGCCCTCGAGAGAGGAATCCATGATCAGTGGCCTGCGGAGTGGGGGGCAGGAAGGGCTGGCCCATTCGTAGGTTGCAGTCTCTGGACCACCAAGTCAGGTCCGGGTGGAGAGATGGAGGAACGTTGATCATCTGGGATTGAGAGCCCCGCTACTGTTTCCATGAGGCCGCGAAGTGCAGCTGAATCCTCCTCATCCTTAGTCTTGTGTGCAGAACGGCTAATTGGACCACTGCCAGTAGACCCAGGAGATGTTGGTACCACCATGCAGAGGTCACTTCTCTGCTGAGGATGTGGGCGGTGGCCGAGATTTTGTCCTCCGACAGAAATCTTTTCTCGGCACACGTGTCCCAGATGAGGCCCAAGAACGTCAGTCTGTGTAGGCTGCAGCTGTGACTTCTCGAGATTGAGCGAGAAGCCCAGATCGTGCAGTGTGTTTATAAGGGCACGGGAAGAGTGCTCAACCGCTTCCAGAGATGTAGCCCTGACGAGCCAGTCGTCGTATGGGTAGATGTGAAAGACCTGTGCTCCGAGGAGGGCCGCCACAGCATTCATGAGCCTGGTAAAGATCCTGGGGGCCGAGTTGAAGCCAAAAGAAAGGACCTTGTATTGAAAATTGTAGCCCATGATCCTGAACCGTAGCAAAGAACGATGGGGCTGCCAAATCGGGACGTGTAGGTACGCGTCCTTCAGATCCATGGAGAATATCCAGTCTTCCTTGTCCCATGTCTCTGCTATAAAAGCTGGCGTAACCATCTTGAATTTTTGCAGGGTTAAGGAGAGGTTGAGAGTGGAAAGGTCCAGCACAACTCTCAGGCCTGCCTGGTTCTTCTGAATGATGAAATTCCTGGAGTAAAAGCCAAAGCCTCGCTGGTAGGCTGGGACTTCCTCCACTGCTGGCTCTCTACGAGCGACCGGATCTCCGCCAAAAGAGTTGCTGTACCAACCTGTGGGAGGAGGGAGGGGAGGCGGTACCGTGTGGATAATACGGAGAGGATCCAGGGGTCCGCAAAATTTTGGTCCCAGAAATGTGCATGGAAAGCAAGCCTGGTACCCCCTCCCCCCCCCCCACCGGAGACACGTGGACCTGAAGGGGCATGTCATGCCTTCTTTCCCTCGGAGGCTGTCGCGAAGGAGGGGGACTGGAAAAAGCCCTTACTCTCTCCCCCCCCCACCACCTTTTTGTTGCTTGCGCCGGTTCTGAGACAACGAGCGGTCCGGCAGTCTGGATCTACGTTCCTGGAAGCTGCTGAACCCTTCGTACATGCGACCCCTACCTGAGCGCTGCTGAGATTGGGTGTACGATTTGGGCATGGTCTTTGAAAGGATGGATAAAGACTTGGCCGTTTGTGAGCTGTTTCTTTTTGTCCAGCTCATTGTCCATGGAGGAGTGGAAGAGGCCCACCCCCCCGGCCCACTCTAACAGTAGATCTAGTATGCGTTCCTGGAACGTCCTGGTTGCATTTTGTTGCCCTGGATCCTGGCTGTCCTCATGTCCATCGCAATACAGATGGCACAGCCAGAGGTATCAATATGGGCCAAGGTGGATTTCATGAGGTCATGTGCCATTAGCTTGGTCTCAGCTAGCCCCACCTTAAAGCGGGATTGGCACTGGGTGGGGAGTTCCGGGAGGAAGTTATGTTCTGTCTGCAATTTCCCGCCACAATTTTTGGTTGGCGGCAGCCAGCATGGTATCGGCACTGGCCTGATGCAGATGTAAAGAAGCGTTGGGATAGAGTAGATCTTCTCCTTGCCTAGCAACGTCGCAGAGGAGGCGGCGGACGACGACGACAGAGGCTTTGAGTATAGTGATGCCGCAGCGATCACTGAGGTGTGTGGTTGAGGATGGGCCGAAAGGAAGAGTGTATCCCCCTACATCTGCCTGTACTTGGCACCCAGGTGTCGATTGGCCGGCTGAGCTTAGTGGGCCGGCTGAGCTTAGTGGGGTTTGAGCCAGCCCTTCTTGGCCAGGGAGACTACATCAGTCTGTATAGAAATCCCCGATTTGGCAGAGGGGCGTTAGGCAAAGTTTGTATGCAGTACCCTCTGGGACCACTACACAAAACTAGGACTACAGGTGTAAGCAAAACCAACCTCTGGTAGAAGTCTGTACCACACAGTTTTTGGTAGCAAGCCAATCCGCCAGGCGTATCTCGAGAGGGAATGTGAGTTTGTAGGGGCGTTACACAAAGGTCCACAATGACAAGTATTCAGATAGACACTTGCACTCAAGGTTTCATCCCTGTGGCTATCTAAAGGACAGTGCACATACTGCATTCTACCTCTGCCGCTCAAACTTTATTACTGAATCAGCTAAAAATGTATATGTGTATGTATATGATGACTACTACCGAATTAACTCCTTTGATGCCGATGCCCCTGTTGCAGTATTGCACCGTTTGCCTATTTTGCTGGCCATATGCAACTGTCCGCTGCCTACTATCAACCATAGTTGCCAGGTCCACCCTAGCCTAGCCTCTGGATAGCACGGACCAATGCCATGATCGAATCAGCCTATTTTGTTATTTAGACCAACCCAGACCCACTGCCTGCTCGTAACTATTGTTGCTATATTACTACTGCTATGTTGCTATTCTGAGGCCCATTGCCGGATTGTAATTACTTCTGCTATTCCTGACCTAGAATATTTTGTTGGCCAACCCTACCGAGGCCCTTTGCTTTGTACTACTTGATTTATCCATGATACGCCCACGTTGTCACCTGTCCCACACACTTAACGTACACACTAGCTAGTTGCTGCATCATGATTAGCAAACTCTGCATTATCCTACTGTTACTCACCACTTCCAGATTAGACATCAGGTTTCTTAACCCTGCCCAGATGGAGCCCCCACTAGGCCCCAACCAATGCTCCACCACTACCTTCAACCCCACGATCAAGGCCACCCCCTTTCTACCTGCACTGAATACCCTCAGCCGGGACGTAAGACTTAGGCCCACACCATTCCTCCCCAATTTACACTTTCAGCCATCTAGGAACAATAATGACACTCCCCATCCCTACCATTGAGAAAAATCCACCTAGCCTCCCAGCAGGCATACCCACCATCTGCAGTGACACCTCTAAGAAACAATAGACTAAGGACTAGGCTCTCTACGCACCTTAGCCAACTAGCCAAACATAACCCTAAAACCATTAGCAAATCAACTACAGTATAATATGACCAAAAACACAACCGTGAAAGACCTCACGCCAATCTGACAGACCACAGCTAACAAAACCCCCCCGCCTCACTCAAAAGCAGCCCATTAAAGGGGCTCTACTAAACGCTAGATCCCTTGTAGCCCAAACGACAGATCGCAGACATAGTTCTGTCAAACAACCTTGACTTCCTTCCAGTACAGAAACCTGGCTGCATACTGCAGCAGGTCCGTCTCTAGCCCTAGCGAACCCCGACAACTAATCTATTCTTAGAGCTGATAGACCCAACTCTAGAGAAGTTGGCACCGCCATCATCTTCAGATCCCCAATAGACATCAGAATAGCCACCTCGACTCCCTTCCCCTCATGCGAACTCCTTTCAGTTAAATTCCAAACCTCACCCAAAAGTACCATCTCTATCCACCTAATATACAGGCCTCCAGGTCCCATAGGGTCATTTGAGGAAAACATTACATCATTAGCGACTGACAATACCAAACTCACTGCGCAAAATATTATCCTAGGTGAATTTAACCTCGGCTAGAACGACATAAAAGATAAAAGGCAACCAAAAGATAAAAGCAAAATGGCCATCCGACTCCTCCTAGACTTGTCGGCGGCCTTTGACCTGGTCGACAACAAGATACTCTCTGAACACCTCGCATCAGCAGCTCACTTTGAGCGTTCCATCCACAGTACGAGATCTACCTACTTCTCCTGCCTAGTGGTACCTAGATACAACCTCAAAAGAGCAGGCAGCTCCAGCTTCCCAGTCCTGGCCTCCCAACTTTGGAACACACTCCCACAGGACATCAAATCCATCCAAGTATTTGAAAATTACAGAAGTAGTGTGATACCTGGCTACTCCATAAGTACTAACCCAACCTTCACTCACAGCCATGCACCCAGATTGGTTCCCTCTCCCTCAATCATGACTGTACTTATGCTTAGACTATTGCATTAATTGAATTTCATGTCTTATGTAATATTCTGTATGATCTGTATCATGTGTTTTATGTACCACTATGCATGTTCTGTAAAATGTAATCTTATTCTTATCCACTAGTGTCCAGATACCCCTGGGTCAGGCACACTATACAAGTAAAATGAACAAGCAAAAACACTTTAATTTATTAGACAATCATTTATAAAGCATTCACTAAAAGGAAACAACCACTATCATACAGAAAATATACTACAATACTGATTAATAAGCATTTTTGAACCCTTGAAGTAGGAGCAAAATAGCATTAAAGTAGGAGCAAATTAATATCACAATTACTTTAAGGCAGTGCAAATAGTGCGAGTTTACCCGAGGAGTTGATTCAATGCAATAGGTAAGCCAAAGTCAACGGACTTGTGTTTTGTGTAGGTAAAAACGGTTCTGGTATTTAAACGGAAAAGTCTTTGCCACGGTGTTAGGCAGAATTGCATGCAGGTTCCCTCTGGGACTGCCACACACAATTAGGACTACAGGTGTAAGCAAAAACCAATCTTTGGTATAAGTCTGTACTGCACACTTTTTGGTAGCGAGCTGAGCAGCCAGGCTCATCAAGAGGGAATGTGAGCAGTAAAGGAAGTTACACAGAAATAACAGTGGTTCAAGTACACACTTCCACTCAAGGTTTCTTGGTAAAAAAATACATACATTTATTTACACAATCATTTAGAAAACATGCACTAGTAGAAATCAACTCAATATTAAAAACCAATACACTATAGTAACAAACTAAGTTGTAGGGACAGTTTGAGCTCCCCTGAAAAAGGAGCCAAACGGCACTTCAGTTACTTTCAATAGGAGTAGAAATACATAAGTTTATACAATGGATTAGAAAACACTTTAGGCAATGCAAAGGTTCAGTGTACCAGGAGGGTCGATTCAATTCAATAGGCCAGGCCAAAGTCAATAGTCTAGTGTTCTTGGATAGGACAGAACAGTTCTGGCACAAATGGAGAAGTCTTTGTTAAAGTTTTTAGAAGTAGTTTAGACGAAAACAAATCATCTGTTGGGTCACAAGATGATTAGGCTTGCAAGTTGGGAAAGGTTCACAAACTTTCACCGCGAGAGTTAAGATCTCTCAACCAGATGGCACAGTACCTTATGTGAAGAAAAAAGATGCAGCTGAAGACGTTGGTTCCTGGCAGTTCCTGCAGATCTCACTGTTGCCGAGCCTCAGTCGTGGGGACAAGAGGGAGGACGTTGGGGGATCCTACACTGCGCGGGATCGTCGTTGGAGCAAACAAAATGGAGTCACTTTGCTTCAGTAGCCATTGCTTCAAGACACAAACTGGCTTCGCTCTCCCTGGCTAAACCTTAACCAGCATTGAGAATGGTATCCAGGTGTCTTCTGAGCTGACTGGTCTCACCAACTCAAAAGGAAGAAGCCGTCCTTGAAGGAGCTTCTCTGTCGAATGGAGATCTGGCGATTCGGAGGTGCAGCAGGGCTTCACCAGGCAAACCAACGGTCCAGTGGTTGCGGCAGCCATCCTCTTCCAGCTCATCTTCAGTTCTTTGGTTCCAGTGGTCGACTGCCTTCCAGTCCTGGAGCCTCACCTTTTAAACAGTGTCTCCCATTCATTCCACCCTGTCACTCACCCAGCAGGGTGGCGGTCCTTGCCGGACAGTGGGCCAATCACGCCAGAGTGCATTTGGGTCTCCGAGGAGACTAAGTACAGGGAGTTTCAGGCACCTCCCTCACTTCCTGCCCACCCCAGACACTCAGACGTCAGGGGCGGACTTCAGTTCTGAAGCCCGCCAAAGGCTCACGAATAAAGGGACCAAACCTGGTTTGGCGCGCAGTTAAAAACTAGAAAGACCTTTCCACAAAGAAACAGTGAAAAAAGATGACCGGAGTCTGTTTTTACAGAGGGGTCTTGGGCGCCATATTGAAAAACATGGCATCCCCGATTTTTAGCTACCGGTGTTCGGGGTCGGGAAAAATCATGGTAGTTTGTTATAAGACCATTGCCACCAGCCATTTCAATAGGAAAGGGTAGCTTTTGACAGCTACAAGAGTGTTTAGACACAGGGGATACCAAGTAACCCCTCCAGCACTCTAAGGAAGATAGTGTGCGCTGGGTCTATGAATTTAAAAAGACTAGTAAAGTCAATTTCACTTTACATTCTCTGGGAAACAGTTTATCCCAGAGAAGGTATTTAAACCTTGGGACAGCCTGAAAGGCTTGCCTGTACCACTGCACTGAGGGTGCTGTGTGACACCTGAAAAGCGCGCCGCGGACAAGACACAGCCCGGCGCCCCGTCTAGCTGCCCCCACTTGGGAGTCGGCCTAGACCATCGGGGGTTTTAAGAGAAAACAAAAAAACATCCAGGCGCTCAGCCCGGGAAGCCTGCGCGGCGGCAGGGCTTCCCACAGCGACAGAGGCAGGCCGCTCCGCCGCCGGCCCACCCGGCCCAATTCCCGCTCGGCCTACGCCTGGCCCCGACCCCCTCCGCCGCTCCCCTTGCGGGGAGCCGGACGGAGAGGCGGGCCAGAGTAGGCACGGGCAGGGGGTCGGGTGGGACCACTAGAGTCTTCAAACCGCAGCCCGGCCGCACGGGGCCAAGCTCCAGGTACCTGGTCAGGAGGGAAGGGGCCATCGCTCGCGCACGTGGACGGCAGGAAAGTAGCTTATATTGAAGAAAAAGATGGTGATGGAGACTTCTGTTCCTGGCAGTTCCTGCAGATCTCGCTGTTCCTGAGCCTCAGTCGTGGGGACAAGAGGGAGGACGTCGGGGGAATCCTGCACTGCACGGGGACAGATCAGCAAGCTGGCAAAATGGCAATTCTTTGATACTGGTTGCTGTCTTTAAGCACACAAACTGGTGTCCTTCTCCCTGGTTAATCCAAACCAGCTCCAAGAATGGTATCCAGGTGTCTTCTGAGCTGACTGGTCTCACCAACTCAAAAGGAAGAAGTCGTCCTTGAAGGGGCTTCTCTGTAGAGGTGAACTTCGCTATTCAGACCTGCAGCAGGGCTCCACCAGGCAAACCAACAGTCCAGTAGTTGCAGCAGCCGTCCTCTTCCAGCTTGTCTTCGGTTCCATCGTTCCAGTGGTCGACTGCCTTCCAAGCCAAGAGACTCTCCTTTTAAACAGTTTTCTCCCTTTCATTGCAGCCTAGTTGCCATTCACCCAGTAGGGTGGCTGTCCTTGCCGGACAGTCAGCCTGCCAATCACGCCAGAGTGCATTTGTTTCTCCTAGGAGACTAAGCACAGGGAATTTCGGGCAACTCCCTCACTTTCTGCCCACACCAAACACTCAGACACCAGAGGCGGTCTTCAGTCCTGAAGCACACCAAAGGCATAGAAACAAAGGGACCAAACCTAGTTTGGTGCGCAGAGGAAAACACTAGGACCTTTCCAAAAAGAAATGGCGAAAAAGGAAGACCGGGACCTGTTTAAACAATGGCTGCTTGGGCGCCATCTTGAAAAACATGGCTCCCGCAATTTTTTAGCAACCAGTGTTTGCTGTTGGGAAAAATCATGGTAGTTCGTTGTAAAACCACTGCCACCAGCCATTTCGATAGGAAAGGCTAGCATTTGACTGCTCCATGAGTTTCTAGACACACGGGATACTGGGTAACCCCACCAGCACTCTATGGCAAGATAGTGTGTGCTGGGTCTAGGAATTTCAAAAGACTAGTAAAGTCAATTTCACTTTACATTCTCTGGAAAAGAGTTTATCCCAGAGAAGGTATTCAAACCTTTTGGAAGTCTAAAAAGACATCCCTGTGTCACTGCACTGAAGGTGCTGTATAACACATGAAATTATGCCTATGGAGTTATCTAAAACTCCATAACCAAAGAAATAAACACAGAAAACAAACGCAATTAAAATGTTCAAAGTCCCAAAGTTCTGCAAAAGAGCTGGAGGGCTCTAAGACAGAGGGAATTAGCACATTTATGAGAATTCTCCCCAACAGGCTGCCAAATTGGGATGTGTAAATACAAGTCCTTCAGATCCAGGGAGCACATCCAGTCTCCCCTTGCACAATGTTTCCGCTATAAAAGCTGGCGTAACCATCTTTAATTTCTGCAGGGTTAAAGAGAGATTGAGGGTGGAAAGGTCCAGCTCAACTCACGGCCGCCTGGTTCATCTTCTGAATGGTGAAAATCCTAGAGTAAAAGCCCAAGCCTTGCTGGAAGGCCAGGATTTCCTCCACTGCCAGGCTCTCTACGAGCAACCGGATCTCCACCAGAAGAGTTGCTGTCCCAACTTCAGGGAGTGGAGGGAGGAGAGGCTGGGTTGGGTAGGCAGTGCCCCATGGATACTACAGAGGAGCCAGCAGTGCGCGAAATTCTGGCGCCAGAAATGTGCATGGACAGCAAGCATGCCCCCCACTGGAGACACGTGGACGCAGAGGGACGTGTCAGGCCTTCTTATCCTCGAAGGCTGTTGCGGAGGAGGAGGACAGGAAAAAGCCCTTACTCCACACCCCCCTTTTTGTTGCTTGCGCCGGTTCTGAGACGGTGAGCGGTCAGGCTGCCTGGATCTCGGTTCCTGGAAGCCGCGGAACCTTCCATACATACGCCCCCTGTCGGAGTGCTGCAGTGACTGGGTTTAACTACTGGTGCGTGGTCTTTGTCAAGATGGATAAAGACTTGGCCGTTTTGAGCGGTTTTTCTTGTCCAGCTCTTCATCCGTGGAGTAGTGGAAGAGGGTACCCTCCCGCGTCCCCACCCCACCCCACCCTCGAACGGCAGATTTAATATGCATTCCTGGACATCCGGGTTGAATTGTGTTTCCCGGAGCCAGGCTGTCCTCATGTCCAGGGCGATACAGATGGCACGGCCACAGGTGTCAATATGGGCCACGGTGGATTCCATGAGGTCCTGTGCCTCCAGCTTGGCTTCAGCCAGTCCTGCCTTAAAACAAGATTTTCTCTGCGTAGGGAGTTCCAGGAGAAAGTCTGCAATTTCCGGCCATAACCTTTGGTTAGCGGGAGCCAGCATGGCGTTGGCCTGACGAAGATGCCTGGACGCACTGGAATACAGCTTCTTCCCGTACCACTCCGATATCGTCTCCTTGCTTCGTAGCGTTGCTGCTGTGGAGGTTGATGATTGATTGATTTGTTTATTTATAGAGCGCCTTACACCAAGGCACTGTACAATGGAACAACTAATACAGAGAACAACAACAAACATTGGGAGCAAAAATTACATCATGAATCATTCGACAACAAAACAGTGCAAAGAGCAATTAACTGAGGGGGAGGGGAAGTGGAGTGCGAGTAGGATTGGTGAGGGGGGTCAAGAGAAGGACAGAACAAGTGAAAAATGGAAGGGAGAGAGTGAAATAGGAGTGGGGAGAGGAGTTAGAAGAGGGAAAGAAGGGGGGAGGAAGAGAGGACAGGGGAGGCCTTCAGGGTGGAGAATGGAGGAGAAGGGATTTAAGGAAAGTGCGAAATGAGGGGAGGGTCGTGGAAGAGCGGATTGAGAGGGGGAGTGAGTTCCAGTGAAGATGAGCAAGGAGTTGGAAGGAGCGGAACCGGGAGGAAGCACAGGGGGAAGGAGGTACAGTGAGGAGGAAATGGTCAGCAGAACGAAGTGAGCGAGAGGGGGAGTAAAAGGTGAGAAGGGATGATGACTGAGGCTTGGAGTATAGTGATGCCGCAGCAATCACAGAGGAGTGTGGCTGCGGGGTGGGCCGATAGCAAGAGTATCAGCCTCCATCTGCCTGTAATTGGCGTCCACTGACCGGCGTTAGGCAGAATTGCATGCAGTACCCTCTGGGACCACCACACAATTAGGACTACAGGTGTAAGCAAGACCAACCTTTGGTATAACTCTGTACCACACAGTTTGTTAGCGAGCCGAGCAACCATGCTTATCTCAAGAGTGAATGTGAGCAGTACAAGTAGTTACAGAGGACTTTCAATCACAGTGGTTCAAGTAGACACTCATAATTAAGGTTTCTTGTTAAAACACAATAATTTAGAAACCATTTCACTAGAAGGTAACTTATTATACAATACAAAACTAAGCTTTTGAGACAGCTTGAGCTCCCCTGAAATAGGAGCCAAATGGCAGTTCAGTTACTTAGCAATGAGCAAAAAGGACAAAAGGGGTCACAAGCCGATTAGGCCTGCGAGTTGGGAAAGTTTCACCAACCTTCACCGCGAGAGTGGCATTCTCTCAAATCGGGTTGACACAGTACCTATGTGTGAAGAAACAAATGCTGCTGAAGTCATGGTTCCTGAAGCTCTCACTGTTCCTGAGCCACACTCATGGGGACAAGAGGGAGGACGTCCGGATTGTTGAAGAAAGCAAACAAAATGGAGTCACTTCAGTTCCAGCAGCTGTAGATTCAAGAACAAACTGGTGTCCCTCTCCCTGGTTAATCTTAACCAGCCCTGAGAATGGTATGCAGGTGTTTTATGAGTTGATTGGTCCCACCAACTCAAAGGAAGAAGCCCTCCTTGAAGGAGCTCCTCTGTCAAATGGAGTTTGGCAATTCGGACCTGCAGCAGGGCTTCACCGGGCAAAACAAAAGTCCAGGGAGTTGCAGCAGCTATCCTCTTCCAGCTCATCTTCGGTTCTTTCGTTCCAGTGGTCGACTGCCTTCCAGTCCACGAGACTCTCCTTTTAAAAAGTTCCCTCCCTTTCATTCCAGCCTAGCTGTGACAGACCCAGCAGCGTGGCTGTCCTTGCCAGACAGCCAGCCAATCACGCCAGAGTGCATTTGGGTCTCTTAGGAGACTAAGCACAGGGGGTTTCGGGTATCTACCTCACTTCCTGCCCACCCCAGACACTCAGACGCCAAGGGCGGACTGCAATCCTGAAGCCCGCCAAACACACATTAAGGGAACAGACCTGGTTTGGCGCGCAGAGACAAACACTAGGACCTTTCCAAAAAGAAAGGACGAAAAGACACTACCAGGACCCGTTTAAACAAAGGGGCTTAGACGCCATCTTGAAAAACATGGCTCCCACGATTTAACGCTACCGGTGTTCGCAGGTTGGGAAAAATCATGGTAGTTTTTTGTAAAACCACTGCCACCAGCCATTTCAAAAGGAAAGGGTAGCATTTGACTGCTAAATGAGTATTTAGACACGGGATACTATGCAACACCTCCAGCACTCTATTGCAAGATAGGGTGTGCTGGGTCTAGGAATTTGAAAAGACTAGTAAAGTCAATTTCACTTTACATTCTCTGGGAAACAGTTTATCCCAGAGAAGGTATTTAAACCTTGGGACAGCCTGAAAGGCTTGCCTGTACCACTGCACTGAGGGTGCTGTGTGACACCTGAAAAGATGATGCCTATGAGTTGTCTAAAACTCCCTAATCAAAGAATACAAGAGTAAAAAACACATCAAAATACATGAGTGTGGGGAAAAAAAGGCTCACACTCCAGGTAAAAAAAAAAAAATCAAGTCCTCAAAATCCAGCTAATTTTCTGGGGGTCTCCAAGGTGAAGGGCATTAGGGAGAATTCTCATAAATGTGCTAACACTAACACCAAAAATAATAGAGTCCAAATCAGATAAATATGACACTGAGGATAAAAAGACTCACTCACTCCAGGATAGACATTAAAGACACTAAGGTCACAGAAACCCTGGAACACATCTTGTCATTGTGTCCAGCTTTAGTTCAGGAGTGTCTGAAATTCTTTTCCTCTCATTGTAGCTATTTGGGGAATCTGGATCCAGCACAGAGGTGGTACACTTTGTTGCGCAAAACAAATGTCTCCTTACAAATTGCAGTTGTCAACTTTCTCTATGCAGTGAAATTGACTTGCTGAAGAATTGTGTGTTCATTTATTGGTGCTTCTTATTCTCTGTGTTTTGTTAACTTTTAATTCGTCTGATGTTTTATATCAACTGAATTTTTTTTTTTTAATGATTGTTAGTTTTGTACCAATTCTATAATCATGAATTCGTTTTGCTTATGATTGATTGAATGTTATGTTTTATATTGAAAAGTTGATTTGTTTCAACGTTAATAAAAAAATAAAAGAAAGAAAGAAAGAGCTGGGGTCTCTAAGGTAGAATGGATTTAGCACAGAAATGGGAATTCTCCATAACACTAGGTACTTACCAGTTAGGTTGTGTGGAATACAGGTTATCACCACCTGTTTTTTTATGCTGGGTCCTTGCTCATAGGACCAACATATAGCCATTGGAGTAGGGAGAGTTCTTGCATAGGGATTTATGTTTAAATATACTTGGTATCTTTGTATTACTATGTATTATGACTGAAGTACTTATTTGAAAAGATGGTTGCAACTCGATTAAATTATTTTTCAGTGCATTGTATTTTCTAGATGTGTGCAGGCTAATTGTAACCTTGTGTCAACCTACTACCACCTGCACTAGTGGTAAGCCTGGTCGCTCCGGCAATGCTACAGACATTGACAAGGTTTGGCTTCAGTTTCCAACTTCCCCTAGGGTTAGATGTTGTAGCATGATTAACCACGGGTGATAGAAAAACTGCCATACGAGAGACTAAAAAAAGGGCACTGTGGAAGTAGCCACATCATAAGGACAACACCTCAGGGTCCCCAATTAGGTCTCACTGGGGAGAAACTGTTATGGCATTGCAGGAGACTAGCAAAAGATTCAGTGAACTCAAACATGGTAAAATGATTACTTTCTACACCAAACAATGAGTAGTATTTACTGTGTGTAAATCTTGAAACAATGCTGGGAATCAAGAATATTGACCTACAGAGAGACATTAACTGCTACCATTTTGTTTCGCAAACTTAGTTTTTCAGTTCAGGAAATAAAAAAAGAAAACTTACCATAGCAACATCGTCCAATATGCTCTGAGGTGTACTATGAGCCATTACCTGAAAGATGAACATCTTCAGTTTACAAATATGAAATCAAATCAACTTACAAACCATGTGAAACATTAGAATAAAAAAATGGCAAGGAAAATAAATATTACTGACTCGTATTACTACTTTATGGTAGCCTGTCTGCCCCCATCTAGAAGAAGTTGTAGGACTAGTCTATTGCGCTTAGTAGACTTGTGTTGCCTGTCCAGAGTGCTTAGAAAAGTCTACGAAGGTAGCTGGCTTTTTCTTCCTCAAAGTTGATCAGATGACACAGCGACAAAGATGAGCTCCATCTGAGCTCAAGGTATGTATAAATGCGGCACAGCTATCCATCAACACACTAGAATGCAGCTACGACTGACAAATTAGGTCTAGCTGGTCACATAACCGCTTTGCACTGAAACACCAGACTTGCCTTGACACCTCTGCCATTAGAATACAGCAACAATCTGACAAATTTCGGTCTAGCTGGGTGGATATCATGTCTCCATCACTCCGTCGTGACCTCCCTAACCACCCATACACGTGCCTGACCTTTTCAGAGGGCCAGCACGGCGGCAGTAAGCAATCCAAGTCCTAATCTTGGCCAAATGCAGGCACGCATCTTAAGCCTCCTCTTAGAACTTTCCCATACCTGGACTTTGGTCCCCCGAGGGGGTTCCCATCAAAAACCGCTTTGAGGCCATACAAATGGGAAAAGGCAAGATATAAAGGACTATGACTACTACTACTCCTGTACTCTGAAGTCCATAGTTCAGTTCCTACAGTATTTAGGGATTGTTGCCTGCAGCATGGATGTGACCAGAGAAATGTTTCCCAGCAAAGTATTTCTAAAGCCGGCCTGCAAGTGCATCAACAGCCACACTTGGCTCGTCCACGGATGAACGTCCCCCACCCCTCCTCAACCTTTTGGCTGCACCTGCCAGTGGAAGAGACAGGTAATCCATGGTAACTTTGTTAGTGTCTCGCCATCTTCCCCCAGGTTAAGCACGAAGATCTGCAACTGACCAGGAGTTTCTAAATGGCACCGTTGGGTAAGAATTAGTGCCGTCCAACTGGTGTAGGACTACACAAGACTCTTGGTATTGGGTAACCCACCTTTTAATATAGGGCTGTGCGACACAAGTTGGTAGTATGGCGGAGCAGCCAGGCTTACCTTAAGAGGCGTAATGTGAGCTGTATAATTAAATCAATTAAATCAATAAATACAGGTATAAAAGTAAACACTTGCACACTTAAAGTTATAGTACATTTTTTATTTTTACACAAATATATTTAAAGCATTCTTTAAAAAGCAGTAACATTAATCCCAGGTTAGGATTACATTAAAATAAGTGAACTATAAAGCAGGTGAGTAATTCACTCATATTACACAATTTCCAGCACCCAGAGATGATGCATTTGAGGTGAGTGTAACACTTATTTGGTATCACCTTTGCAGCATTGAGTTAAGGAAGGAAAGGTTAGGGTTGCATCAGAACAGACGGGTATTCTATAAGAACAGTTAGATTCTCCCAAAGGTATGCATGCAGCCCTTTATGCCAGCATTAAAGTTATCAACAATTAAAACTTGTTAGGCAAAGTTTGTATGCAGTACCCTATAGGAACACAACAAACAACTGACTACAGGTAAAGGAAACCCAACCTTTGGTATAAGCTTGTACTATACAGTTTTGGTAGCATGTTGAGCAGCCAGGCTTATCTGAAGAGGGGTCAAAGTGAGCTGTAGGGGAGTTACACAGATTCACACTGACAAGTATTCAAATAAACGTACACTCAAGGTTACTTGAATAAACAATTATTAATTTATCAGTCGGTTGGAATAAGCCTTCAGAAGGGAGCAATATAATAGTAATTAGTAGCAGAGTTCGGCAGTCGAGTTTGGCAGTCTGCGGCAGTGGAGTGGAGCCCAACCTTTCTTGTTTTTTGTTTTCGAGTCTGTCTACAGTACCGTTCTCTGAACAAGGTGGAGCTGCCTTTAAAATCTCCTGCCGGCAGTAGAGTTCGGCATTAGAGTTCGGCAGTCGACGGCAATGAGACGTGAGCCTGAAGAGGAGGGGCGCCGGCTTCAAAGCCAGAGCCTGAGGGGGGACGACAAAGGATCGGAGCATCGAAGTCCGCTGAAACTATTACAGTATAGTATAAAGCCGGCGCACTCAAGAGGTAAGACCTCTGAAGATGAAATCTTTTTTGAACGAATATCCCACAATGTTCATTGCAACCTCCCCACGTAACCACACCCTCACAAAATACAACCATTTATGAAAGCCCGCTTAAATATCTTGATGACAAATGAAATAAGGGAAACAAGAGGAATATCAAGCTCAAATTGCTGTCGTTTCTGTGAGCTGCCAGAACAAAAGGAAACAATCAAGCATCTACTTTTAGACTACAAGGGTCTCTCCAAAGAAAGGCATATCCATATGGCCCATTTATTTGAAGACATAAGGAGGCATCGCAATAACATTCAAAGAACACCTGAAAATAAGAATAGATTAACCGCTCAACAGCATCAACTGTGAAACCATGGTAATACACAAAAGAGCGCCCCCAAAAACCAACATCACATTGAATCTGGTGTACAGACCACCGACATGATTCAACCTTCATCTACAACTTCATAGAAGCCATCACCAACATATCCATCAATCACACACACCCAATCATCTTGGGGGATTTTAACATCTGGTTTGAAGACAGTAACGCCAACTCCCAAAACTCACTGATACAACTCACTACCATGGAACTACGTCAACTGGTCAAAGGGGCAAAACACTTGGCAGGACACACCCTCGATGCAATTTTCACCAAGCAAAAAATCACTACGGCACCGTCGATACAAATAGTGTGGAGCGACCATCTCATTTGTGATCACTCTGCCTACTCAAGTCTGCATCCAACCTCCTCAACTCACAACCGCCACAAAAAGAAACTGGAAAAACGTCAAAGAAAGCAACCTATTCTAGCAACTGGAATTATCCAAACCCTCAACTACAGAACTAGAGCTAGCCACCTAGATGGGAAAGCAGAGCTACTACACAAATGGATTGCAGATACAAAGGACGAGATCGCCCCAGAAAAACCATTCACCCCATCAACAAAAAAAAGAGCAATGGCAAAATGGTTCAACCCACTATTAAGCGCTATGAAAAAGGAAAACAAAAAGTTGGAACTGGAATGGAGGAAAGAATACAACCCAAACAAAAAAACTCTTCGAGAAATAAATCCTTGCATACAAGAAGGAAATTCAAACGGCAAAGAGAAGGCATTATGATGACAGAATCACCAATGTCACCAACACACAAAAAGAAATGTTTAACGTCATTAAAGAGATGGGAAACCCACCAGGGTGCGACAACACCCCAACCCCCTCAGAGAAACCATGCAACGACCTGGCAGACCACGTCAAGAAAAAAAAAAAATCAATGACATCCGACAAACCATACAAAACAGACCAGCCACAACATACAACCAAATGAATTTAACACATAACCACAGAACAAATGCAAAAACTTTCCTGAAATCTCAGCAGAGGCAATCGCCTTGCTGGTAAAACACAGCAAGAAAGCAGGATAACACATGGACCCTGGCCCCCGGACATCTACAAATCAATCCTCGCACTAGGATTGTGCCAGCAGAATATTACAGAAACCTTCTAAATCTATCACTAGCAACAGGAACTGTACCAAGGACCTTCAAATCAGCATATATCAAACCACTTCTGAAAAACAAGTGGCGACATAGAAGACCTCACCAACTAAAGGCCGATTTCAAACATTCCCTACCCGGAAAAACTCCTGGAAACCTACGTATATAAACTAACCCAAGAACACGTAGAAAACACCAACTGCTAGACCAAGCTCAAGCCTGTTTCAGACCTGCAAGAGGAAAGGAAACAGCACTACTATCCATCTGGGACGACCTAAAAACGAACACAGACTCAAACAACCTCAGCCTTAATCTGCTCGACCTATCCGCAGCCTTCGACACAGTTAGCCATGACGCCCTAACCGAAAGACTGGAAGACATAGGCATAACAGAAGCACTACTCTGGACTAAATCTTTCCTAGCAGACAGACAAACCGTATGGATTAAACCCTTCAAATCCACTCCACGAGTTAATGACTGGAGTACCACAAGGATCCTCACTATCACCACTGTACTTCACCATCTACCAGACCACAGTTATCAGAATCTTCAAAAAATAGAACATTACATGCTACAACTACGCAGATGATACCCAAATCTACAAAATCAAAGACACCCAAGCTAATCATTCAACCCTAATGGAATGTCAAAGTCGTCTTCAACTGGATGAATACGAACAACCTGAAAATCAACCCAGGAAAGACAGAAATCATGATCATATCCAAAGACCAAGAGACCAAAACCGCCATCCCATAGCCAACGGAAATGGGAACCGCACCATCAACATCTAAGGTAGTAACAAATCTGGGAGTTCTGATGGACAACACCCCAACCTTAGAACCACAAATAAATGCAACATTCAAGAAATGTTTCTTCCTCCTCCACAGGGCAAGATGAATCCTACCTTTCCTCTCCTTCACACACAAAACTCATTATCGCCGCCCTCATCATGTCGAGAATAGACTATGCTAACAGCCTCTACCTCGGGATACCAGAATACCTCCGGAAGGAACTACAACGGATTCAAAATACAGCAGCTAGTCTACTCCTCAAACTATCTAGAAGAGACCACTTCACTCCTGCCCTAAAAACACCACACTGCCTCCCAGTAAAACATTGCATCACCTTCAAAACCATGTGCATAACGACCAGGGCAATCAGTGGAAAAGTAGCAGAATTCCTACAAAAGAAAATCCACAAGCCAACGAGACTCAGGTCAAGCAACGAAATCCGCCTGGAACTAAAACCATACCGTAAGAAAAATCTTGGAGGCGCCTCCTTCTGCCACTTAGCCACAAAAACCTGGACCAGCCCAAAAGAAATAAACACCAAAAACCACCTAAAATTCAGGAAATTACTGAAAACCTGGCTCCTCAACACCACAGACCCAAACTAAAAAGCAAACAAAGGAAAAAGGATGACTAAACATGACAGGAAACTGACAAATCCCAGAACGGACTAAAACTCCCAAAACAGCTAGACAGGTGACGCGAAGGAAAATAGAACACAAGTGACACCCATAAAGACAAAATAAACAACCCCAGCCAATCCCGCCCAACTTCCTCACTCGCCCCTTAGCTGCTACCAGGTAACACAATGTTCTACCATTGTCAAATTAGCAATCACCACACTAATTGAGTAGTGGGCATTAGCAGATACACTGGCCACATGAGTTAATGTTAAAGGATATTTGTACCGCGCACTATCACCACTGTAGTGGTGCTCTGGTGGCTCTGAAAAAAGGAAGGGGGGTGAGTTAGTGGGAATAAGCTGGAAAAGTACAAGAGAGCAGTGATGTGCTGTTGGCAGCCTCAGCCTGGTGGGTCTGTTGACTGGGCTTGGGGTGTTTTACGGTCTGTAGTCGTGTGCCGTTGTGCGAGTCTATGTGTGGTTTGTTTTGTTGTTGCAGTGTAGTGAAGTTTGTGCGGATTGCTGTGTTGTAGACTTGTGGTTGTGATTGAGAGGTGTATGCAGAGGGGTGAAATTGTTAGTGGATTAGTTAATTGGCATTGCTGTCCTTGCAGTTATGTCTAGGTGTGATGCTTACTATCATTCACTATTCCATCTGAGTGTGGCACTTGCTAATCTTCAATATCCTATCTAGATGTGAGGCAGGCTACTGATCACGATTCCCTCTAAGTGTGGCACTTGATAACATTCACAGTTTAATTTAAGTGTGGGGAATGCCAACATTCACAATCCTATCTAGATGCGATGCAGGGCAATCTTCAGTTCTCTCTAGGTGTGGCACTAGTTAACATTGGCAAGAAGGTTAGTGTGTAATGCAATGCAACATTTACAGTCCAGCCATGAATCGATTTATGCTGGTGGTCACAAATCTAAGTATGCACGGTGTAAGTCTATGGCAGTCTACGCTATGGAAAGGTAAGGTAGAGTGGCAGGGGCTTTCTGGAGTAGAGTAATTGCTCTACAACCCACCCAAGCCACACTCAGTTTTTATTGGTCTCCATTGGCTTCACTGGCTTCCCAGTGGGAAAGGGAGACGAGTAAGGATATGAAGGAAGTTGATTGAAGTGGAGGCCTGATGTGAAAGGGACCGTGAATACCAGAGAAGCCCAGATCAGGGCAGAGGCGCAGAAATGCTCCCACACCCCATCTGGGGAGATTACACAAACCCAGCGCTTCAATCCAAGAGAGAAATGCCAACTAATCGATTACACTAACAATTTCCCCCGCTGCATACACCTCTCAAACTCCAAACCAAACAACCACAAACCTACAGCATAACAAACCGCACAAACTTCACTACATTGCAACAAACCAAAAAACACAGACTCGCACAACAGTACAAGACGACTACCGGCCAAAAACACCATTGGCCTAGCCAATGGATCCACCGGGCTGAGGCCAACAACAACAAATCACTGCTTTTTTGCACTTTTTCCTGCTTCCCCTCACTAACTCACCCTCCCTTCCTCTTTCCGAGCCGCCAGAGTGCCAGGGGACCACTCCGGTGGTGATAGTGCGCGGTACAAATATCCTTTAACATTACCATTCAATTGGATACAGAAGATGAATGGTGAAACCGCCTGATCGAGGGCGAGAGGACAAGAAGGGTGGTTGCAGCGACAGTTCTTGCAGCACAGTGACTTCTCAAAGATATGATTTGGTTCGGGAGAGAAGGAACAGTCATTTTTGGAATTTTGTAAAACCATAGACAACTTTTGAAAAGAACTGAAAGCGTACCCTCCGCCCCGTTTCTACACCAAAAAAAAAAAAACAACGTGTGATTGCTTCGAAGTGTGAAGGATGATGAACTCTTTTGTAAATTTCCTTTTTTAAAGTTTTTTCCTTTTTCATTGGATCATTTTTGAAGCATAAAGGATGATGAAATCACTCGTAAATTGTAAAACAAAATGTGCAAACATTTTAAATAAAAAAAAAAAATAAAAAAATAAAAAAAAATAGTACCACAAATACACTGCAATACTGTAAACTCCTAGTTTCTAAATCAGTGAAGACCCTTTGGGACGGCCCACAACCTACACCCTCAGGTGACTGTTAGGCAAAGTTTGCATGCAGTACCCCTTGGGACCACTACACACAACTGACTACAGGTATAGGCAACCCAACCTTTGCCCAACACTGGTGGCAGACGGTAAAGATATATTGTAGAGTTGCTACATTGAGAATTTGCTTTCTTTTTTTTCAACTAAAAACCTTCACAAGGCTAAACTCTACAAGAAAAGCAATTGTAACATGCCAGATGTGGATAACTTCAGACAGTAGGCCCTGATTATTTTAAGAATAGAGCAACTGAAAGAAATGTGTAAAGTCGGGAACCTTCCTGTTAAAGAAAAGAAAAAATTATAAGTTACTCACCGTAGTGACTAACATACTCTTAGTCCATAGTCCCCTTTCCTCCATACTATATGGGCGTCCCTTCCAAGGGACACAACCTTTTTCCCAGAAAAAACGTTCTTCCCCCTTAAATGTAGAAGCGTGCTGGGGTGCAGCCCAGGGACCATGCGCTGCCCGAACAGCGCCCTCCGGCGCCAAACCTCAGTCCCCATTGACACAGACAATAGATTTAACATTGCCCAATGACACCAGTATTATTATGGGGGAGGTTGGGGGGGGAGACACGTATGGAGGAAAGGGGAAAACGGACTAAGAATGCGTTAGTCACTACGGTGAGTAACTTATAATTACTCTTATGTCCCATCCCCTCTCCTCCATACTGTATGGGCGATTACAACTGATTGTAGCCCCAGGTTGGAGAGGAGACGATCCTTAAGCAAATAGGTTCCTGAGAACCGCCTGTCCGAAAGCTGCATCAGATCTAGAGCCAGCATCCAGACAGTAATGCTTGCAGAAAGCCGAGGGAGAGGCCCCAGTGACCGCCCTGCTTATGACTTGCCAAGGGACATGGCGCTAGAATACGATGGCCGTTGCCTTGGCCCTGACTGCGTGGGCATGCATGTTGGCTGGTAGCGGCTTGTGCTGGCCCTCATACGCGTCCTTGATGGTAGAGACCATCCAGCGGGATATGGAAGCCTTAGAGGCCCGATAGCCTGGTCTTGCGTCTCCGAAAAAGTGACGAACAGGGCGTCCAACTTGTGGAAGCCCTTGGTCCTGTCCAAGTAGAATTTTAGGGCATGCCTGACATCCAGGCATTGCAGCACTCTGTGCTTCATCCTTGGGATCGGGAAAGAACGTAGGAAGCACTATTTCTTCGTTCAAGTTGAATGCAGATGGAACCTTGGGCAGAAATGCCGGGTGCCTCCGCATGACTACATTGTCCTTGTGAAAGGTGGTATATGGTTCAAAGGCGTATCTCGCAGACAAGCCAAGTTAAGACCGACTAGCAAGGCCATCTTGATGGCGACCAGCCTAATGTCCACGGACGCCATTGGCTCGAATGGTTTGTGCACCAGGGCGCCCAAGACTATGTTAAGGTCCCACACAGGGTGCAGTCTCTTGAAGGGCGGGTAGAGACTAGCGAGACCAGTCAGATGTTTGACTATAGGGTTGAAGGAGGTGAAATGCGTTGCCCAGATAGCCAGGGCCCTGACCCTGCCAGGATGAGAACTGGGGACACTTCTTGTGCAGGTGGCATAGAGATCCACCTGGGGGTGACCCCACTTGCTTAAGATCTTGTAACGTTCGTGAGAACGATTCATTCCGCTTTAACATATTCCAAGATGGCCGCACCGGTTTATGAACGCGGCGACTCCAGCCACGGTCTAGTTGTTTCCCTGCTTCGAGTCACACAGGAAGCGGAAGTCGATTTCCCCTCAGCATATCATCCGGGAAGTCCAGGATACCGGCGCGTTGCTACTCTCTTAGGAGTATACGGACGCTCAGATCCGGATCACGATCGGATCGAGGATAGCGTATTTTTTACAAATAAGCCACGCCCTCTCCGTGCGTGGCCCATCTTGACATTTTCACGTGTTTCTCTTGAAGTTTCTTACGAAGAAATAGTTCTTGAAGAGGTTCGGTTCCCTGATCCCTCGTCTAAAAACTCCTTGTCTAGGTGTCTGAATGCTTTAATCAACAGCCTTTAATCAACCTAAGACGTCATCATTGGAATCCGAGGTCCATCAGTCCCCCTGATTCGTTTGCCTTAAACCAACGATCCC
This sequence comes from Ambystoma mexicanum, assembly GCF_040938575.1. NCBI lineage: Eukaryota > Metazoa > Chordata > Amphibia > Caudata > Ambystomatidae > Ambystoma > Ambystoma mexicanum. The sequence goes on along the minus strand of NC_090940.1, from coordinate 105,775,733 downwards.
TAGCAGCTCTACACAGGGTTTTTTTCCCCACGAGGGTTTCCCTGGGTTTTTCCTCGGTCGCCAAGTATCTTACTGGGCTCCGAGGGAGGAGTCAGGGGGATTCCTATTCTCGACCTGGGTTCAGCTTAACTTTCTGGTTGATTTACACCTAATACTTCTCTGGAGGTACGAGCTGGTCGATTCGTCCATTTTCAGGTAGGAGATTCTACGTTTCCTATGTTGCAATGGTTAAAGACTGACTTATTATTGAGAACGATTGATAGTGATCATTACAGATAGCAACGCCTATAAAAATAAAATATTCCCGGTGTCTTTGGTCATTGCAACAGGGAGTCTAGGAAATCCTCATAATGGATTCCCAACAACAACAACAGCAGATCCAACAATTGATCTCTGCTGTACAATCCTTAACCACTGAAGTTCAACAACTCCAGCAGGAGAATACTGCCTTAAGGCAAAATCAACAACAGACATCCCAGCAGATAGCTCAACAAATAGCACAACATACTACTGCCTCACGAGTTCCACACTGTTCGGAGGTTCCCCCAGGACCCCTTCCGGGAGGACAATTCGATGGGAATCCCCATAAGGTGAAAGAATTCTTAGATTCCTGTTACGTTCAATTTTCCTTCAAAAACGCCTTCTTTCATACTGATCGGGATCGTGTGGGTTATATGGTATCCCAAATGACTGGTTCAGCTTTAGCCTGGGTCACACCTTTAATTGTCAGCAATAATCCTATACTAGACTCCCATACGGCATTTTGTAATAGTATTCGTACTATGTTTGGTCGACAGGAGATTAGAATAGCTTCCCAAGAACACTTACTAGATCTAAAACAGGGAAATTCTGACGTTTTGGCCTATATAACTAGATTTAAACAAATGGCCAGCGAAACCACTTGGTCCGATGATGCACAAATCACCATCTTTAGGAGAGGACTGTCGGAAGAGTTGAAGGATGAATTGTCCAGGGTTCCTCGTTCTTCTTCTTTGACCGAGCTTATTGCATTAGTCCTTCAGATTGATTATCGTATGAAGGAACGCATCAGTGAAAGAAGGAAAGGACGAATGTCTCGTTTTTCTGCTAATATTCCTGCTATTCCACGTGTTTCATCTACAGATGAACCCATGCAATTAGGTACAACAGGCAGAGGGCCACTTTCTCCTGAAGAACGGAGTCGAAGACGATCCCAGGGTTTGTGCATGTATTGCGGTTCCAATACCCACACTGTACAGGAGTGTACTATCGCACCACCAAGGAGATCGGGAAACGCAAAAGCCCGGCCGTAAGGGGAACCACGGTTCGGGATCCTTTGATTAAACAAGGTTCCTCACAAGTTGTCCATACATCTACCTGTAGCAATCCCTCGGATACTACCATGGTGATTGTAAAGGTATCTCTAACCTTTGGGAATCGAGTCGTACAAAATATCCCGGTTCTTATCGATAGTGGTGCTGCTGGGAATTTTATCGATGATCATTGGGCCTCTACTCATGGTATCCCACGGTCCTGTAAGATCGAATCTATTCCTGTGGAAAGTGTGGATGGCAGTCCTTTGACATCTGGACCTATTACGGATCACACTGGTTCCCTACTTATGTCTATCTCTTCTCATCAAGAACTTATAGTTTTAGACATCATTCGGGCAGCTCACCATCCGATTATTTTGGGCATACCATGGCTTAGGAAGCATAATCCCTTTATTAACTGGACAGCTGGGTCTTTCTTTTTGGGTTCCGAATATTGTCTCGGCCACTGCATAAAAGATCAACAAGAGGTTCTGTTGGAAACCAATTCCTCCGCTCCTGAACTCCAGGGAATGACTACTCTTAATCAAATCACAGGTCTTCCCAACGTGTACCATCAATATCAAGAAGTCTTTTCCACCTTTGAGTATTCACAGTTACCACCCCATAGACGAGACGATTGTGCTATTGATCTAATACCTGATCAACCTTTACCCTTTGGTCGAATGTACATATTATCTCACAACGAAAAAGAGGTGCTACGAGAATATCTTAGAGTTAATCTCTTGAATGGGTTGATCACTGAATCTATTTCACCGGCAGCTGCATCATTATTTTTTGTGTCTAAACGGAACACAACGGAACTACGTCCCTGTATCGATTTCCGAGGGCTCAACAAAATCACCATCCCAGACAAATATCCGATGCCCCTGATACCAGATATTCTGGAAGCAGTCAGGGGGGCAAATCTATACACCAAATTGGATCTCAAGGGAGCATACCATCTGATAAGGATCAAGGCCGGAGATGAATGGAAAACGGCATTCCGAACACCCTTTGGTCATTACCAATACCGAGTTATGCCGTTTGGACTCTCTAATGCCCCGGCGATTTTTCAACGCTTTATGGATCACCTCTTCGCCGATCTACTCTTACATAATGTAATTGTATATCTAGACGATATTCTTGTATTCTCTAATACCCTACAGGACCATGTTAAACATGTGGAGGAGGTTCTTCGTCGTCTTCACCAAAATCACCTGTTCTGCAAATTGGAGAAATGCTACTTTCATCAATCTCAAGTCATTTACTTAGGTTATGTACTATCGGCAAAAGGTGTAGCTATGGACCCAGAGAAGGTCTCTGCAGTATTGGATTGGCCTATCCCAAATTCAGGGAAAGACATTCAGCGGTTTATCGGCCTTGCCAATTTTTACCGACGATTTATCCCGGGATTTTCAAGCCTGACTAAACCTCTGACTAATCTTCTAAAAAAGGGGGTACCCTTTTCTTGGCCTGAGACTACAGATCAAGCCTTTAAGAAACTTAAGGATCTGTTCACGTCCGCCCCTGTTCTACAGACACCTGATCAGAATCGCCAGTTTATTGTGGAGACTGATGCTTCTCAATATGCTTTGGGAGCAGTTCTTCTACAGTCCGATAATTTCGAACAAGAACATCCAGTGGCATACTTATCTAAGACACTGGCACCTGCAGAACTAAATTACACGGTATTGGAGAAAGAGCTGTTAGCCATCAAAAGAGCTTTCGAAGAATGGCGACACTTATTACTTGGAGCTAAGTACCCGGTAGAAGTTCGTACGGACCATCACAATCTCCGTATTCTCCAGTACGCCCAGACTTGTAATAGTCGTCAGGCCCGGTGGGCTCATTTTTTTTCTCCGTTTAGGATTACTTTTTCCTTTATACCTGGGAAAGATAACATAATTGCTGATGCCTTATCACGTAAGGAACAGCTCCCTAATGATTCATTTAGATCTGAACCAATTTTTCCTAGGATGGCATTAGGAATACATGCTTCCCATGACTTCCTGATTCGTCTGAAACATCAATCTGAATCAGTTGGAAAATCAGGAATCTCACTAGGGGAACTACCTACATTGGTCAAAGAGGATGGATGTTATTTCCTTGGTCATCGAGCCTTCATCCCTACAACCTCACTCCAGAAGGAGGTATTGGATATGTGTCACAAATCTAAGGTAGCAGGACATCGTGGAATAACTTCAACATACGAAATGATTTCTCGTTGGTTCTGGTGGCCAACTTTACGGGAGAACATAAAAGAATACATTGGATCTTGTCCAGACTGTCTTCAGAACAAGTCTTCGCGGAAGTCTCCATTGGGACTACTGGTCAAGATGCCCCTTCCATCTCATCCATGGCAAATAATTTCAACGGATTTTATCGTTGATCTTCCCCCCTCTAAGGGGTGTTCGACAATAATGGTGGTGATTGATTCTTTTACGAAGATGGCTCACTTTATACCTCTCACCAGAATTCCTACAGCGGCCGTTATGGCCCGTATCTTCATCAATCACATTTTTTCTTTACATGGCTTACCAGATACAATCATCTCTGACCGTGGAACGCAGTATACCTCACTCTACTGGAAACACATCTGTCAACATCTTGGGATTTCTCGTGCCCTTAGTTCCGGTTACCATCCCCAATCCAATGGTCAGACGGAACGTCTCAATCAAACTCTAGAGGGATATCTAAGGAATTACATTTCGGCTGCTCAGGATAACTGGAAGGATTTACTTCCATTGGCAGAGTATGCTTACAATAACTCTTATCACTCTTCCATTCGCACTTCTCCTTTTTTTTGCTCCTATGGATTCAATCCTTCAACATTTCCGATTCTAAAACGATCGGAACACAGAATTCCAGATGTGGATCATTTAATGAATCAAATCAGACAAGGTCACAAGAAGGCTAAAGATACCCTATTACAAACCCAGGATAGAACCAAGAAATTTGCTGATCGTTCCCGTTCTCCTGCACCAATCATCAAATCAGGAGATAGGGTGTGGTTGTCTTCACGATTCCTCCCTAGACACCTGGTACCATCTAAACTGTCTCCAAGATACTTTGGCCCTTTTCGGGTGGACAAACCGATCGGCAGTGCTGCCTTTAGACTTATCCTTCCTGATACCTGGTCTCGTATACACCCTGTTTTCCATGTTTCTCAATTGAAACCGGACAATCGAAATTCTTTTCATCCAAAGATAACAACTCGCCCTCCTCCAGTTTTGACCTCATCTGGCCCTGAGTTTGAGGTGAAAGAAATTTGTGATTCTCGTATTTTTCGAGGACATTTACAATATTTGGTTGATTGGAAGGGTTATTCCCCTTCAGACCGTACCTGGGAGTCAAAAGACACTGTACATGCACCACGCCTTGTTAAACTATTTCACTCCAGACACCCTGACAAGCCGGGAGGGGTTGGACCTAAGAAGGGGCATACTGTAACGTTCGTGAGAACGATTCATTCCGCTTTAACATATTCCAAGATGGCCGCACCGGTTTATGAACGCGGCGACTCCAGCCACGGTCTAGTTGTTTCCCTGCTTCGAGTCACACAGGAAGCGGAAGTCGATTTCCCCTCAGCATATCATCCGGGAAGTCCAGGATACCGGCGCGTTGCTACTCTCTTAGGAGTATACGGACGCTCAGATCCGGATCACGATCGGATCGAGGATAGCGTATTTTTTACAAATAAGCCACGCCCTCTCCGTGCGTGGCCCATCTTGACATTTTCACGTGTTTCTCTTGAAGTTTCTTACGAAGAAATAGTTCTTGAAGAGGTTCGGTTCCCTGATCCCTCGTCTAAAAACTCCTTGTCTAGGTGTCTGAATGCTTTAATCAACAGCCTTTAATCAACCTAAGACGTCATCATTGGAATCCGAGGTCCATCAGTCCCCCTGATTCGTTTGCCTTAAACCAACGATCCCTAGCAGCTCTACACAGGGTTTTTTTCCCCACGAGGGTTTCCCTGGGTTTTTCCTCGGTCGCCAAGTATCTTACTGGGCTCCGAGGGAGGAGTCAGGGGGATTCCTATTCTCGACCTGGGTTCAGCTTAACTTTCTGGTTGATTTACACCTAATACTTCTCTGGAGGTACGAGCTGGTCGATTCGTCCATTTTCAGGTAGGAGATTCTACGTTTCCTATGTTGCAATGGTTAAAGACTGACTTATTATTGAGAACGATTGATAGTGATCATTACAGATCTCCTCAAGAACAAGGTCGTTCAGCTGCCACTCGTAGTTGTCCGCTCCCAGCCTGCTGAGCTTGTCTGCTTCCAGGTTGGATTCCCCTGGAAGGTGGACTGCCGTGAGGTAAATGTCATTTTCCAGGGCCCACTCCCACATGCTGATCGCCAGTCTGCACAGAGGAGGGGATCTGGTGCCTCCCTGGTTGTTGACTTAGTACATAGTTGGCCAAGTTGTCCGTCTGGATGAGGACAACCTTGCCCTTGAGAAGTGGTAGGAATGCTTTGAGCGCTAGCCAGATGGCGTTCAGCTCCAACCAATTGATGTGGTATTCCTGCTCCTGTCGAATCCAGGTGCCGTGGACCGAGAGATAGACACAGGTGCAAGGTGGTGTTGGAGTAGATCTTCCTGCCGTACGCCTCCAAGATCTTCTCCTCCTTGCCTAGCAGCGCCGCAGAGGAGGCAGCTGAGGACGACTGAGGGTTGGAGTATAGTGATGCCACAGCGATCACTGAGGAGTGTGGCTGAGGATGGGTCGAGAGCAAGAGTGTATTCCCCTCCATCTGTCTGCACTTGGCGTCTGTTGACCAGCTGGACTGAGTGGGGTTTGAGCCAACCCTTCTTGACCAGGAAGGCTACATAGGTTTGCAGTGGAATCCCCGTGCTGGCAGGGGGTGCCTTGTGAGGACTTCAGCCAGAACCCCCTCTGCCGGATGTTCGACATTGGGTTGGGGGGCCAAGGTACTGCGCCAGGCCAGCAAGACATTCATGGAAGGCCCTGGCTGAGAATGGCCTGTCTGGATCATCCTCCTCGTCCGTACCCTGCGGATCTGGAGGAGGAGGGGTAGATGACGCAGAAGGCTGGGGTACAGGGACCACAGCCGTAGGCTGGAGGAGGGGCGGAGGTTGCGAGTTGGCTGTGGAGATGGAGGAGGCGGCTGCACCAGGGCCTAGGGGCCCGATGAAGGAGTCTGGTGCCTTTAGCATGGCGGGGAGGACTTCCCCCGACTGCGTCTTTGATGATAACCCCCATCTGAGGAGACCTCATGAGGCCAAGGAACCTCGAAGAGCACTTCCTCACTGGCCAAAGAGGTGGCAGGGGGTACTGTCAGGGAAGCGGGGTGCTGCTGCAGCGGCTGCGTACCCAGTCCATATGGAAGCAAAGGAAAGCTGCCCTTCACAAATGAAGGGTAGACTGTAGGCCACGTACCTGGTTGGGGCCAGTCCCACCTCGAAACTCTTTCTTCACCGAATTTGTGGAATGGAGTCTGATGGGTGCCCCTTTCTGGCGCGGCAGCCATTTTGTCGAGCTGCCTGCTACGAGCCTGCGACGTGTTGCTCGGCCCGCTGGCCTGGTCCAAGACTCTTGCGTGTGGATCACGTGGTCTACTCAGCTCCTTGGGCCTCGGCCCGGTAGGTGAGACACCCTCGACCCAAGGGACGGCAAAGCTCAGTTTAGGCGCCCCCCTCGGGCATACTGACGGTAACAGGGCGTGGCCCCTCAACATGTTGCCGGTAATATAGCGTAGCCCCTTGGCCATTGTGCCAGTAACAGGGCGTGGCCCCTCGGGAGTAGACCGGGTACAAGAACCCTCAGGTCCCTTGACACTACACCCGGGAGGATCCGAGGACCCCTCGACCCAAAGGCCTGTAGCTGCAGCAGCCTCGGGGCACGTGCTGGTAGAAAGACCTGGCCGGTCCCTCCCACGGGGAAGAGTCCCTGGGAAGGAATCTCCCTTGCGGGGTGCGTTAGACAATATAGGCCCTACCTTCGGCCTGGTTCAATGCTTCACAAAGTTCTTGAGATCCTCAGGAAGCGACCTCTGGAAGAGCTTACTCCAACTGGCTGGTCTGTTCTTCAGCGCCTTCGAGGACAGCGAGTCACACGTCGAACATGCTTGCCAACCGTGGTCTGAGCCATGGCAACGTAGGCAGTGGGGGTGTGAAGTCGGGAAGAGCTCGTTGCAGGATGGACACCTGCTGAACCCTGTGGAAGCCAACATGCACCGGGGAGGAGCATGACGATTGAGGACTATGTACCTAAATGGTAAGAAAGACAGAAGTATCCGTGCGTGGAATTACATGGCCAAAGCCAAACCCAGGAGCGCTGGTGAAGTCGGCTCGTTCCCGTCGATGCGGAAAAGGGGACTGAGGTGTGGCACCGGAGGGCGAAGTTAGAGCAGAGCATGCTCTCTGGGAGCATGCCCCCCCCCCGCACGCCTCTAAATTTAAAGGGGAAGAAGGTTTTTTCTGGTGGAAAAGGTTCCGTCTCCCATCCCTTGCAAGAGACGCCCCTACAGTATGGAGGAAAGGGGACAGGACGTAAGAGTATGAACTAATTGCAAGATTGTTGAATAATCAAAGTCTGGGTAGTAGGCCTGTCACACGTATAATCCCAGGAAATGTGGAAAATTAAAAAGATGATAATTCAGAGTCCAACTCTAATATTGTTGAAGAATCAGAAGAGTAGGAGGAGTCTCAGGAAGAGAGCCCCTCTTTACCTCAACAGGCCCTTATGCCTCAACCTTCAGCCACAAGGACCCTACCAGGTCCAGTACTGAGTCCAGAATGTGTAACAAACATCAGAACATCAAACTCAGGGAAATGGAAATGCAACATGCTCTTGAAATGAAGAAATTGTCTCTTGAACATTTTTCTATTCCAGAGACTTCAAGGTCTTCCAGTCCAAAGAGACCTTGCATGCCTAAAGAGGCAGTGAGTATGTATGATGTGAAACTTGATATTTTGGATTGGTTGGGTGCTTTTGAATATAACTATGGGATTAAGGGTTTCACAGGGAATCAGTTGATTACTTGGCTTTTGTCTAGGCTCCCCCCAGGTTGCAACTGATGCTGTGATGGAGGTGGGGGCACTTGGAAGATTGGAGTATGAAAATGTGAAGCTAGCTTTGATAGCTAGAGTTGGGAAAACTCCTTCCCAGTATCTTAAGTTTAGGACCCTCAAAAAGATTGATAGTACCCCTTGGGCTACCTGGGTGTGTGAATGTTTGAAAAACGTAGATGGTTAAGGGTTACAGAGTGAATTCTTTTGAAGGAATGAGAAATCTGTTTTTGTTGGAATCTATTTTTGATGCCTGCTCTCCTGGGATGAGACAGTACTTGGCTGACTCTAAAGAGATTGATCCCAAGAAGATAACAAAAGCTGTTGATTTGTGCGTTGCCAACAGGGCTACTCTCAAGGATTCTGGGACCACTCAAAAAGGATGAAGTGAAGCAGCACAAGAAAGATGACAACATTCTAAAACCTCCTATTCAAAAGAGGGCCACAAACATAAGGGTAAGCCACATGGCAAACCAGGTCAATCTAGTGAAACCTCTGGTGCCAAACCAGAGGGAGGTCAGCAGAAGCCGCCCATTTGTCAAAACATTTGGACAATGTTATGCTTGTGGGTCAACTGACCATGTGAAAGGGGATCCCAGATGCAAGGGTAAACCTTCAGGGATCCACACTGCCTCCTTAGCCTTCATCCCTGAGGGAGCAGTACATATGGCAAGTGGAAACTGAACTATTGACTGAAGACCTCCATTGGAATCTCTGCCAGTTCTTTATTGTCGCCGGGTCTGTGGGAAAAGCAGAACATAGAGAAAAGAATACTACAAGGACACTACTTGTAAATAGTCCAGAGACCCCTGCCATTAGAGACACTGGGGCCAGCATCACAGTGCTGGAGGAAACCTTTTTCAAACCGGAGGATGTTGCTAAGGCACCCAAAGGACCCACTAACCTGGCTGGAGTCCCTATCCAAATGGTTTCAATACTACCAGCTCTCATCCAATGCATCAATAGAACTAAAAATACCCATCAGTATAAAAAACTCTTGGAGTTGTATCAAGCACCCCCAGGCCTCCCAGTAAAAGGAAGCAGGAACAGACTAGGAAGGGCAGAGAGCACACTTTAAATGACTCAAGTGGGTTGTTACAGAAGAACCTATTAACACCCAGTCCACAGGAAGAGCCAACTTACTGTTCAAGGAAGAAAGACAAAAGGGGAAACCCAAGGACTCGGGAAACAAAGATAGAACTCCTGTGCATCAAACCAGGACATCGCGAGAGGACAGCCCAAAGTCACACCAGTGACTACTCCACCAGCTGAGTGCGAGATCCAACACAAGAGGTTGAGTCAGCTACTGATGATACAGAGCTGGAAGAAGACACTCCCCCTTTTGGAGATCTGGATCCTCAAGACCATCCAGAGCTGCAGTCTTTACTGGCAGAAGGTGGTCCCTGTAGGGTAGACTTCAGCAGAGGTCAAGGAGAGTGTCCTACTCTTGAAGGACTTAGCTAACAGGCAGCTTCCCAGCTGGAAGGGCAAGAGCCAGGGAAGCACAGGTTATACTGGGAGGATGGCCTCCGCTACAGTGAACCTGTTGAGTCTACCCCAGGAGACTACAGAAGACTTAGTGCCCCAGGTGGTGAGACCTGTTTCTACAGTTAGCCCATGAGATTCCTTTGGCTGGTCACTTAAGTTTTAAGAAGAGCAAGGAAAGGATTTCTCTTTATTTTTAATGGCCTAAGATGGGATCTGATGTAGATAAATTCTGGAGGAGCTCTGTCACACGTGTCAGACATCTGGCAAGAGTAGAGCCAAGAATGTGGCACCTTTGGTGCCTCTCCCAGTGGTGGGAGTCCCTTTTGAGAGGGTAGGAATCGGCATTGTTGGTCCCTTAGACCAGCCAACATCTTCAGGCAAACTATTTATATTGGCTGTGGTAGACCATGCTACCAGGTATCCTGAAGCAATACCTACGAGGACTGCTACAGCTCAGGCCATGGCTAAAGCCCCACTTGGTATTTTTACCAGAGTAGGTTTTCCTAAGGAGGTTATCTCTGACAGGGGATCAAACTATGTCCCACTACATGCAGGCCATGTGGAAAAACTGGAGTAACTTACAAGTTCTCAACAGCCTACCATCCCCAGACCAATGGGTTGGTAGAGAGGTTTAACTGAACTAAGAAGCTCATGATAGGTGCTCTAGAAGAACCCCTTCAAAGAAAGTGGGACCTTCTACTGCCATGTGTTTTCTTTGCTTATAGAGAAGTCCCTCAGGAGGGAGTTGGATTTAGTCCCTTTGAGCTCCTCTATGGTCATCCGGTTAGAGGTCCATTGGCCCTAATCAAGGAGGGGTTGGAGAGTGCTCCTTCCCACAAGCCAGTGAGAGTCACTGACTATGTGTTAGGTCTCCGAAGGAGAATGACGCACATGATGACAAGATGCTTCAGATACCTTGAAAGCAGGTCAGGCTCTGGTGAAGCATTGGCATGACCAGAAAGCCAACATGGTTGAGTTTACTCAAGACCAGCTAGTTCTAGTTATGGTATCTCCAAGGCAGAAGGCCTTACAGGACAAATGGATTGGACTCTTCAAGGTTGTGGGAAAACATTGAGGTCAATTATTTGGTGGACTTAGGCAATCCTAAGGAGGCCCCCAGGGTCTTTCACACCAACCGCCTAAAGGTTTATGTCTCTAGAACAGACCTGGGAGCTTTGCTTCTAGCCTCTGATCAGGATGAGGAGAGTGAGCCTCTACCTGACATCCTCAGGGGACAACCTTTAGATGGAAAGATTGAAGTAGTTAAAATTCTGTTAAATCAGTTTACCCCTCCGTTTTCACCATCACCAGATTTGACGCCTTGGGGCCAGCATGATATTCTGACTGGTGATGGTTTACCTGTTAAAAGCAGAGGTTACAGAATGTCAGAACCCACATAAAGGAAGACGTCAACAAGATGTTTGATCTCGGGGTAACAGCGCCATCTACAAGTCCATGGTCTAGTCCAGTTGTGCTAGTACCAAAGGCAGGATCCTGTCATGGCCACAGGCCCTAGAACACAAAAACCACACCATCTAGTGATGGGGCAATGGGTCACTTAACTCACTTATGTCCCTTTGACACCCAAAAACACAGGGGCCCTGGCTGGACTCAGTCCTGGTGCCTTTGGCGCCAGGCTCATATAGAGATGTGAGCAGGAACACTATTTCAGCTTTACTTTATTTCAGTGCAGGAGTGCCTTTTATTTTACAAGAACTATCCAGGAGCGGAAAGCTTTAATTCCAGAGAAAATCCTCATGTGCCGACTCATCGGGTGTGGCAGGCAGGCTGAACCTGGTGGGCGTGGCTTCAGAAGCTCAGCTATATAAGCTGTTCCATCCTTAAGGCCGATGCTTCGCGTTACTGTGCACTCGTGTTTACTTAACTTTGAAACCAGGCGTTCTCCTGCATACTCACCTCCAGGAAACCGGTGCTTCATCTGCAGGCTCATCTCCCGACATCCAGGGATCTTGATCCTGACGCCGCAGCCCTGCACTCCGCACCCACGAACTCGGACCCTGTGAAGAAGACAGACCAGCTTAGAACATCCGTCCTAGGGCCATGCCGCATTTGAATCCGGCGCGCCCACTAGTTAACTTAACAGCTACTGTACCGCTGCAGCTTCGTTCCTCACTCCCTCCGGCTGACGCCTCGAGCTCTGCAGCTTCTGCCGGGCCGGCAAAATCACCTGCAAGGGAAGAAAGGAAAAGAGCAAGCATCAAAAGTGAAACGGACAGCAATACAAGACAACATCCTTTACAATACAACAAAAACAGACGAGGAAAGACAAAGGCAAACAGGAACACTTACCTGAAGTATAGTGGCTTAGTCGCAGCAGGACTGGACTACCAAGTGCAATGGACCAGTGAAGGAACTCGGTCCAGATCATACAAGCGCCTCTGCCAGAAGCAGCAGGATGGAGTGCTCGCCAAAACTAAACAAGTGAGCTTTCCAAGCACAGCGCATCCCATGGGTATCACGGTTTGGGAGAAGGGGTCTGGAAGGGGATCAGACGCACAAGCTGGCATACTCACCCCACCTATTCTCAATGCAGGAGCAGTCCCGAGCAGCATCACCTATTACCACCAGTCACCACATAAGCGCAGAGGGCGAAGTCAGACCCGAGCGATCTCACCCCTGGAAGGGCTGCAACCGTGCCCCAACGCCTCCACAGAGACCAGGTGAGCGTAACAGATCCAATGAGTTCAGATTCTGCATGGACTATAGAGCCCTTAATGCAGTCACCACTACTGATGCCCATCCTTTACCTGGGACAGATGAGCTGGTGGGCAACCTTTGTTTAGCCAAGTACCTCAGTATATTTGACCTAACCTCAGGCTATTGGGAAATGGCTGACAAACCATGCCAAGGAGAACATTATTTTCAACCCCAGGGGGCCTCTGCCAGTTTAAGGTTATGCATTTTGGATTAAAGAATGCACCTGCTACATTCCAAAGGATGGTGAATCATGTTCTGAATGGGATGGAGGACTTCTGCATGGCATACTTGGATGACATTGCAGTGTTCAGCCATACCTGAAGAGCATATTGACCACCTAGGATATGTATTGCAGGCTCTTGAGCAGGCCAATTTGACCGTAAAGGCAAGTCAATGTCAAATTGGTCAGAGTAAAGTGGTCTACCTTGGACATAAGGTAGGAGGTGAAATCAGGCCAATGCCTAGCAAAGTACAAGCTGTACAAGACTGGGCCACCACTATTACTCAAACCCAAGTGGGAGCCTTTCTAGGTATCACAGGTCACTATAGGAACTTCATTGAGAACTATGGGTCCAAAGCTTCTCCCTTGAATGTGATCTCCTCACCCAAATTCCCTCACCCAAATTGCCCAAGGTGGTCAGGTGGAATGAGGAGTGCACCAAGGCATTTGAAGGACTTAAGAAAGCCCTTTGTCAAGCTCCAAATTTTAAGAGCTGACTATAGCCAATAGTTTATTGTACAAGTATAGGTGCAGTTATGAGTGAGCTGGATGAGAAAGGCAGGGAAAGCCCAATCTGCTTTATCAATAGAAAAACTGAAGGAACCTGAGACAAGGTGGGCAACCTAAGAAAGAATGTTTTGCCATGGTGTGGTCTTTGAAGAAGTTTAGTCCACACTTGTATGGATCTACTTTTGTGATTCAAACAGACCAACCCTTGAGATGGTTAATGCAGATAAGGGGGGAGAATCCTAATTTGTTAAGATGGTCAATCAGCCTACAGGGGGTTTGATGTTAACATTGAACACAGGTCAAGGTGTAAACACCAAAATGCTGATGGTCTCTCCAGAAAGTATGACCAACTGGAGTAAGGAGATTCATAAAGTGGTGTATTGAATCCTCCTGTCCCTTAATCTGGGGGGAGTGTTAGGGAGAATTCTCAGACATGTGCTAATTCCCTCCAACTTAGAGACCCCCAGCAACTTTGACTTGATTTTTTAAACCTGCAGCGAGTCAGATCCTTTTTCCCCCACTCACTCAATTATTTTAATGTGATTTTGTACACTGTTTTTTGGCTGTGGAGTCTGACAAACTCCATAGACATCTTTTACATTGGGTCACAGCACCTTCAGTCTTTCAGATTTCCCAAAGGTTTAAATAACTTCTCTTGGTTAAACTACCTGTTTCCAAGAGCCGTAAAGTAAAATTGACTTTACTTACATTTGTAACTTTCTAAACCCCAGCACACCCTATCTTACAATAGGGTGCTGCAGGGGTTACCTAGTATCCCTTTTTTCTAGCTTCTCATGTAACATTTTTTATGTTACCCTTTTCTCACAGAATGGCCGGTGGCAGTGGTTTCGATTTAACTACCATGGTGTACATTTACCGCGGGCTACGTTTGCAGCTGCACTAAAGCACCCAAGAGTGTAATTATTGTGAAAATTGCCCCCGGTCTTTTTTCGCCATTTGTTTGTGGAAAGGTCCTTCTTGAGATTTACTCTGCGTGCCAAACTAGGTCTGGCCCCATTGTTCGTTTTGCTTTTGGCAGGATTCACGAGTGAAGCCCGCCTCTGGCTCCAGGGTGTCTGGGGTAGGCAGGAAGTGAGGGAGGTGCCCGAAACTCCCTGTGCTTAGTCTCCTAGGAGACCCAAATGCACTCTGTGGTGATTGGCCGGCTGACTGTCCGGCAAGGAAGCCTCCCTGCTGGGTGACTGACAGCTAGGCTGGAATAAATGGGAGAGAACTGAATAAAAGGCAGAGTCGACCACTGGACGAAGGAACCTAAATTCTTGGAGGACACCTG